>NC_088409.1:56869263-57219263 GCF_034236695.1 Oncorhynchus nerka | reverse complement strand
CAATATTGTTCTTGATGACGATGTCCAGATGACACAGCCCTTTATGTCTCTCATATCCTATCCTCTCTGTAATGGTCTCTCTCTCCTTCTCTCTCTCTGTCACTCAGACCCTGGCCCCCCGGCTGGCATCAAAGCTGTGCCCTCTTCCACCAGCAGCGTGGTGGTTTCCTGGCTACCCCCGCACAAGCCCAATGGAATCATCCGCAAGTACACCATCTACTGCTCCAGCCCCGGATCAGGCCAACCGGTGAGTTGGGAGAGGGGTTGGATGGAGTCAATGGTGTTTTGTCCATCTCACTCACTTGGAGGGTCCCTTGGCATGGATTATAATACAGTCTCCTCTGAATGTGTTTGTGTCTCTCTGTCTGTGAGTATTTTTGTGTGTGTGTGTGTTCGTGCGTTCATGTGTGTGTCCATGCGTTCATGTGTGTGTGCGTGCGTTCATGTGTGTGTGCGTGTGTGTGTATTCATGTGTGTGTGCGTGTATTCATGTGCATGCATGCATGTGGTTTGGTGCTGCAGTATCAGCAGGATGTGTGTGAAACATACCGCAGTGTGTGCGCGGGTAAGTTCACCCTTCTGCTTCATCTGCATATCTGTGTCTCATCACGTTGGCAGAACAACCTCAACTGTTCATCAACGAGGGCAGGAAACAAGCTGACAGCAAACACACACACTCACACTCACACTCTCTCTCTCTGTCTCTCTCTCTCTCTCTGTCTCTCTCTGTCTCTTTCTCTCTCTCTTTTCTAGCAACACTGCGAGTCCTGAAATACATGCATAAAACACCTCTTCCAGCATATTCACAGAGACATACACACACACGTAACCGCACACACACAGATATTATGTGGTCCTTTACACCAAATGAATGTACCCCATTCAGACATACACATGCTCTCACTCTACTCCTCTCTTTCCCTCATTCACAAATCCCTCTCTCTCTCTGTTCTTTTCTCTCTCTCCCTCTCTCTATCTCTCTCCTGGCCCCCCACGCCGTGTGAGGGATGATTACTTTGTAAATGAGTGCGACTGGAGAGAGGGATGAGGGGAGGTTGGGTCAGACACGCCGCGCGGGGAGTACTTTTGTTCCTCGTTTCATTATCTCCCTCTATCGCTCCCCGGATCAGCGCTATCTCCGCGCCGGAGGGATATTTTAATATCCGTTACACCGCCACACACTCCTCCCTCCCCTCCCACCATCCATCCATCCTCCACCCTCCAGAAAGAAAGCCTGAGAGGGAGAAAAAAGAAAGAAGGAAAAGAGAGGAACAAGAGAGAGCACACAAGGAGGAAAGAGAGATAGAGGGAGCGGGAGGACAGACGATGGGGAGATGGCGAGAGGAAGGGGGGCAGGGGAGACAAAGAGAGGGGAGGGAAGGGAGAAAGAGAGGGAACAGAGGGAAGAGAAGAAAGCTTCGATGAAGCCAGACACCCCAATAGATCTCCACAGGGCTGCGTTCAGGTGAGAAACAGTGAAAAACAACATGAATACGTGAATAAATGTGCCCAAAATAAACCATTTTGCACAACAACATACTGTGATACTGTATGAATATGGAGATATGCTCTCTCTCTCCTTCTCTCTCTTTCTCTCTCTTTCTTTCTATCTCTCTCTTTCTCTCTATCTCTCCTTCTCTCTCTCTCTAGTCTGTGTAAAGATGAGCAGCACAGTGACAGGCTGGGCAGCTGGAGGGCCACAGACTCATTTGGTGTGTGTGTGGGGGGGGGGGGGCACTTCTTGGGTGCTGGGGCACCTGGGGGGTGTATGATGGGCAAGGGGCGCGGAATGTGTGTGTCTGGACAGTGATGAGGATGTGTCTAGACAGCAGACACACGGCTGGCTTAAACACACTACAATTATACAGAGCCCTGGCATCCATCCCCAGGTCAAATCTGCCACAGTGTGTGTGTGTGTGTGTGTGTGTGTGTGTGTGTGTGTGTGTGCTCTCCTCTGCTACTGCCTGCAGGAGATAGCCCTCATTAGACTGTCTGATTGTTAATGATATCTCTGGCTGTCTGATTGTTCTGTCCTCCGTTGTCTGCCTCCCTCGCTCTCGTCTAACCGCCTGCACTCCCCGCGGTCTCCTCTTCACTTCCTTTACCCTCTCTCTCTCTCTCTCTTTTCCAGAGGGGGTCTTTGTGCCCCACCATGCTCTCTTCACCCACCCATCAGTCCCCCATCCCTCCTCCCCATCAACTCTACACTCTATACACACTTTGGCATTTTGATGGCAGAAAAATAATGTAGCGTAGCATGTAGCATAGCTAATTCTATTATTGTCCACCATTGTTCTCATAGCGTGTGGAGCCTAGGGCCTGTATCCATCTCGTAGTAGGACATCTCAGAGTAGGAGCGCTGATCTAGGATCTGTCCATATAATCTTATTGATTAGGACCGTAAAGTTTCAAACAGATTCTAGATCAGCGCCGGAGTGGACAGTGTGATGTTTTCTCCAACCAGGCCCCCAGTGAGTACGAGGCCAACCCCGAGCTGCTGTTCTACCGGGTCACCCACCTGAACCGCGGACAGCAGTACCTCATCTGGGCCGCCGCCGTCACCACCGCCGGACGGGGGAACATCAGCGACAAGGTCACTGTGGAGCCTGCTGGGAAGGGTGAGTCCTCCACGGGGCTGTCGGGAGGAAGGGGGCACGGAGATGGCGTTTAAGGGGGTTATGGGGGTTGGTTAACCTCATGGCTTTTTGTTCCCCCTCCGTCCATCACAGATGTTTCCCTGGCTCTCCCCCTCTCACTCTGTGTTCATTCTCCTCTTTTCTCTCTCTCCTCTCTCCCTCTCTCCCTCTCCTCTCTCTATTCATCGCTCCTATTTCTCTCCCCCTCCATCTCCTCTCTCCTTCTCTCCTTCTCCTCTCTCTATTCATCGCTCCTATTTCTCTCCCCCTCCGTCTCCTCTCTCCCTCTCTCCTTCTCCTCTCTCTATTCATCGCTCCTATTTCTCTCCCCCTCCGTCTCCTCTCTCCTTCTCCTCTCTCTATTCATCGCTCCTATTTCTCTCCCCCTCCGTCTCCTCTCTCCCTCTCTCCTTCTCCTCTCTCTATTCATCGCTCCTATTTCTCTCCCCCTCCGTCTCCTCTCTCCCTCTCTCCTTCTCCTCTCTCTATTCATCGCTCCTATTTCTCTCCCCCTCCGTCTCCTCTCTCCCTCTCTCCTTCTCCTCTCTCTATTCATCGCTCCTATTTCTCTCCCTCCTCCATCTCCTTTCTCTCTCTCTCTCTCTCTCTCTCTCTCTCTCTCTCTCTCTCTCTCTCTCTCTCTCCCACTTTTTCTCTCTCCCCTCTCGCTCCTCTTTCTTGTCATTTCTGTCCATCCTCTCCTGATTGATAGGGAGCGTGCTGTCTGACAGAGGCCAGTGTTCTTAATGAGGATATGAGGAGCTAAGGGGGAACTGCTCAGATGAGCTAACCTGCCCTGGATGGGGGAGGGAGGGAGGGAGGGAGGGAGGGAGACCTGGTTAATACCCGGAGCAGCAGGGTCTGACTGGGCAAATGAGGAGGGCTGTATAATCAATGGCCTTTGGATTGAAGAGAGGGCGAGAGGGAGAGAGAATGAGTAAGGGAGTGCACACGCTCCTTTCTTCCTGCGACTGGCTCTGTCTCTTTCTCTTGTGTGTGTGTGTGTGTGTGTCTCTCTCTCTGTGCCAGCTGATAAGCAGCAGTAGTAAAAGGCTGTGTGCTCCAGGCTGGCCCACTCAATACTGCATTCAGCCACAGCACAAGAGCACAAGGGCACTTGCATTAAGACGTCAAGAGTGCAAAAGACAGTGGTAGGGAGGGAGGGAGGGAGGGAGGGAGGGAGGGAGGTGTGCCTGAGACTCCAAATGCAAACAGGTTCCATGTGAATGAAAACAGGCCATTGCTGTTGTCACATTCATTTGATCAGATATGCGCCCTCTTTTCTAATCCTTTTGTTCCTTCGTTGTTGAAATGTGTTTGAACCTGTCCCCTTACGCTTAACCTGTACTGACCTGTACTGACCTGTACTGACCTGTATTGTACATTGATTGATTACATGAAAATACATCAAATATTCAAGTTAATTAGTATACTGTTGACTAGATTTGAACAACAGACCTATTACCTCTCAAAGCAACTCTTTCTCAACTTGTGTCACAACCCTCCCTCAGCACCAGCTAAGATCCTATCGTTCGGAGGTACGGTGACCACTCCCTGGATGAAGGAGGTGAGGCTACCCTGCAGCTCAGTGGGCGAACCCACCCCCACCATCAAATGGACCAAAGACAGGTGAGACCCTAACCTCCTCAGCCCCTCCTCTCTGTCAGTCCCCCCCCCGACACACTACCACCATGACTACCTCCCTCCATCTCTAGAACCCCGACTCCACCATCCACTGGACCAGTGTTAAATCAGTGTTGATATCAGTGTTCTGTTCTCTTCTCTCTCTCTCTCTCTCTCTCTCTCTCTCTCTCTCTCTCTCTTCCTCCCTCCACTCCCCCCTCTCCCTCTCTCAGTGAGGACACAGCCATCCCGGTAACTCTGGACGGTCAGAGGCTCATCATGGCCAATGGCACGCTGGTCCTGCGCTCGGTGAAAGCTGAGGATTCTGGGTACTACACGTGCACGGCCACCAACACGCTGGGCTTTGACACCATCATTGTCAACCTGCTGGTGCAAGGTGAGCCCCCAGCGCACTGTCATTCCCCTCCTTTTATTGGTCAACCAGTTGTGATGCGCTGACCATGTCTGTCCCCCCCCCCCCACCGTAGTTCCTCCGGACCAGCCCCGTCTGACTGTCTCCACCACCTCCTCCACCTCTATCACCCTGGCCTGGATCCCCGGGGACAATGGAGGATCCTCCATCAGAGGTATATACAAGTCTTACTGTGTGTGTGTGTGTGTGTGTGTGTGTGTGTGTGTGTGTGTTATTGTGTGTGTGTGTGTGTTTGAGGCCTTGTGTGTCATTCTGTGTGTGTGTGTGATATACTGTGTGTGTGTGTGTGTCATTGTTATTGCAACATGAAGAGTTTCAATAATATATAGAACTTGTCAGACCAATAGCTCTGATGTATATGAGGAAAAGCTGAGGTTGTTGTTTTTTGAGGCCTTGCTCACAATTCATTCTGTGGCAGCACAATGACCAAATGATATACTGTATGAAGAGGCTCTTGATCATATCATTGAAAATTACACTGGTGAGGAGTGATGAGAAGAGGGCAAGGGTTAAAATGACAGTGAAGATGCATTCCAGAGGAGGAAGTGTCAGTTACATTCCAGTTGAAGACAACACAGAATATGATCCAGACCAATAGTCAACCGATGTGGAACAATCCAGTGATGAGGAAGAGGGCCCTGCTGAGGTTGTTGTTACATTCCAGTGATGAGGAAGAGGGCCCTGCTGAGGTTGTTGTTACATTCCAGTGATGAGGAAGAGGGCCCTGCTGAGGTTGTTGTTACATTCCAGTGATGAGGAAGAGGGCCCTGCTGAGGTTGTTGTTACAATCCAGTGATGAGGAAGAGGGCCCTGCTGAGGTTGTTGTTACATTCCAGTGATGAGGAAGAGGGTCCTGCTGAGGTTGTTGTTACATTCCAGTGATGAGGAAGAGGGTCCTGCTGAGGTTGTTGTTACATTCCAGTGATGAGGAAGAGGGTCCTGCTGAGGTTGTTGTTACATTCCAGTGATGAGGAAGAGGGCCCTGCTGAGGTTGTTGTTACATTCCAGTGATGAGGAAGAGGGTCCTGCTGAGGTTGTTGTTACATTCCAGTGATGAGGAAGAGGGCCCTGCTGAGGTTGTTGTTACATTCCAGTGATGAGGAAGAGGGTCCTGCTGAGGTTGTTGTTACATTCCAGTGATGAGGAAGAGGGCCCTGCTGAGGTTGTTGTTACATTCCAGTGATGAGGAAGAGGGCCCTGCTGAGGTTGTTGTTACATTCCAGTGATGAGGAAGAGGGTCCTGCTGAGGTTGTTGTTACATTCCAGTGATGAGGAAGAGGGTCCTGCTGAGGTTGTTGTTACATTCCAGTGATGAGGAAGAGGGTCCTGCTGAGGTTGTTGTTACATTCCAGTGATGAGGAAGAGGGTCCTGCTGAGGTTGTTGTTACATTCCAGTGATGAGGAAGAGGGCCCTGCTGAGGTTGTTGTTGCAATCCGGTCAAAGAATGGGAATTTGTCCTGGTCTTCATCCCCACCTGAGAGAAGAGGTCAGCTGTCGGCTGAAAATGTAATCAGCATGACCCCAGGGCCAAAGAAATACACCATATCCCAGGTTGATGACATAAACCCCTGCCACTATTTAAACATTTGAAATGGTTTCAAAACAAATGTCCTTGTTAAACTTTGACACAAATTAGTCAGTGATGAATGGCACAATATGTTTCATCTGAGTATTTGTTACAGTCAAAATAATCCATAGATTTAGCTTTTCTTTACTCAAAAACGAGTTGTATGAGCCCAGGTCAATGAGGCCTACAGGAAATAGAGGTTCGAAACTTGTAACGTTCACAAGAACTTAAGTTGATAAAAGATCTACCACAACATTAGGTGATAATATATGTGCTGTTATGGATTTATAATCAGCTATAATGGGTCGGTCATTTTGGACCGGGAACACAGAATGAATTAACAGGAAACGAACACAACGGGGAGGGTTAATGCTTTTCTCTCATCCTCTGTCTGTCTCTCTGCTTGCCCTCTGTCTGTCTCTCTGCTTGCCCTCTGTCTGTCTCTCTGCTTGCCCTCTGTCTGTCTCTCTGCTTGCCCTCTGTCTGTCTCTCTGCTTGCCCTCTGTCTGTCTCTCTGCTTGCCCTCTGTCTGTCTCTCTGCTTGCCCACTGTCTGTCTCTCTGCTTGCCCTCTGTCTGTCTCTCTGCTTGCCCTCTGTCTGTCTCTCTGCTTGCCCTCTGTCTGTCTCTCTGCTTGCCCTCTGTCTGTCTCTCTGCTTGCCCACTGTCTGTCTCTCTGCTTGCCCTCTGTCTGTCCCTCTGCTTGCCCTCTGTCTGTCTCTCTGCTTGCCCTCTGTCTGTCTCTCTGCTTGCCCTCTGTCTGTCTCTCTGCTTGCCCTCTGTCTGTCCCTCTGCTTGCCCTCTGTCTGTCCCTCTGCTTGCCCTCTGTCTGTCTCTCTGCTTGCCCTCTGTCTGTCTCTCTGCTTGCCCACTGTCTGTCTCTCTGCTTGCCCTCTGTCTGTCCCTCTGCTTGCCCTCTGTCTGTCTCTCTGCTTGCCCTCTGTCTGTCTCTCTGCTTGCCCTCTGTCTGTCTCTCTGCTTGCCCTCTGTCTGTCTCTCTGCTTGCCCCCTGTCTGTCTCTCTGCTTGTCCTCTGTCTGTCTCTCTGCTTGCCCTCTGTCCGTCTCTCTGCTTGCCCTCTGTCAGTCTCTCTGCTTGCCCTCTGTCTGTCTCTCTGCTTGCCCTCTGTCTGTCTCTCTGCTTGCCCCCTGTCTGTCTCTCTGCTTGCCCTCTGTCTGTCTCTCTGCTTGCCCTCTGTCTATCTCTCTGCTTGCCCTCTGTCTGTCTCTCTGCTTGCCCTCTGTCTGTCTCTCTGCTTGCCCTCTGTCTGTCTCTCTGCTTGCGCTCTGTCTGTCCTCTGTCTGTCTCTGTCTGTCCCTCTGCTTGCCCTCTGTCCGTCTCTCTGCTTGCCCTCTGTCAGTCTCTCTGCTTGCCCTCTGTCTGTCTCTCTGCTTGCCCTCTGTCTGTCTCTCTGCTTGCCCTCTGTCTGTCTCTCTGCTTGCCCTCTGTCTCTCTGCTTGCGCTCTGTCTGTCCTCTGTCTGTCTCTGTCTGTCCCTCTGCTTGCCCTCTGTCTGTCTCTCTGCTTGCCCTCTGTCTGTCTCTCTGCTTGCCCTCTGTCTGTCTCTCTGCTTGCCCTCTGTCTGTCTCTCCATTCTGTCTCTTTGTTAGTTTGCATACCGTGCTATCTGTTGATTGACTGGTGTCCACTCTGTTTTGGTTGCCAGTTAAAGGAGCTGTCGCATTGATTATCTGACTACCGGTACTACGCGTGTGTTCAGTGTGTGTGTTCAGTGTGTCTATTTGTTCAGTGAGCTCTATTTTAACAAACCTAATGCGATGGTAAATCTAAGTGCTGGTGGTGGAGCTTTAGGTCCAGGGGCTTCCGAAATATTTATGTTTCCACAGCCGTTATTATGAGCGCAATAGCTGGTGGTGGCGCGGAATGGTTGGTCTTTGATGAATAAACAAGTTGTAGGTGTGCCAAGGGCTTGGCCACTCATTGGCCAATCAAAGCATTCCATGGCTTAGTAGTGTATACGTTAGTCTCAAGTTCTGTAAGTTATGGATGGTCTTCGCGTTGTCATCCAACTCCAAATTGCCTGGGGGGCACAGAATATTATCATCCAAGTCCATCGTTGATTGCTACTACAGTTTATTTAACCTGTTGCGACGAGCAATCCCGTACCCGGGAGCGTAATTATAGCCTCAAGCTCATTACCATAACGCAACGTTAACTATTCATGAAAACCGCAAATGAAATGAAATAAATATATTGGCTCACAAGCTTAGCCTTTTGTTAACAACACTGTAATCTCAGATTTTCAAAAAATGCTTTTCAACCATAGCTACACAAGCATTTGTGTAAGAGTATTGATAGCTAGCATAGCATTAAGTCTAGCATTCAGCAGGCAACATTTTCACAAAAACAAGAAAAGCATTCAAATAAAATAATTTAACTTTGAAGAACTTCGGATGTTTTCAATGAGGAGACTCTCAGTTAGATAGCAAATGTTCAGTTTTTCCAAAAATATTATTTGTGTAGGAGAAATCGCTCCGTTTTGTTCATCACGTTTGGCTAAGAAAAAAAAACGAAAATTCAGTCATTACAACGGCAAACTTTTTTCCAAATTAACTCCATGATATCAACAGAAACATGGCAAACGTTGTTTAGAATCAATCCTCAAGGTGTTTTTCACATATTTATTCGATGATAAATCACTCGTGGCAGTTTGGTTTCTCCTCTGAACAAAATGGAAAAATGCACGCACCTGGAGCTTATGCAATAGTTTCGACGGAGGACACCGAGCGGACACCTGGTAAATGTAGTCTCTTATGGTCAATTTTCCAATGATATGCCTACAAATACGTCACAATGCTGTAGACACCTTGGGGAAACGACAGAAAGTTTAGGCTCATTCCTTGCGCATTCACAGCCATATAAGGAGACATTGGAACACAGCGCATTCAAAATCTGGCTCACTTCCTGTATGACATTTCATCTTGGTTTCGCCTGTAGCATTAGTTCTGTGGCACTCACAGACAATATCTTTGCAGTTTTGGAAACGTCAGAGTGTTTTTTATTTCCAAAGCTGTCAATTATATGCATAGTCGAGCATCTTTTCGTGACAAAATATCTTGTTTAAAACGGGAACGTTTTTCATCCAAAAATGAAATACTGCCCCCAGAGGTTCAAGAGGTTAATACCATAGTCTACAATAACGAGTGACATCCTGTTTTCATTGCTCCTTATTGAGATGTTTTATTGGAGTCCACCTGTGTTAAATTCAATTGATTGGAAATGATTTGGAAAGACACACACCTGTCTATACAAGGTCCCACAGTTGACAGTGCAATGCCAGAGCAAAAACCAAGCCTTGAGTTCGAAGAAATTGTCCGTAGCACTCCGAGACAGGATTGTGTCCAGGAACAGATCTGGGGAAGGGTACCAACAAAGACCTCAGTGGACTCCATCATTTTTAAATGGAAGAAGTTTGGAACCACCAATACTCTACATAGAGCTGGCAGCCTGTCCAAACTGAGCAATTGAGGGAGAAGACATTGGTCAGGGAGGTGACCAAGAACCCGTTGGTCACTGTGACAAAGCTCCAGACTTCCTCCGTGGAGGTGAGAGAACCTTCCAGAAGACAACCATCTCTGCAGCACTCCACTATTCAGGCCTTTATGGTTGAGTGGCCAGACAGAAGCCACTCCTCAGTAAAAGGCATATGACAGCCCGTTTGGAGTTTGCCAAAAGGAATCTAAAGGACTCTCAGACCATTAGAAACAAGATTTTCTGATCTGATGAAACCAAGATTGAACTATTTGGCCTGAATGCCAAGCGTCACATTTGGAGGAAACCTGGCATCAACCCTACAGTGAAGCATGGTGGTGGCAGCATCATGCTGTGGGGACGTTTTTCAGCAGCGGGGACTGGGAGACTAGCACAGAGAGATCCTTGATGATAACCTGCTCCAGAGCGCTCAGGACCTCAGACTGGGGTGAAGGTTCACCTTCCAACAGGACAACGACCCGAAGCACACAGCCAAGACAACGTAAGAGTGTCTTTGGGACAGGTCTCTGAATGTCCTTGAGTGCCAAAGCCACAGCCCGGACTTGAACGCGATCGAACATCTCTGGAGAGACCTGAAAATAGCTGTGCAGCGATGCTCCCCATCCAACCTGACAGAGCTTGAGATGATCTGCAGAGAATAAATGGAGAAACTCCCAAATACAGGTGTGCCAAGCTTGTGGCGTCATACCCCAGAAGACTTTAGGCAGTAATCGCTGCCAAAGGTACCTCAACAAAGTTCTGAGTAAAGGATTTGAATACTTCTGTAAATGTGATATTTCTGTTTAATTATACTTTTTTTTAACATTCTACAAACCTGTTTATGGGATATTGTGTGTAGACAACAATTGAATCAATTTTAGAATTAGTCTGTAACATAAGAAAATGTGTAAAAGTCAACGGGTATGAATCATTTCTGAATGCACTGTAGATTAAAAGGGGATGTCTGATTACTTGGTGAATGCATTGGTCTTAAATATCCCAACCAAATTGGAACTTTGGCACGCATTTCGAAGAAGCGTACATCAGCTAGCAAGCTTTGTTAGTTTGCATGCCGTGCTCTATGTTTATTGACTGGTGTACACTCTGTTTTGGTTCCCAGTTAAGGAGCTGTCACATTGATTATCTGACTACCGTGCTGTGTGTGTGTGTTCAGTTTGCAGTGTGCGTATTAGTTCAATGACCAACTCCTAGCCCTAGGGTTTTCGAAATATAAGAGTGACGGTTTTAACAGGTCAAAACTGCAGACAAGTGTGCGTTTGACGATTGCGCTGGCGTAACGCCAGCCAGAAATAGAGCCCATTGTGTGTATACAGTCATGGCCAAAAGTTTTGAGAATGACACAAATGTTTTCAATTTTCACAAAGTCTGCTGCCTCAGTATTTATGATGGCAATTTGCATATGCTCCAGAATGTTATGAAGAGTGATCAGATGAATTGCAAATAATTGCAAAATCCCTCTTTGCCAGGCAAATGAACTGAATCCCCCAAAAAACATTTCCACTGTATTTTAGCCCTGCCACAAAAGGACCAGCTGACATCATGTCAGTGATTCTCTCTTTAACACAGGTGTGAGTGTTGACGAGGACAAGGCTGGAGATCACTCTGTCATGCTGATTGAGTTCGAATAACAGACTGAAAGATTCAAAAGGAGGGTGGTGCTTGGAATCATTGTTCTTCCTTGGTCAAACATGGTTACCTGCAAGGAAACACGTGCCGTCATCATTGCTTTGCACAAAAAGGGCTTCACAGGCAAGGATATTGCTGCCAGTAAGATTGCACCTAAATCAACCATTTATCGGATCATCAAGATCTTCAAAGGAGAGCGGATCAATTTTTGTGAAGAAGGCTTCAGGGCGCCCAAGAAAGTCCAGCAAGTGCCAGGACCGTCTCCTAAAGTTGATTCAGCTGCGGGATCGGGGCACCACCAGTACAGAGCTTGCTCAGGAATGGAAGCAGGCAGGTGTGAGTGCATCTGCACGCACAGTGAGGCGAAGACTTTTGGAGGATGGCCTGGTGTCAAGAAGGGCAGCAAAGAAGCCACTTCTCTCCAGGAAAAACATCAGGGACAGACTGATATTCTGCAAAAGGTACAGGGACTGGACTACTGAGGACTGGGATAAAGTCATTTTCTCTGATGAATCCCCTTTCCGATTGTTTGTGGCATCCGTAAAAAAGCTTGTCCGGAGAAGACAAGGTGAGCGCTACCATCAGTCCTGTGTCATGCCAACAGTAAAGCATCCTGAGACCATTCATGTGTGGGGTTGCTTCTCAGCCAAGGGAGTGGGCTCACTCACAATTTTGCCTATGTATAAAGCTATGTATAAAGAATGGTACCAACACATCCTCCGATAGCAACTTCTCCCAACCATCCAGGAACAGTTTGGTGACGAACAATGCCTTTTCCAGGATGATGGAGCACCTTGCCAGAAGGCAAAAGTGACAACTAAGTGGCCCGGGGAACAAAACATCAATATTTTGGGTCCATGGCCAGGAAACACCCCAGACCTTAATCCCATTGAAAACCTGTGGTCAATGCGCAAGAGGCAGGTGGACAAGCAAAACCCCACAAATTCTGACAAACCCCAAGCATTGATTATGCAAGAATGGGCTGTCTTCAGTCAGGATGTGGCCCAGAAATTAATTGACAGCATGCCAGGGCGGATTGCAGAGGTCTTGAAAAAGAAGGATCAACACTGCAAATATTGACTCTTTGCATCAACTTCATGTAATTGTCAATAAAAGCCTTTGACACTTATGAAATGCTTGTAATTATACTTCAGTATTCCATAGTAACAGCTGACGAAAATATCTAAAGACACTGAAGCAGCAAACTTTGTGGAAATTAATATTCATGTCATTCTCAAAACTTTTGGCCACGACTGTTACACACCTTTTCGACATGCAGTCTTTGATTCACGTTGTCTGTGTTAGACTAATACAATCTATCTCTGTAAGTTTATTGTCTGTCCCTCTGGCTGTCCAACTGTCCTTCTGTGCTTTCGTCCATTCATCTGTCTATCTGAGGGAGACGTAGAGGGACAGGGAGATGGAGAGGGAGAGCGAGTCGGAGAGGGAGAGCGAGTCGGAGAGGGAGAGGGTGTCGGAGAGGGAGAGGGAGTCGGAGAGAGAGAGGGAAAGGGAGAGAGCATAAGAGATGGAGAGAGAGCATAAGAGAGGGAGAGAGCTTAAGAGAGGGAGAGGGCATAAGAGAGGGAGAGAGGGAGAGAGCATAAGAGGGAGAGAGCATGAGAGAGGGAGAGAGGGAGAGAGCATGAGAGAGGGAGAGAGCATAAGAGAGGGAGAGAGCATAAGAGAGGGAGAGAGCATAAGAGAGGGAGAGGGCATAAGAGAGGGAGAGAGGGAGAGAGCATAAGAGAGGGTATAAGAAAGGGAGGGAGCATGAGAGAGGGAGAAGGCATAAGAGAGGGAGAAAGGGAGGGAGAGAGGGAGAGAGCATAAGAGAGGGAGAGAGCATGAGAGAGGGAGAGAGGGAGAGAGCATAAGAGAGGGAGAGAGCATAAGAGAGAGAGAGGGCATAAGAGAGGGAGCGAGCATAAAGAGAGGGAGAGAGGGAGAGCGAGATGAGAGCTAGAGAGAGAGTTATAAACAGACTATAAATCCAAGGCAGCTGATTATGACTGCAGACGCCATAATGTGTTCTCATTTGCATATATGCCCAGTCAGCGCCGTCCCGAACCCAGCTGGGAGCTTCTGGGAAAGTAATGGCGGCATAGAACAGTCATGAATGCAGCCTTCTCCATCTGGATCTTTGGTAGTGAAGGAGATGTGTGATGCACCATTGTCCTCTGGTGTTTTCCAGCGGTACTGACACAATGAAATATGAACCAGCTGAATATAACAAAAATATATGGGTATCTGGTGCATTTAAATGTTAAATTATTTACATGTAATGTATTTTCTTCTCATTTTCTTGATTTGTATCATGCACTGCAGTTCAACAGAAGGTTGAACAGAAAGTCTGAAAATAGGAAAAATGTGCCCTTATCATGTGTGTGTGTGTGTGTGTGTGTGTGTGTGTGTGTCTGTGCTCCCCAGGTTTCGTGCTGCAGTACTCGGTGGACAACATAGAGGGGTGGAGGGATGTGTTCATCAGTTCCAGTGAGAGGTCCTTCAAGCTGGACAACCTGCGCTGTGGCACCTGGTACAAGGTCAAACTGGCCGCCAAGAACAGCGTGGGAGCGGGACGCATCAGTGAAATCATCGAGGCTAAGACCCACGGACGAGGTGAGGGGTCGTGCGAGAGGGGGAGGATGGACCGGGTGATACAGGGACAATGGGAGGTGTTTTAGGGGACAGGAGAGGCGAAGATGGGCAGAGAGGGAGGGAGCTGAAGTGGATGGAGCAACATGGTTATAGCTGTGAGAGGGGTAAATGTGGTGGACAGGTGGATTCATATTCAGTCACACTTACCATATCATAATATTTCAAGACATTTAAAAAACATGAGTGTTAAGTGAGAACTAACACCTTCCTGCCCCCAACCTCTTCCAGAGCCCCAGTTCAATAAGGACCATCCGGTGTTCACCCACGTCAATTCTACCCACGCTCGGCTCAACCTGCAGGGCTGGGCGAGCGGTGGCTGCCCCATCACGGCCGTGCTGCTGGAGTTCAGGCCTAAGGGGAACTGGGCGTGGCAGAGCGTTCGCACCAACGCCACGGCCGACGTGTTCCTGGCTGAGCTCCGCGAGGCCACCTGGTACGAGCTGAAGATGAAGGCGTGTAACAGCGCCGGCTGCGGGAACCAGAGCTCTCATTTCGCCACGCTGGACTACGACGGCAGTGAGTAGAAGCTGGTTTTGTTTTCTCTGGCCTGTGTGGCCCAGTGGTTAGTATCGCTGAGTCTAGCACACGTATCAGCGGCAGCACGGGTTCGAATCGCCATCTTCTGACTCACAATCTTTCCTGTCTCCTCTTCACTGTCGTATCTCATTAACAGAAATAAAAACCCACAAAAGAATGACACATTTCTTTTTTACATGGATAATAAAGCCTTAGAGCAGGAGAACAATTGGTATAAAAATATATATATATATATATATATGTTTAAGTTAAATGACCTTATCAAAGGAGTTGATTTAAGCAATATGGCCCGAGGGGGTGTGGTATATGGCCTGCATACAAGCCTTAGCCGTGGTATATTTGCCATATACCACAAACCCCCGATGTGCCTTGAATTATTATTATTTTTAAATTATAAGGGGTAGATCAGCTTTAAAATTGCAGATTGTAGTTGTAGTTTCCATCACTGTAATTGTCCTGCATCACTTCCAATCCCCCATATCTTTTTTTCGCAAATATATACAGTAAAAATTTGGACGCACCTATTCAAGGGATTTTCTTTATTCCCACACATTTCTACTGTAATGTAGTCTGTGGGTAGCTGGTGTAGAGGAGTCAAGACGCAGGACAGCAGATATGAGTAAATAAACGTATTTAGCTCCAAATAGAACCAATACAGTACAACATAAGCCCACAATAAACGGACCGTATTCGCGCCCCCTATATCCAAGAAGTTAAACACATGTAGAATAACGCTTAGGCTTCTACTTCCAGCTTATACATACTATATACATTTTACAGGCACAGTCTATTTTAAAATAGTTCTATTTTTACTCCTGTCCTTCCTCAAACCTCAACGTTTTACGTTTTATGGAAACAGTATGTTTTACTTTAGTTAATCTTGTTGTTATTAGTTATTTTATCCCAACCTTCACCTCCATTCAACCCTTCCCACCTATCTCTTAACACCATCCATGTTGAATTTCTATTTGCCATATATTTTCTCAACTGTGCTGTGATGTTTCACAAACGTTCTGAACCGTTCTATTCTCATCATTTGTACAGATGTTAAATTATTATTATTATTATTATAAATATTATTATATTATTGATTGATTGACTAGGAATTTTCTGATCATCCAGTAGTGCTATCTGCAGAGTTAGCTTTTGCAAATGTCTAGACATTCCTGGACCTGTGACCAAAAACAGAACAAATGATCTAACGATTCTGTCTCTTCGCAAAACAATATCTGCTAATAATTTCAATTGAAAAATTTGAAGTCCTGAATCCGGCGTCGTTTTCCATAAACCATGAATCGGTATGTTGAAAATCTCTTCCCAACTATCTATATGGGAGAGTTGTGAATTTTTAGGTCCTTAAATGAAACTGGTATACATTTTATTTATATATATATATATTTTTTAACCAATGCAGGGCCGACAGACAAGTTCTCTACTTTCTCCCTATTCCACTTACCTCTTCCATTTGTTGCGTTAATGCTGCGATTAGTTGGTTGTAATTTTAGGTAGAGCAGACATTTCCATGTAGTTTTGTTGGCTGCATATGTGACATAACTCCACCAGTCCTATTTACGATATCATTTACAAACATTATACCTTTTCTAAAAAATAAAAAATAAATGTTTTTTTTTCTATTCGTATATTTGAGTTTAACCACAATATTTGTTGTATTATCTGTTCAGTTTTTTTCTGGTCGAAATTGAATTAAGTTAAATTGAAATTGCAACTAACTTTCTATGGCTTTTTTATTTGTTTTTAATATATCGATATTTTGGGAGATTATTTCCTTTTCAAATAACTGATAGTGAGAGGTTGTAATCTGAATAAAGGGAAAAAGGCCATTCTTGAACATGGGGTGAGATATTCTTATTAATTTTCTAGAGAACCAGTTTGGATTTAAGTATAACTTTTGTATGACTTAAGCCTTTAGTGAGACATCTAATGCTTTAATATTTAATCATTTCTGCCCTCCTAATTCATATTCATTAAATAATATGAATTTTGTTTAATTTTGTCTGGCTTGCCGCTCCAAATAAAATGCAAAATCAATTATCATATAATTTAAATAACTGTTCGCTAGGTGTACACAAGACCATAAGCAAATAGGTCAACTGGGATATGACTATTATAAACTGGTTACCAACATAATTAGAGCAATACAAATATTTGTTATATTTTTTTATATGGTCTTTTGTAAACTGTGTGGTTTGAGCCTTGAATGCTGATTGGCTGACAGCTGTGGTTCATCAGACCGTATACCACGGGTTTGACAAAACATTTATTTTTACTGCTTTAATTACGTTGGTAGCCAGTTTAAAACAGCAATCAGGTGCCTCGGGGGTCTGTGGTACAGTGGGGCAAAAAAAGTATTTAGTCAGCCACCAATTGTGCAAGTTCTCCAACTTAAAAAGATGAGAGAGGCCTGTAATTTTCATCATAGGTACACTTCAACTATGACAGACAAAATGAGAAGAAAATCCAGAAAATCACATTGTAGGATTTTTAATGAATTTATTTGCAAATTATGGTGGAAAATAAGTATTTGGTCACCTACAAACAAGCAAGAATTCTGCCTCTCACAGACCTGTAACTTCTTCTTTAAGAGGCTCCTCTGTCCGCCACTCATTACCTGCACCTGTTTGAACTTGTTATCAGTATAAAAGGCACATGTCCACAACCCCAAACTCCACTATGGCCAAGACCAAAGAGCTGTCAAAGGACACCAGAAACAAAATTGTAGACCTGCACCAGGCTCGGAAGACTGAATCTGCAATAGGTAAGCAACTTGGTTTGAAGAAATCAACTGTGGGAGCAATTATTAGGAAATGGAAGACATACAAGACCACTGATAATCTCCCTCGATCTGGGGCTCCACGCAAGATCTCACCCCGTGGGGTCAAAATGATCACAAGAACGGTGAGCAAAAATCCCAGAACTACATGGGGGGACCTAGTGAATGACCTGCAGAGAGCTGGGACCAAAGTAACAAAGCCTACCATCAGTAACACACTACGCCGCCAGGGACTCAAATCCTGCAGTGCCAGACGTGTCCCCCTGCTTAAGCCAGTACATGGCCAGACCCGTCTGAAGTTTGCTAGAGAGCATTTGGATGATCCAGAAGAAGGTTGGGAGAATGTCATATGGTCAGATGAAACCAAAATAGAACTTTTTGGTAAAAACTCAACTCGTCGTGTTTGGAGGACAAAGAATGCTGAGTTGCATCCAAAGAACACCATACCTACTGTGAAGCATGGGGGTGGATACATCATGCTTTGGGGCTGTTTTTCTGCAAAGGTACCAGGACGACTGATCCGTGTAAAGGAAAGAATGAATGGGGCCATGTATCGTGAGATTGTGAAAACCTCCTTCCATCAGCAAGGGCATTGAAGATGAAACATGGCTGGGTCTTTCAGCATGACAATGATCCCAAACACACCGCCCGGGCAACGAAGGAGTGGCTTCGTAAGAAGCATTTCAAGGTCCTGGAGTGGCCTAGCCAGTCTCCAGATCTCAACCCCATAGAAAATCTTTGGAGGGAGTTGAAAGTCCGTTTTGCCCAGCAACAGCCTCAAAACATCACTGCTCTAGAGGAGATCTGCATGGAGGAATGGGCCAAAATACCAGCAACAGTGTGTGAAAACCTTGTGAAGACTTACAGAAAACGTTTGACCTCTGTCATTGCCAACAAAGGGCATATAACAAAATTTTGAGATAAACTTTTGTTATTGACCAAATACTTATTTTCCACCATAATTTGAAAATAAATTCATAAAAAATCCTACAATGTCATTTTGTCTGTCATAGTTGAAGTGTACCTATGATGAAAATTACAGGCCTCTCTCATCTTTTTAAATGGGAGACCTTGCACAATTGGTAGATGACTAAATACTTTTTTGCCCCACTGTATATGGCCAATATACCATGGCTAAAGGCTGTGCAAAGGCACTCCGCGCTGCGTCGTGCTTAAGAACAGCCCTTAGCCGTGGTATATTGGCCATATACCACACCTCCTCGTGGCTTATTGCTTAACTATACCACGGCTGTCAGCCAATCAGCATTCAGGGCTCAAACCACTCAGTTTATAATACTCCATATGTGACTTAGAAATAGAATTAGAACCAATTATCCTGTCTCGACGTGTGACAACTCGTGATAGCTCATGTAATAGGATAGCAATTGACTTCCTTTTAAAAGGATTTGTTAGAACCAATTTAGTTTGTCTCTCTTCTCCTCATCCTCTCCCCATACATCTTGTACCCATTTATATAAAAACCTAATATAATGTCATATAACCTGATATATTTTCTAAGCAGGTACCATCCCTCCCATCAAGTCAGCGCGGCCCGAAGGCGACGACGTTAAGAAGCTCTTCTCCATTGGCTGCCCCGTCATCCTGGTCACTCTGGTCGTCGCCCTGCTCTTCATCATCCGCAAGAAACGCAAAGAGAAGAGACTGAAGAGACTGAGAGGTGAGGGAGGGAGGGAGGGAGGGAGGGAGGGAGGGAGGGAAAGGGGGACAGGTGTGGAGAAGAGACTGAGAGGTGAGGGAGGGAGGGAGGGAAAGGGGGACAGGTGTGGAGAAGAGACTGAAGAGACTGAGAGGTGAGGGAGAGAGGGGGAAAGGGGGACAGGTGTGGAGAAGAGACTGAAGAGACTGAGAGGTGAGGGAGGGAGGGAGGGAAAGGGGGACAGGTGTGGAGAAGAGACTGAAGGGACAGAGGTGAGGGAGGGAGGGAAAGGGGGACAGGTGGGGAAGAGATAGAGGGTTGCGTAAGGGAGGGAGCAAAAGAGAAGGAAAGAGCAATGGGAGAGGGAAGGAAGAGAGGAAAGGGGCGAGAAGAGAGATGGATCTTGGGCGGGAGAGAGGAGAGAAGGGACTGAGGGATGAGAGAGAGAGGGAGGAGAGGTGCTGAGAATAGACTGAGGGGTGAGAGAGAGGGGGAGGAGAGGTGTGGAGAAGAGACTGAGATGTGTGAGAGAGAGAGGAAGGAGAGGTGTGGAGAAGAGACTGAGAGGTGAGAGAGAGAGAGAGAGGGAGGGAGGAGAGGTGTGAAGAAGAGACTGAGGGGTGTGAGAGGGAGGAGAGGTGTGGAGAAGAGACTGAGGGGTGAGAGAGAGAGGAGAGGTGTGGAGAAGAGACTGAGTGGTGTGAGAGGGAGGAGAGGTGTGGAGAAGAGACTGAGAGGTGAGAGAGAGGAGAGGTGTGGAGAAGAGACCCGAGTGGTGAGAGAGAGGAGAGGTGTGGAGAAGAGACTGAGTGGTGAGAGGGAGAGGAGAGGTGTGGAGAAAAGACTGAGTGGTGTGAGAGAGAGGAGAGGTGTGGAGAAGAGACTGAGTGGTGAGAGAGAGAGTGTGGAGAAGAGACTGAGTGGTGAGAGAGAGAGGAGAGTTGTGGAGAAGAGACTGAGTGATGTGAGAGAGAGAGGGGTGTGGAGAATTGACTGAGTGGTGAAAGAGAGAGAGGGATGAGAGGTGTGGAGAAGAGACAGGGATGTGAGAGAGAGAGAGGGAGGAGAGGTGTGGAGAAGAGACTTAGGGGTTTGAGAGAGAGGAGAGGTGTGGAGAAGAGACTAAGTGGTGAGAGAGGGAGAGGAAGGACAGGTGTGGAGAAGAGACTGAGAGGTTAGGGAGGGAGGGAGGGAGGGAAAGGGGGACAGGTGTGGAGAAGAGACTGAAGAGACTGAGAGGTGAGGGAGGGAGGGAGGGAGGGAGGGAGGGAAAGGGGGACAGGTGTGGAGAAGAGACTGAAGAGACTGAGAGGGAGGGAGGGAGGGAGGGAGGGAGGGAGGGAGGGAGGGAGGGAGGGAGGGAGGGAGGGAGGGAGGGAGGGAAAGGTGTGGAGAAGAGACTGAAGAGACTGAGAGGTGAGGGAGGGAGGGAGGGAAAGGGGGACAGGTGTGGAGAAGAGACTGAAGAGACTGAGAGGTGAGGGAGGGAGGGGGGGAAAGAGAAGGAAAGAGCAATGGGAGAGGGAAGGAAGAGAGGAAAGGGGCGAGAAGAGAGATGGATCTTGGGCGGGAGAGAGGAGAGAAGGGACTGAGGGATGAGAGAGAGAGGGAGGAGAGGTGCTGAGAATAGACTGAGGGGTGAGAGAGAGGGGGAGGAGAGGTGTGGAGAAGAGACTGAGATGTGTGAGAGAGAGAGGAAGGAGAGGTGTGAAGAGGAGACTGAGAGGTGAGAGAGAGAGAGAGAGAGAGAGAGAGGGAGGGAGGAGAGGTGTGGAGAAGAGACTGAGGGGTGAGAGAGAGAGGAGAGGTGTGAAGAAGAGACTGAGGGGTGTGAGAGGGAGGAGAGGTGTGGAGAAGAGACTGAGGGGTGAGAGAGAGAGGAGAGGTGTGGAGAAGAGACTGAGTGGTGTGAGAGGGAGGAGAGGTGTGGAGAAGAGACTGAGTGGTGAGAGGGAGAGAGAGTGTGGAGAAGAGACTGAGTGGGTGGAGAGAGGAGAGGTGTGGAGAAGAGACTGAGTGGTGAGAGAGAGAGAGGGTGGAGAGGTGTGGAGAAGAGACTGAGTGGTGTGAGAGAGAGAGAGGTGTGGAGAATTGACTGAGTGGTGAGAGAGAGAGAGGGATGAGAGGTGTGGAGAAGAGACTGAGGGATGTGAGAGAGAGGAGAGGTGTGGAGAAGAGACTGAGTGGTGAGAGAGAGAGAGGGAGGAGAGGTGTGGAGAAGAGACTGAGAGGTGAGAGAGAGAGAGAGAGGGAGGAGAGGTGTGGAGAAGAGACTTAGGGGTTTGAGAGAGAGGAGAGGTGTGGAGAAGAGACTGAGTGGTGAGAGAGAGAGAGGGTGGAGAGGTGTGGTGAGAGAGAGAGGAGAGGTGTGGAGAAGAGACTGAGTGGTGTGAGAGAGAGAGAGGTGTGGAGAATTGACTGAGTGGTGAGAGAGAGAGGGATGAGAGGTGTGGAGAAGAGACTGAGGGATGTGAGAGAGAGGAGAGGTGTGGAGAAGAGACTGAGTGGTGAGAGAGAGAGGGGGAGGAGAGGTGTGGAGAAGAGACTGAGAGGTGAGAGAGAGAGAGAGAGAGAGGGAGGAGAGGTGTGGAGAAGAGACTTAGGGGTTTGAGAGAGAGGAGAGGTGTGGAGAAGAGACTGAGTGGTGAGAGAGAGGGAGGGTGGAGAGGTGTGGAGAAGAGACTGAGTGGTGAGAGAGAGAGGAGAGGTGTGGAGAAGAGACTGAATGGTGTGAGAGAGAGAGAGGTGTGGAGAATTGACTGAGTGGTGAGAGAGAGAGAGGGATGAGAGGTGTGGAGAAGAGACTGAGGGATGTGAGAGAGAGGAGAGGTGTGGAGAAGAGACTGAGTGGTGAGAGAGAGAGAGGGAGGAGAGGTGTGGAGAAGAGACAGAGGTGAGAGAGAGAGAGAGAGGGAGGAGAGGTGTGGAGAAGAGACTTAGGGGTTTGAGAGAGAGGAGAGGTGTGGAGAAGAGACTGAGTGGTGAGAGAGAGAGAGGAAGGAGAGGTGTGGAGAAGAGACTTAGGGGTGTGAGAGAGAGGAGAGGTGTGGAGAAGAGACTGAGTGGTGAGAGAGAGAGAGAGGGAGGAGAGGTGTGGAGAAGAGACTGAGTGGTGAGAGAAAGAGGGAGGAGAGGTGTGGAGAAGAGACTGAGTGGTGAGAGAGAGAGAGGGAGGAGAGGTGTGGAGAAGAGACAGAGGTGAGAGAGAGAGAGAGAGGGAGGAGAGGTGTGGAGAAGAGACTTAGGGGTTTGAGCGAGAGGAGAGGTGTGGAGAAGAGACTGAGTGGTGAGAGAGAGAGGAAGGAGAGGTGTGGAGAAGAGACTGAGAGGTAAGAGAGAGAGGGAGGAGAGGTGTGGAGAAGAGACTTAGGGTTAAGAGAGAGAGGAAGGAGAGGTGTGGAGAAGAGACTGAGTGGTGAGAGAAAGAGGGAGGAGAGGTGTGGAGAAGAGACTGAGTGGTGAGAGAGAGAGAGGGAGGAGAGGTGTGGAGAAGAGACAGAGGTGAGAGAGAGAGAGAGAGGGAGGAGAGGTGTGGAGAAGAGACTTAGGGGTTTGAGAGAGAGGAGAGGTGTGGAGAAGAGACTGAGTGGTGAGAGAGAGAGAGGAAGGAGAGGTGTGGAGAAGAGACTTAGGGGTGTGAGAGAGAGGAGAGGTGTGGAGAAGAGACTGAGTGGTGAGAGAGAGAGAGAGGGAGGAGAGGTGTGGAGAAGAGACTTAGGGGTTTGAGCGAGAGGAGAGGTGTGGAGAAGAGACTGAGTGGTGAGAGAGAGAGGAAGGAGAGGTGTGGAGAAGAGACTGAGAGGTAAGAGAGAGAGGGAGGAGAGGTGTGGAGAAGAGACTTAGGGTTAAGAGAGAGAGGAAGGAGAGGTGTGGAGAAGAGACTGAGTGGTGAGAGAAAGAGGGAGGAGAGGTGTGGAGAAGAGACTGAGTGGTGAGAGAGAGAGAGGAAGGATAGGTGTGGAGAAGAGACTGAGGGGTGTGAGAGAGAGGAGAGGTGTGGAGAAGAGACTGAGTGGTGAGAGAGAGAGAGGAAGGAGAGGTGTGGAGAAGAGACTGAGTGGTGAGAGAAAGAGGGAGGAGAGGTGTGGAGAAGAGACTGGGGGGTGTGAGAGAGAGGAGAGGTGTGGAGAAGAGACTGAGTGGTGAAAGAGAGAGGAAGGAGAGGTGTGGAGAAGAGACAGAGGTGAGAGAGAGAGGGAGGAGAGGTGTGGAGAAGAGACTGAGTGGTGTGAGAGAGAGGAGAGGTGTGGAGAAGAGACTGAGTGGTGAGAGAGAGAGAGGAAGGAGTGGTGTGGAGAAGAGACTTAGGGGTGTGAGAGAGAGGAGAGGTGTGGAGAAGAGACTGAGTGGTGAGAGAGAGAGAGGAAGGAGAGGTGTGGAGAAGAGACTGAGTGGTGAGAGAGAGAGAGAGAGAGAGAGAGAGGAAGGAGAGGTGTGGAGAAGAGACTGAGGGGTGTGAGAGAGAGGAGAGGTGTGGAGAAGAGACTGAGGGGGAGAGAGAGAGAGAGAGAGAGGAGAGGTGTTGAGAAGAGACTGAGGGTTGAGAGAGAGAGAGAGAGAGAGAGAGGAGAGGTGTGGAGAAGAGACTGGGGGTGAGAGAGAGAGAGAGAGAGAGAGAGAGAGAGGGGGGAGAGGTGTGGAGAAGAGACTGAGTGGTGAGAGAGAGAGAGAGAGAGAGAGAGGAGAGGTGTGGAGAAGAGAATGGGGGGTGAGAGAGAGAGAGAGAGAGAGGAAGGAGAGGGCAGAAGACCGGGTTGAGGGGTGAGTGAAGGAATGGAAAACGTGTTGAGAGAGAGAGAGATCATAAGTAATATCTGATTTATTGTGCTCCATATAACTGAAGCCATGCTCCTCTTTAATGTTCCCTCTAGATGCCAAAAGCCTAGCTGAGATGCTGATCAGGTAATATATTTCCTCTCTGCTGTTCCTCTGTTTACATTTCATACCCCAAAGGAAACATTCATACAACACACTGGACATCTACGGTGACCTTACCTCTAGATACCGCGAATGTCTTAAAAGGCAGATAGAGAACTCCTATTTCTGAAGTAAGGGGATTTATGTTCTGTGTGTGTGTGTGTGTGTGTGTGTGTGTGTGTGTGTGTGTGTGTGTGTATGTGTGTGTGTGTGTGTGTGTGTGTGTGTGTGCCTTGTGTCCCTGGAAGCAGTAAGAATAACCGGAGCTTTGACACCCCTGTGAAGGGGCCCCCCCAGGGCCCCCGACTCCACATCGACATCCCCAGAGTCCAGCTGCTCATCGAGGACAAGGAAGGCATCAAGCAGATCGGTCGGTGCAGTAGTGTGTTTGTGCGTGCGTGTGTTCTTGTGTTGCTGAGTGCCTACCTGATACGGATGTCATGCACATTAGTGTCCATGAATGAGCATGAATCCTCCGTCTTGAATAACTCTTGCCTCTGTCAATCCCTCGGTCAGGTGAAGACAAAGCCACCATCCCAGTGACGGACACAGAGTTCAGCCAGAACGTGAATCCCCAGAGCTTCTGTACGGGCGTGTCTGTGCATCACCCCGCCCTCATCCAGAACACCGGCCCTCTGATTGACATGTCCGACATCAGACCAGGGACAAGTGAGTGGCGAGCTGTGCTTAGTCTGTTTTTCTTGGTCAGTTGATAAATACATAGTGGACTGATATTATATGTCCTGTCCATTCCCTCCATCATTGCCTTTAACTTACTGACTCTTGTGTTCTCCTCCCTCCCTTCACCTCTCCGCCTTCCTCCCGCCTCTTCCCCGGGAAGACCCGGTGTCGAGGAAGAGCGTGAAGTCGACCCACAGTACGAGGAACCGCTACTCCAGCCAGTGGACCCTGACCAAGTGCCAGTCGTCCACGCCCGCCCGTACCCTCACCTCCGACTGGCGCACCGTGGGCTCCCAGCATGGCATCACCGTCACCGAGAGCGACAGCTACAGCGCCAGCCTCTCACAGGACACGGGTGAGCCTGGCACATCATGCACACACACACAAACACACAGCACACACTCATGACGAAGCTACACACCAGACAAAACACCCACTCTTGACACACACGCTCTCGTGTAACACACACTCTCGTGATATACACAGTTGTGATACCCAAACACACACAGTTCATGATACACGTACGCACACATATGCCGTAAATACACACTTGCACACATACATCAGTGGAGGCTGCTGAGGGGAGGACGGCTCATAATAGTGGCTGGAACGGAGCGAATGGAACGACATCAAAACACACGGAAACCATGTGATTGATGTATTTGATACCGTTCCACTGATTTCGTTCCAGCCGTTACCACGAGCTCCTCCTCCCCAATTAAGGTGTCACCAACTTCCTGTGACATACATACATATACAAAGGACACAAGTGAGCCACCCAAAACATAGGCTACGTACACACACACACACACACACACACACACACACACGTCTGTAGTCCAAGGAGACTGTGTAAGATTGATATTTTTCATGTACAACACCAACTGTCTCCCTCTGTCTCTCTCTGTCTCCCTCTCTGTCTCCCTCTCTCTCTGTCTCCCTCTCTCTCTGTCTCCCCTCTCTATCTCCCTCTCTCTCTATCTCTCTCTCTCTGTCTCTCTCCCTCTCTCTATGTCTCTCTCTATCTCTCTCTCTCTCTCTCTCTCTCTCTCTCTCTCTCTCTATGTCTCTCTCTCTCTCTCTGTCTCTCTCTCTCCCTCTCTCTCTGTCTCTCTCTCTCTCTCTCTCTCTCTCCCTCTCTCTCTCTCTCTCTGTCTCTCTCTCTCTCTCTCTCTGTCTCTCTCTCTGTCTCTCTCTCTCTCTCTCTCTCTCTCTCTCTCTCTCTCTCTCTCTGTCTCTCTCTCTCTCTCTCTCTCTCTCTCTATGTCTCTCTCTCTCTCTCTCCCTCTCTCTCTGTCCTCAGATAAAGGGCGTAACAGCATGGTGTCCACAGAGAGCGCGTCCTCCACCTATGAGGAGCTGGCGCGGGCCTACGAACACGCCAAGCTTGAGGAGCACCTGCAGCACGCCAAGTTTGAGATCACCGAGTGCTTCATCTCCGACAGTTCCTCAGACCAGATGACCACGGGCACCAACGACAACGCCGACAGCATGACCTCCATGAGCACCCCGTCCGAAACAGGCCTGTGTCGCTTCACCGCCTCGCCACCCAAACCCCAGGAATACGACCGCGGCAGACCTACCAACGTTGCCGTGCCCATCCCCCACCGCGCCAACAAGAGCGAGTGGACTGGCAAAAGTGAGTATGAGACCTGCGGTTGATTAGAATGATCCTGTAGGTCGGTCTAATGCAAAGGCCTCTAAGCATGGTTAGAGTGAACAGGGTTGTTTGCTGTTCTTTAGAGACATACCGGTACTCTGACCTTTAACAAATGTGCCTGATAAAGATGCTTGTCAAATCGTTATCTCTCCCTCGTTCTCTCTTTCATCCCCCCCCATCCCAGGTGACTACTGTAACCTTCCCCTCTACATGAAGACAGACCCTTTCTTCCGGAAGCAGTCAGAGCTGCGTGACCCGTGCCCGGTGGTGCCGCCCCGCGAGGCCTCCATCCGCAGCCTGGCCCAGCGGGCGTACCACACCCAGGGCCGCCACATAACTCTGGACTCCTCCAAGCAGCAGCAGGCTCTGACTGTGGGCCACGCTGGCCTGGCCGGCCTCAGCGCCTCAGGGGGAGCATCAGGGGGTGGTGGTAGTGTAGGAGGGGCGACTGGAGGGCCGTCTGGTGGTTCCAGCACCTCCTCCCTGCCCCAGAGGACTCTCTCCATGCCCGGCTCCTCCTCTTCCTCTGCGCAGAGCGCTGCAGCCGCTACCGACGCAGCCGCGGGAGGAGACTCTAGAGACCCTCTGCTGGAGAGCAGCTCGTCAGGCCCGGGCAGACTAGAGAGACAGAAGCAGGCGGCTGGCGGGGCCTACTCCAAATCGTATACACTGGTGTAGCAGGAGCCACTGGCGTGGATGTTGGAGCCTTGGGAAGGGTTTAGGGGCCACACAGACACATGTACACACACCTGACTCCTGCACTGTCAGGCCAGAGGGGGGCCGCTCGGCAGGGGCCGGATTGGGCTTTTTATAGCACAGGGTTTTGTCTTCTTTCTGCCTTTTTTTCTCTCTTCCTCTATCTGTTGTTTTGTTTTACCTTCCTTGGAAATAACTTGCTGAACTCAATATCATTTTTGTATTTTGTTTTTGCAAACTTTTTTCCCTCTCTCTCACTCTCCCACTATCCCTCTCTCTCTCTTCTCTCTCTCCAATTATCTGTTGAGACACCTCAGAACTTATGCACAAAATACTTTCCACGTGCACTTGTTTTTTTTTTGTGTTTTTTTTTTTAAAATTCAGAATGGTAAACGATAAACCGAGATGTAGTTTCACATAAACCTGTCTAGATGTTTTAGGCCATTTCACCTGTTTCTTTTCACGTCTCTGAACGGAGAGTTCAGAGTTCATACAAAAGCAGCGCATTGCCACGGAAAGTGTTTATGCATAAACCAACAACCTTGGTTGTCTGTCTCTGGCCCTCCAAAAGCCATCCTGGTACGGACTCACACAAACAGGCAACAGACTGTCGTTTCCACGACGATGTTGGAGGAGCCTTGAGGAATTTTTCTCATGCAATTCGTGACACAGTATAGAGTGTTACTGACTATTTTATAGGACAACAGGAAACAGAGCGAAAGGGGGGGGGGGGGGGGGGGGGGGACAGGAATCGTCTTCATACGAAAGATGAATCAGAACTGTATTTTTTTTAATGTTTGCTTTTCTCTTTTGGGAATATATAAACTCATGTGCATTAAAGAGGTTAGGAATGGATTTCACAGAACCGTCACGAGCCTGCGTGTGTGCGTGTATATGTGTAAATATATATGTATACATGTGGCTGGCACACACCTGCTGTGGACCTTTTTAATCAATTTGTATGCTGACTCCTTGGCGGAGGCCTGTGTTAAAAATACTCCTGTCCATTTGTTACTTGGTGACAGTGGTTTGGGGACGATGATGTCACACTGTATGACGTCACATGTCGGTCTCTCCCTTCTGGACTTTGGTTGGCCCGGTGTGATTGACACTGGCAGCGTCGCCTTGGAGATGACGAGGAAGATGGACAGAGCGAGGGAGTTGATTTGCCATTCATTAGAGGCGCAGGGGTGAAATGACCAGCCCTCCTCTTGGCCTCCCTGTCATTTTCTCCAGTCCCCTGAAGCAGGAAGTAAACCCTTTGATCTATCGATCATGTGCGGGTTGATGCCACACACCCCTTTCCTCCATACAGCCCCCCCCGCTCTGTCTACCCAAGCACTTCCAACCCACCACACCACACCCCCATTCCTCCATACCCCCCTGTCTACCCAAGCACTTCCAACCCACCACACCACACCCCCATTCCTCCATACCCCCCTGTCTACCCAAACACTTCCAACCCGCCACACCACACCCCCATTCCTCCATACCCCCCTGTCTACCCAAGCACTTCCAACCCACCACACCACACCCCATTCCTCCATACCCCCCTGTCTACCCAAACACTTCCAACCCACCACACCACACCCCCATTCCTCCATACCCCCCCTGTCTACCCAAACACTTCCAACCCACCACACCACATCCCCATTCCTCCATACCCCCCCTGTCTAGCCAAACACTTCCAACCCACCACACCACACCCCCATTCCTCCATACCCCCCCTGTCTACCCAAGCACTTCCAACCCACCACACCCCCATTCCTCCATACCCCCCTGTCTACCCAAACACTTCCAACCCACCCACCACACCCCCATTCCTCCATACCCCCCTGTCTACCCAAGCACTTCCAACCCACCACACCACACCCACATTCCTCCATACCCCCCTGTCTACCCAAACACTTCCAACCCACCACACCACATCCCCATTCCTCAATACCCCCCTCTGTCTACCCAAACACTTCCAACCCACCACACCACACCCCCATTCCTCCATACCCCCTGTCTACCCAAACACTTCCAACCCACCACACCACACCCCCATTCCTCCATACCCCCCTCTGTCTACCCAAACACTTCCAACCAACCACACCACACCCCCATTCCTCCATACCCCCCCCACCCTGTCTACCCAAACACTTCCAACCCACCAACCACATCCCCATTCCTCAACCCCCCCCTCTGTCTACCCAAACACTTCCAACCCACCACACCCCCATTCCTCCATACCCCCCCCCACCCTGTCTACCCAAACACTTCCAACCCACCCACCACATCCCCATTCCTCACCCCCCCTCTGTCACCCAAACACAACCAACCCACCACACCACACCACACCCCCATCCTCCATACCCCCCCCCTCTCTGTCTACCCAAACACTTCCAACCCCCACACCCCCATCCTCCATACCCCCTGTCGACCCAAACACTTCCAACCCACCACACCACACCCCCAACCTCCATACCCCCCCTCTCTGTCGACCCAAACACTTCCAACCCACCACACCACACCCCCATCCTACATACCCCCCCTCTCTGTCTACCCAAACACTTCCAACCCACCACACCACACCCCCATCCTACATACCCCCCCTCTCTGTCTACCCAAACACTTCCAACCCACCACACCACACCCCCATCCTACATACCCCCCCTCTCTGTCTACCCAAACACTTCCAACCCACCACACCACACACCCATCCTCCATACCCCCCCGTCCACACAGTCTCACTGTGACCTTCTAGCACACTCTGCTAGACAGGCAGACGTTTAATGACAGTAGTTGGGACTGACTGACAAATGGACTGCAGGCCAACAGACGGACAGACAAGCCTCTGGCAAAAGATGAACTCGACGGAAAGATGGATAAACAGATTACAGATTGAAACAGAGGAGAATATACAAACGGGATAATGCAGCGAGGACCGTTGGTTTGCAGGGAGAGATGGAGAGATAAGGAAGACAAAACAGCTGTGTACTTGTTCAGGGAAGGATGAAAGAGATGGCAGGTGGACATGAGTTGGTCTTATGAAATGAAGTGGCCTGAAGAATAAATCTGTCATCTAAGTCCCCCCCATCCCATCCCACGAAAATGTATTGATTGTCGGTTTCAGTTGGCGTTCCTTTTTTTCTTTATTTTCTTTATTCTAAACCCAAAGCTTAGCCCCATGACAAGGATACACCCCCACCACCACCACAAAAAAATATATATATACAAATTATTGCTCCCAATGTTTGCAATGGAAAATTTCACTTCAGGGCTCTCGCAATATAAAAATTTAAAATATATCATATTTGTTGTAAAAGATATGTACATATATATTTATATCTCAATATATCCAAAAATATATAACTATTAAATAAAACAGAGAGATATAAAGTCATCGTAATTGAAAATATATGAAAATATAACTCATGAGACAATCGCTCAGTGGACGCCGCCGCAGGTTAAGAGGAAGAGTGGAGGGAGAGGAGGATGGGAAACGGCTAGCACAACCAAGAAAGATAAAGAGAGACGAAATTGAGCGTTATAGCTACGGTATCTGAGGCCGAGTTTGAGGACGTGAACATTGAGGCCATGGCCTCGCGGTCGTTGGCCCCTCTGCCAGGTAATGTCGGTAGCAACAGTGCAGGAACAGAACTACACTTAACATGCCAGTCAGGATGTAAACCTAAGTATCTACTGTAAGGAGTTAAGGCCCAGTGATGGGTTGTACCTTAGCCAGTGAGGCTGGCTGCAAACTAATGCAGCCTATTTGCATTTTGTAAAGCTTGTGTCAGAATGGCTTGTGTGTCAGTGAACCCCATGGCAGCCCGTGTGGTTCATGTGTTTTAATAACGTCACACCTGTAGTCGATTTAGTTTGGAGTTGCCTCTGTGGTCCACCCTGGTGGAGAGTAGACGACACTGCGGGTAGCTTTGGGGTCAGAGTGGCTTTTGTGGTCAGTGAGGTTAAAGTGCATTCCTTGTGGTCAGCAAGACCCTCTTTTAAGTGTACCTGTAGAAAGGGGGAGGGACATCACCTACAGATAAAAGAAAGATTTCAGGGAACCTTTAATCATTTATAAGCACTTGTTAGTGAGCGGTACGGTAGCTTCAGCACTGAGTCACAAGCTAAGGCAACATCCGTGTTGAGTTCAGTTTAGAGCCTAACCCTGGCACAACTAACCCTGGCACAACTAACCCTGCCACAGCTAACCCTGGCACGTGGGGATTCAGGTAACAGTGGTGGGCCGTGCCACAGTGCCAGCCCACATTCTTATTGTGACCGTCCCCAAATCTACGGCCAACTTAGAAGTATGGCCCTACTTCAGAGAGTGCAAATGGTAGACACAAATGTAACCTGTTGTATTGTACCTTCCCAAGGTGTGTTCTGTTGACAGCCTCCATGACGTCTCATGACTGAACTTAAATGAAGACAGCACATAGTGACCTCTGTGTCTTACCGTTGTCATTATGTCCGTGCACAGCACTCCTATTCCGGACATACATACAACTGTTATAACTGCTCGTAACTGACGACACTCACGCTCCTCCCCGCCTGTTGCAGACAGTGAACAGGACAGGAGAGAGTCCGCTAGAACCTTTCCTTTCCGTTGATATTATTATGGTACCGTTTGTTTTGTTTTGGCTTCCTTGGTTATGCAATTCTTTTGAAACGGTTTGCTTTGAGACGATACGGGGGTGCCACGTGAAGGGGCAGGCCTGTTCAGCCAATTGAAATCAGGGACTCCCCTAGATCCAACCGATCCCAGGAAAAGCCATGTGCATATTGGATGGGGTTAGGGATCAAACTCCCCACCCTACCCTGACCTTTGCCCCACCTATTTGACCAATCAGACTTTCAGTTACACCTGGTAATAACATGCCCTGTGATCAGATTTGACCCACAATGTCTACTCCCGACCAATTTGATTGGGTGTGACCGGATGTGACCACAGATCCATTGCCAGGGCACATGTTAATATCAGGTCTCAAGGGGGTCTCAGATTCCCCCCTACCGGCACCTCCTGCCCCAACAGCATTGCTACCCCACTATTAAAGACTCTTGTACATAGCAAAGTGTTTTGTATAAATAAGTACTGTTTTCAACATCTCCAAATGAAACCAGGGCAACAATGTAAACTTTGATTCAAGTTATAACTTTAAACAGGAGAGGGTTAAAGAAAAGTATAGAATTATAGTGACACTGCTTTAGAATTAGATTTTTGAATGGGGCAACAACAAAATAAATCCAGAATTGCTTTCACAATTGGTTCCTCTTTTTCAAGACGTTTTGTTGAGTTTAAAATATTGATTTTCTTTCTTGTTCACTTTTTTTTCTTTTTTTTTCTGTTGAGGAAAAACGGCATTGCATGCTCTGAATTATTTGTTGGGTATAAAAATAAAGATGGAGAAACAAATTTATGAAAAAGGGGTGAGGGGAAAAGCGTTTTAAAAATACTGAGAGAGTTCTTAAAGTTTTATGGAAAATTTGCTTCAATTTGCAATTGCTTGTTCAACTCTACCGTTTTTTTTCTTTTCTATGAAAACAAACAAAACCAGAAAAAGAGTACTCCAACACCTTGTGCAATAAAGCTATCTTTCTATGAGTCATATCTTCCTTTTTACATCATTTCCTTCACGCTGGATCAAGGGGTATATTTATTAGGACATAATGTGGCAAAGCGTTTTGCCATGCAAAAACTTTTTGAACTAAAACGAGCAAGTCTTATTGAAAATCTCACAAGAATGATTGATTACTTGGTCGGAATAACCCAACATGTGAAATTAGAGCAATTCATTACTTCAACACTAGAGGGCAGTGCAACAACATAAAGAACGCCAATCCAGGATTACCCAGGAGTTTAATGGAGTGTGTTCGGTGTATGTTTTTTTTGCATTAGCAATCCCTCTACTCATCTTTGAAATAGGATACATACTGCAATTACATACAGCACAATGTGCACCCTCTCACATGCTCACTGACACACACACACACACACACACACACGCGCAAAGATACTCTCGCACATAATTATCTTCATAAATACAGATATGCACATTTTTTTAATTTTTTTATTTTACCTTTATTTAACTAGGCAAGTCAGTTAAGAACAAATTCTTATTTCCAATGACGGCCTAGGAACAGTGGGTTAACTGCCTTGTTCAGGGGCAGAACGACAGATGTCAGCTCGGGGATATGAACTTGAAACCTTTCGGTTACTAGTCCAACGCTCTAACCATTAGCATATAAAGGACATATTATTCATACGTACGTCTATATATTCAGTTACATAGTATAAGACGGGATGTGTGTAATATTTAGTCCGTTCATTTTGTGGTTGAATGTGTGTGTGTGTGTGTGTGTCTGTGTGTGTCTGTAATGTTTGACATATGTCAAGTCAGTCAGTACTATTTACTTTGCTTTACTTAACACGCTGCACAACACAGGTAACAGAGTTAGAGGAAATGTTTGGTCCTCTTGCTCTTTACATTTTGGAGAGGTTTGTCTGTCTGTCTGTCTGTCTGTCTGTCTGTCTGTGTCCCCCGCCAGTGTGTTTGTGTCCGTCTGTCTGTCTTGCAGAGCTCGGGTGGTGCGGGTGTGCTTCTACTTGGTCTCCTTCTTCTTCTGCTGGTACTTCCTGAACTGGTTCTGGATGGTGGCGGCAGCTTTCTCCACGGGCAGGGTGAGGCCGAGGGGCGCCGCTGCACACCCGTTGCTGCAGGCGGAGTCTTTCCGGTTGCACGTCAGGAGACAGGGCACAGCCAAAGTGGCAACAGCAACAGCCAACGTTGTATTGGGGAAGAGGTCCGAATTTACTGTGTGTAGCACACGTAGCAAGTACATAAGTAGTAAGGCACAAGTGGTTTGTAACGTTAGGGGTTATGAAGTAATGTAACCTTTCAGCAAGCCTCTACGTTGGGTAGGCGATTCTACTACGTTGTTATCTATATAGATATATTGCCACGGAATGTCCGGGTGTTATAGATAAGAAAAATATAAATCCACACACTCGTATACTGCTCCCGAAGTGTTTTGACGAGAAAATGATGTTTCGACCCCGTAACTGGGTTTCAATGAGGAAGACCCAGTCAAACCCTTAAAACACTGTGGGAGCAGCATACCAGTGTACCAATTTTAAAAAATATATACATGAATGATTTCCTCTCGGATCCATTTCCTGGGAAATGTTTTCGAGGTGTGTGCATTTCACTCTTTTAAACATCGTTTGGTCTCATACTCACTCTTTCTGAACACTCCTAGGCTGTTCCTCCTCGGGCCATCGTACTGTAAACAAGAACACAGTGTGAACTGCCAAAGAAGCTATAAAAAAAGACTATAAAAAAACATTACAGGAAGAAAAAAAAAGGTGGTTAAAGGGGCAATCTGCAGTTGAAACAACAGCTATTTCGGTGAAAACCTGAGGGGGTTGGTGCCGGAGAAAAGCAACCCCTCGGAAATTCATAGACGGAGAGCTATGGATGCAAGGACTGGCCATCCATTTCATAAAAAGTATAGTTTTAAGCATGTTTGGAGCCTATACCGTGTCCTTTTTACATTTGTTTTGTTTTACAAACATTGGAGTAGAACGAGCTTATATTCTGGGTTCTCATGGGGTACAGGCAGTTGAACAAAGCTCACGAGGCATTTACAAAGTTATTTTCTCCCAGTATTGATGGTTGTGTATAAGTACCCAAAAAAATGGATGTATGCACCAGCAAAACTGCAGGTTACATCCCTCTCACACACACACACACACACACACACACACACACACACACACACACACACACACACACACACACACACACACACACACACACACACACACACACACACACACACACACACACACACACACACACACGCTCACAAACAACACACGGGAAATGCTCGGCTACTGCGGGAACGCCCTGACTGTCCACCTCCTGTTTGCTCAGTGTAAACGTCAGAGCTGGGATGTTTGGAACGTGATCGGGTCATTCTTCACAAGCCATTCCAAGGCATCCCGACTTGCAGACAGGCAGCTATGTGTCCCCATAGCTAAGGTCATGTAGCGAATGTCATTCCGTAGAGGTGTTTCAGTAGCCAATTCGGTAAATGTTGGTAATTAACACTTGTGTGATTCAGCACTACAATAATGGGTGGCCCGGAGGCATTGAAAAATGCTGTGCGTTGATGGATCCAAAAATGTGTTGTTAACTAGCTGTTCGTGGTGTAATTCTGTCATCGCCATGGCATTGAAAAGGCTAAGTTATGCAGTCCATCCTTCTGCCAGTACGCTTTGGTCTCTCTGTGTCAGAATGACTTTGGCGCCCCCTATCGCATATGATGAGTATGGCAGACTAACAAAAACTAGGCACCTCAAACATAATGGTTTCATGAGCTTTTCATGACTTTATTCGTTATAAATGTCTGGGGAAATTATACTTAGCACTGTCAGATACCTCTAGTCCGTTATATACCTCCATTCCCCTGTACATTTGTTCAGTTCATTATATCGGCAGATTGCTATCCCTTCCACCTGAGATCACACAGCTACAGCTGCACATGTTCTTGACACAACTGTGGGCCTTGACCTTGAGCAGAACCACACACACTACCTCTCCGATCTCCGGTCTGGGTAACGTCCGCAGACACAAATCCCCTCAATAGGGATTACAGGTACCGCCTGCTGGAGAAGGTGAAGCCTGGGATTGGCCTGCCTGTCTGTCTCTCTGCTGTACCTATTGGCCTGTACCAATTGAGCTGAGGCCTTAGATCATGTCGGACAGCAACCATTCTTAAGACATTTGAGGTCAGGCTTTTCAAAAGCGAAAGGCTGCTTCTGTCTTGTCATTGTAGCGCCACTTTCCATTGTTTCTCATGAAACAGTTCTCAGATAGCCTGTAGAGAGAGGGCCATGTTTTCGTTGTACACGGCTACCATCCCCCGCACCCTACTCTTAATCCCAGTCCCAGCCTGAGCCGTCACTGCTGCTGTAACACATGACTACCTGCTGGCTGGATGTCGGTCAACATTAGCTAATTCAAGAGCGTGCAGTGGGCGAGAAATTGACTCCTCCTCCTCCACAGCAGTCACCTCAGCACAGCGCATCGTGTTACGAAGTCAACGAGTCCAAAAACGCTCAACGAGGAGGTTTCCGACATGGCTTGAAATCTAAGTGGTTGTTTCAGTTGTGAGGTCATGCCACAGGGGATGCATGTTTCCGGGGAGGGTGAGGTGGTGTTAGGGGTGTGGTGCTGGAGGTGGCGGTGGCAGATGGTGGATGGGAATGTTTGAGGGACTGACCTCTGCTGTTGCGCTGCTCCTCCTCTTTTGGGACACATGGTGCACCTGCCAGGGCAGAACCTGGGTCACCACGAAAGGCAAGGGAGGATCCCTGCGCGCAAACCGCACTCCTATCTGGGATAGACATGGAAATGATTACATTTGCGTGTGCGTGTGTGTGTGTCCCTGAACTTCTTGGTTACCTTAACGTCAGTGGAACACTCTTGTCGTGTGCGTGCATACTGTGAGAGAGAGAGAGGGCGGCAATTTAACCATGACTATTTGTGTGTGAGATAATTAAAGCCTCTTCAATCGGTGTGTGTGTGTGTGTGTGTGTGTGTGTGTGTGTGTGTGTGTGTGTGTGTGTGCGTGCGTGCGTGCGTGCGTGCGTGCGTGCGTGCGTGCGTGCGTGCGTGCGTGCGTGTGCGTGTTCATCCAATTACATCAAATCCCAAAGTGAAACGATGAGATCAAGTTGAGTATTGACCATCAGTTCACTCTCTTTTTCACGGGTACAGAACACTAATCAGGAAAACTTCCTCAATATTTCTTAATTAAAAGCTCTCACTGTGGAGAAAGCTATCTAAGATATTCGTGCTCACGCGGAAAAAAAAACATATCAGACAGTATTGACATAGCAATGGCTGATGGGGATCCTGATAAACTAAATGTAGCATCGTAGCGCCATAGGTATTACATACGTGGACAACTCTTTCAGATACTCCATTAGGACATTTGATGACGCTATTTAGGCAGCAGCTTGAAGCCTATCAAAGCCTATCAAAGCCTATCAAAGCCTATCAAATGTGCAATACAGTGGTACAAAGTCAAATATACAGATCGAATGGTCTCCAGAATGCATATCGAACTCCACGAGTTGGACCAGCTGTTGACAGCATGTAAAAGCTATCGATAAGAAATGGGCTTACCTTTTCAACTACTCTGACCACCATGTACATAGCAGTTAGCATTGTAACTATCATCGTGACAACTCTTCTGTGGTGCCACGGGATAGGCCCGCTGTGATACTGCTTATTGCCCTTATTTCCTCAGTCCAGCCGTGGAAGAGAGATCAGGTACACGCTGATAGATCCAAACAGTCAGTGGAGTGTGCTTTGCAGGAGGTAGATGGAAAACACACACACACGCACACACACACACACACACACACACAATCTCTGCCACGGCAGCCTAAGACCAATAAAGAGCTTGGCGGTACAGAAATAGAGAGGCGGTAATCATTTCCTCTACGCACGACTTTTCGTCCCTCTGGTGTGCCCTCGCCTCCTTGATAGTCAGGGAAGCTCTATATTCTCTGGCCAACCCAGGTGGCAAACAAATCATCTATCATAGAAGAAAGTCAATAGGTTAAGTCAAACAGGCCAATTTACATTCATAGTGGGGTTGTTGGATGGACCTATTTGCTTGGGCATCCGGGTCGAGCAGATGCCAGGCTGCCTGGGGTCAGATGTTATGCTACAGGCGAGGAGCAGCTAGAGCATATGCAGTGGCCAGGGATTTGTGAACAGATTGAGCTCGAACGCAGGCACACACTGAGCACACCCCTTGGTTTCAACGTGGGTAAATGGGTAGTGTTTGGTCGAGACGGTTGAGATCAATGAGATGACAACGTACGTTCACCCACTCAAAAGAAATACATCAGAAAGTTTGTTTGCGTTTTTTCCCAATGTGTTATCACCGTGCTTTCAACCAACTGAAAGCACAACCAAATTCCAATGGAGAAACACTGTCTGATTTTTGGATTGGCTGTCATCGAAATTGAAAGCACAACAACGTTCAAATGGGAATACAATGTCAGATATTTTCTTTGTTTATACAACAAGGTGAATGTGTTGTCACTGTGCTTCATCTAATAGCACAAACAAATACCTGGATTGCAGTTGAGATTACATCAAAACTGGATGGCGCTTGTGATCAATGCCGTTGGAGATTCTGTGCAGATTATTAAAGCCATTCTGAAGATCTCCACGTACCTGCAATCACCTCTGCACGCTATCTTGAACATGCACACATTCTATAGGTAGCCTAGCGGGTTGCCTAGCGAGTAGAGCGTTGGACTAGTAACTGAAAGGTTGCGAGATCGAATCCCCGAGCTGACGAGGTAAAAACCTGTGGTTCTGCCCGTGAACGAGGCAGTTATAACCCACTGTTCCTAGGCAGTCATTGAACATAAGACTTTGTTCTTTACTGACTTGCCTAGTTGCATAAAAATATGATTTTATAGGAGGAAATGCATAGTTACAGCAACTTCAAAATGTGGCCATGGGTGTGTTACTCATGTTAAGGTTGACTGTTACATTTGTTTGGAAGCTAGTCATAACTTTAGACTGTTTTACTCTATTGAAAAGGTAATATTGAATTGTGTTTGGTTGACAATGCAACCAAATATCAACATTTAAATGAGATGCATCAACTACTGCTTGTATAGATCCATCTGAGCCACTGGCTTAATCCCATTTCTATCTTCTTCTTTTTTTGGTTGAGTTGGAGATGTGAATCCAACATACAATTTGTTAACTTGTCGATAAATTAAATGGCAATTTATTGTATTTCAAAAGTGATGTTTGATTGTTGTTTGGTTGACAACACTGGGCACAGCACTTCATTTCAACGTGGATAATTGGGTAATATTTGATTGAGACGTTGATCATTGAGGTTATAACCTATGTTCACCCACTCAAAAAGACATCACAGCCAAATATCAACATTTGAAGGAGATGTATCTTCTACTTGGATAGCTCCGTCTGCCCCACTGACTTAGTCTGGCTTAAATTCCACTTTGTCTATAAATTAATAATTGATGTGAAGGATTCACGTCTCCATCTCAACCAAAAATCTAAGGTAGCCCTTTCCTGCAGTCAATGACCAAAAGCGCCCATTTTGGCCTCATGTGTGGAATGTTATTAGTATTTCTCATAATGTCATCATTCTTCTTCTTTTTTTTTGTTTTACATTTAAACAACGAAAATCCTGTTTCTATGTCAGACAGTTTTGTTATATTTCAGTCTTCTGTGATGTATATAAAGTGTAATATTGGGACGTAAACTCAAAATTGAATACATGTAACTCTATATATGACATGGAACAGGTGTCTTCTTTTGTAAGCCAATAACCATGTGTGTGTGTGTGGTGTATACTTTTGATTCAAAGTAGATTTGTATAAGACTATCAAGAATCACTCTGTGTGACCCTGATTTAGCCCACTACAGTAAAAGGTTAAACCCAGCTAAATTCAAAACAGCACTGTTTTTGAGAGCTGTAGGAACACTTATCCTGTTGTGCAAAGCTATAAGCTATATCTTTTAAAGAATCTGCAGTAGCAAAGATGATCTATACTCTATACTGACGGGGGAAGCCCCCGTTCTGTTATAGACAGAATCCTGTGACGTGACAGACCAATCAGGACTCATCTTTCGGCATGGCCAACCACCCCATTATCTAAGCCAATAATGACTAGTTAGGAGAGACATTTCATTCTCCGGTAAAGCTAAGTGCTTTCCCCTGTGCTAAACTAGGCTCATAATTTAACATTTGAATTCATATTTACGGATCACATACAAGTTTGTAATTATGGCACATGAAAGTTCACATGTTCAAGAAAGAATTTCAAAAAAATATATATATACAGTATCTCACAAAAATGAGTCCACCCCTCACATTTTTGTAAATATTTGAGTATACCTTTTCATGTGACAACACTGAAGAAATGACACTTTGCTACAATGTAAAGTAGTGAGTGTACAGCTTGTATAACAGTGTACATTTGCTGTCCCCTCAAAAAACACACAGCCATTAATGTCTAAACCGCTGGCAACAAAAGTGAGTACACCCCTAAGTGAAACTTTTGAAAACTTTTGAAAAGTGCCTTGCAAAAGTATCCATCCCCCTTGGCATTTTTCCTATTTTGTTGCATTACAACCTGTAATTTAAATTGATTTTTGGGGGGATTTCATGTAATGGACATGCACAAAGTAGTCAAAATTGGTGAAGTGAAATGAACAAAATTACTTGTTTCAAAAAATTATAACAAATGTCAAACGGAAAAGTGATGCGTGCATATGTATTTACCCCCTTTGCTATGTAGCCCCTAAATAAGATCTGGTGCAACCAATTACCTTGAAATTAGAAATTAGTTAGATTGTACACAGGTGGACTTTATTTAAGTGTCACATGATCTGTCACAGGATGTCAGTGTATATATATATACACATGTTCTGAAAGGCCCCAGAGTCTGCAACACCACTAAGCAAGTGGCACTATGAAGACCTAGGACCTCTCCAAACAGGTCAGGGACAAAGTTGTGGATAAGAACAGAGCCGGGTTGTGTTATAAAAAAATAATCAAAACTTTGAAAACCCCATGGAGCACCATTAAATCCATTATTAAAAAATTGAAGAATATGGCACCACAACAAACCTGCCAAGAAAGGGCCTCCCACCAAAACTCACAGACCAGGCAAGGAGGGCATTAACCAGAGAGACAACAAAGAGATGAAAGATAACCCTGGAGAAGCTACAAAGCAGCACAGCGGAGATTGGAGTATCTGTCCATAGGACCACTTTATGATATACACTCCACAGAGCTTGGCTTTACGGAAGAGTGGCTAGAAAAAATAAATTTCTTAAGAAAAAAATAAGTAAACACAAAAGGCATGTGGGAGACTGTCCAAACATATGGAAGAAGGTACTCTGGTCAGATGAGACAAAAATGTTTTTTGGCCATGAAGGAAAACGTTATGTCTGGCACAAAACCAACACCCCTATCACCCCGAGAACACCATCCCCACAGTGAAGCATGGTGGTGTCAGCATCATGCTGTGGGGATGTTTATCATCAGCAGGGACTGGGAAACTGGTCAGAAAGCACAAAATAACATGAGGGAAACCTGTTTCTGTCTTCAAGAGATTTGAGACTGGGACGGAGGTTCACCTTCCAGCAGGACAATGACCCTAAGCATACTGCTAAAGCAACCCCCGAGTGGTTTAAGGGGCAACATTTAAATGTCATGGAATGGCATAGTCAAGGTCCAGACCTCAATCCAATTGAGAATCTGCGGTATGACTTAAAGATTGGTGTACACCAGCGGGACCCATCCAACTTGAAGGAGCTGGAGCAGTTTTGCTTTGAAGAATGGGAAAACATAGTTATGCACGCTCAAGTTTTCTGTTTAAAAAAACAACTTATTTGTGTTTGTTTCACAATAAAAAATATTATGCATCATCAAAGTGGTAGGCATGTTGAATAAATCAAATGATACAAGCCCCCCCAAAAAAAATCTACTGAATTTCCAGGTTGAAGGAAACAAAATAGAAAAAATGCCAATGGGGTGAATATATATATACAGTGCCTTGCGAAAGTATTCGGCCCCCTTGAACTTTGCGACCTTTTGCCACATTTCAGGCTTCAAACATAAAGATATAAAACTGTAGTTTTTTGTGAAGAATCATCAACAAGTGGGACACAATCATGAAGTGGAACAACATTTATTGGATATTTCAAACTTTTTTAACAAATCAAAAACTGAAAAATTGGGCGTGCAAAATTATTCAGCCCCTTTACTTTCAGTGCAGCAAACTCTCTCCAGAAGTTCAGTGAGGATCTCTGAATGATCCAATGTTGACCTAAATTACTAATGATGATAAATACAATCCACCTGTGTGTAATCAAGTCTCCGTATAAATGCACCTGCACTGTGATAGTCTCAGAGGTCCGTTAAAAGCGCAGAGAGCATCATGAAGAACAAGGAACACACCAGGCAGGTCCGAGATACTGTTGTGAAGAAGTTTAAAGCCGGATTTGGATACAAAAAGATTTCCCAAGCTTTAAACATCCCAAGGAGCACTGTGCAAGCGATAATATTGAAATGGAAGGAGTATCAGACCACTGCAAATCTACCAAGACCTGGCCGTCCCTCTAAACTTTCAGCTCATACAAGGAGAAGACTGATCAGAGATGCAGCCAAGAGGCCCATGATCACTCTGGATGAACTGCAGAGATCTACAGCTGAGGTGGGAGACTCTGTCCATAGGACAACAATCAGTCATATATTGCACAAATCTGGCCTTTATGGAAGAGTGGCAAGAAGAAAGACATTTCTTAAAGATATCCATAAAAAGTGTTGTTTAAAGTTTGCCACAAGCCACCTGGGAGACACACCAAACATGTGGAAGAAGGTGCTCTGGTCAGATGAAACCAAAATTGAACTTTTTGGCAACAATGCAAAACGTTATGTTTGGCGTAAAAGCAACACCGCTCATCACCCCGAACACACCATCCCCACTGTCAAACATGGTGGTGGCAGCATCATGGTTTGGGCCTGCTTTTCTTCAGCAGGGACAGGGAAGATGGTTGGAGCCAAATGCAGGACCATTCTGGAAGAAACCCTGATGGAGTCTGCAAAAGACCTGAGACTGGGACAGAGATTTGTCTTCCAACAAGACAATGATCCAAAACATAAAGCAAAATCTACAATGTAATGGTTCAAAAAAATGCTCTCCATCCAACCTCACTGAGCTCGAGCTGTTTTCCAAGGAGGAATGGGAAAAAAATTCAGTCTCTCGATGTGCAAAACTGATAGAGACATACCCCAAGCGACTTACAGCTGTAATCGCAGCAAAAGGTGGCGCTACAAAGTATTAACTTAAGGGGGCTGAATAATTTTGCACGCCCAATTTTTCAGTTTTTGATTTGTTAAAAAAGTTTGAAATATCCAATAAATGTCGTTCTGACACCCTAGACCCACTCCAATTTGCTTACCGCCCAAATAGGTCCACAAACGATGCAATCTCAACCACACTGCACACTGCCCTAACCCACCTGGACAAGAGGAATACCTATGTGAGAATGCTGTTCATCGACTACAGCTCGGCATTCAACACCGTAGTACCCTCCAAGCTCGTCATCAAGCTCGACCCCGCCCTGTGCAACTGGGTACTGGACTTCCTGACGGGCCGCCCCCAGGTGGTGAGGGTAGGCAACAACATCTCCTCCCCGCTGATCCTCAACACGGGGGCCCCACAAGGGTGCGTTCTGAGCCCTCTCCTGTACTCCCTGTTCACCCACGACTGCGTGGCCACGCACGCCTCCAACTCAATCATCAAGTTTGCGGACGACACAACAGTGGTAGGCTTGATTACCAACAATGACGAGACGGCCTACAGGGAGGAGGTGAGGGCCCTCGGAGTGTGGTGTCAGGAAAATAACCTCACACTCAACGTCAACAAAACTAAGGAGATGATTGTGGACTTCAGGAAACAGCAGAGGGAACACCCCCCTATCCACATCGATGGAACAGTAGTGGAGAGGGTAGCAAATTTTAAGTTCCTCGGCATACACATCACAGACAAACTGAATTGGTCCACTCACACTGACAGCGTCGTGAAGAAGGCGCAGCAGCGCCTCTTCAACCTCAGGAGGCTGAAGAAATTCGGCTTGTCACCAAAAGCACTCACAAACTTCTACAGATGCACAATCGAGAGCATCCTGGCGGGCTGTATCACCGCCTGGTACGGCAACTGCTCCGCCCTCAACTGTAAGGCTCTCCAGAGGGTAGTGAGGTCTGCACAACGCATCACCGGGGGCAAACTACCTGCCCTCCAGGACACCTACACCACCCGATGTTACAGGAAGGCCATAAAGATCATCAAGGACATCAACCACCCGAACCACTGCCTGTTCACCCCGCTATCATCCAGAAGGCGAGGTCAGTACAGGTGCATCAAAGCTGGGACCGAGAGACTGAAAAACAGCTTCTATCTCAAGGCCATCAGACTGTTAAACAGCCACCACTAACATTGAGTGGCTGCTGCCAACACACTGTCATTGACACTGACCCAACTCCAGCCACTTTAATAATGGGAATTGATGGGAAATGATGTAAATATATCACTAGCCACTTTAAACAATGCTACCTTATATAATGTTACTTACCCTACATTATTCATCTCATATGCATACGTATATACTGTACTCTACATCATCGACTGCATCCTTATGTAATACATGTATCACTAGCCACTTTAACTATGCCACTTTGTTTACTTTGTCTACATACTCATCTCATATGTATATACTGTACTCGATACCATCTACTGTATGCTGCTCTGTACCATCACTCATTCATATATCCTTATGTACATATTCTTTATCCCCTTACACTGTGTATAAGACAGTAGTTTTAGAATTGTTAGTTAGATTACTTGTTGGTTATCACTGCATTGTCGGAACTAGAAGCACAAGCATTTCGCTACTCTCGCATTAACATCTGCTAACCATGTGTATTATGTGACAAATAAAATTTGATTTGATTTGATTTGATTTCCACTTCATGATTGTGTCCCACTTGTTGATGATTCTTCACAAAAAACTACAGTTTTATATATTTATGTTTGAAGCCTGAAATGTGGCAAAAGGTCGCAAAGTTCAAGGGGGCCGAATACTTTTGCAAGGCACTGTATATATACAGCTGAAGTCTGAAGTTTACATACACCTAGGTTGGAGTCATTAAAACTTGTTTTTCAACCACTTCACAAATGTCTTGTTAACAAACTATAGTTTTTGGCAAGTCGGTTAGGACATCTACTTTGTGGATGACACAAGTCATTCTTCCAACAACTCTTTACAGACAGATTATTTCACTTATAACTCACTGTGTCACAATTCCAGTGGGTCAGAAGTTTACATACACTAAGTTGACTATGCCTTTAAACAGCTTGGAAAATTCCAGAACATGATGTCATGGCTTTAGAAGCTTCTGATAGGCTAATTGACATAATTTGAGTCAATTGGAGGTGTAGCTGTGGATGTATTTCAAGGCCTACCTTCAAACTCGGTGCCTCTTTGCTTGACATCATGGGAGAATCGAAAGAAATCAGCCAAGACCTCCACAAGTCTGGTTCATCCTTGGGAGCAATTTCCAAAAGCCTGTAGGTACCATGCAGCCGTCATACCGCTCAGGAAGGAGACGTGTTCTGTCTCCTAGAGATGAACGCACTTTGGTGCGAAAAGTGCAAATCAATCTCAGAACAACAGCAAAGGACCTTGTGAAGATGCTGGAGGAAACAGGTTCAAAAGTGTCTATATCCACTGTAAAACGAGTCCTATATTGACATAACCTGAAAGGCCGCTCAGCAAAGAACAAGCCGCTGCTCCAAAACCGCCATAAAAAAAGCCAGACTACGGTTTGCAACTGCACAAGGGGACAAAGATCGTACTTTTTGGAGAAATATCCTCTGGTCTGATGAAACAAAAATGTAACTGTTTGGCCATAATGACCACCGTTATGTTTGGCGAAAAAATGGGAACGCTTGCAAGCCGAAGAACACCATCCCAAACGTGAAGGACGGAGGTGGCAGCATCATGTTGTGGGGGTGCTTTGCTGCAGGAGGGCCTGGTGCACTTCACAAAATAGGTGGCATCATGAGGAGAGAAAATTATGTGGATATATTAAAGCAACATTTCAAGACATCAGTCAAAGCTTGGATGCAAATGGGTCTTCCAAATGGACAATGACACCAAGCATCCTTCCAAAGTTGTGGCAAAATGGTTTAACCTCTCTAAACCAACCACCAGTATAATTGTCATCAGCAACGCTGAATAGCATAGCGCCACAGTCAAATAATATTACTAGAAAATATTCATATTCATGAAATCACAAGTGCAATATTGCAAAACACAGCTTAGCCTTTTGTTAATCCACCTGTCGTCTCAGATTTTGAAATTATGCTTTGTGTAAGTTTATCGATCGCTCGACAAAACAATAAGTACACTTAGCATCAGGTAACTTGGTCACGAAAATCAGAAAAGCAAATCAAATTAATAATTTACCTTTGATGATCTTCGGATGTTTTCACTCACGAGACTCCCAGTTAGACAACAAATGTTACTTTTGTTCCATAAAGATATTTTTTATATCCATATACCTCCGTTAGTTTGGTGCGTCATGCCCAGGAATCCACCGGAAACGCAGACAATAATTCCAAATGATATCCATAATGTCCACAGAAACATATCAAATGATTTTTATAATCAATCCTCAGGGTGTTTTTCAAATATCTATTCAATAATATATCAACCGGGACAGTTGGCTTTTCACTAGGACCGGGAGTAACAATGGCCGCCTTTCTCTTTTGCGCACAACTCCCTCTGAGAGCCACCACCTATTCACTTATGCAATGTGGTCGTTCACGCTCATTCTTCAAAATAAAAGCCTGAAACTATGTCTAAAGGCTGTTGACACCTTAGGGAAGCCATAGAAAAAGGAATCTGGTTGATATCCCTTTAAATGGGCAATAGGGATGCTTAAGAACAGATAGGTTTCAAAAACAGGGGCACTTCCTGATTGAATTATCCTCAGGTTTTAGCCTGCAATATCAGTTCTGTTTAACTCACAGACAACATTTTGACAGTTTTGGAAACTTTAAAGTGTTTTCTATCCTAATCTGTCAATTATATGCATATTCTAGCATCTGGTCCTGAGAAATAGGCCGTTTACTTTGGAAACATTATTTTTCCAAACATAAAAATAGTGCCCCCTAGCCTTACGAGGTTAAGGACAACAAAGTCAAGGTACTGGAGTGGCCATCTCAAAGCAATGACCTCAATCCCATAGAGAATTTGTGTGCAGAACTCAAAAAGCGTGTGCGGGCAAGGAGGCCTACAAACCTGACTCAGTTACAACAGCTCTGTCAGGAGGAATGGGACAAAATTCACCCAACTTATTGTGGAAAGTTTGTGGGAGGCTACCCAAAACGTTTGACCCAAGTTAAACAATTTAAAGGCAATGCTACCAAATACTAATTGAGTGTATGTAAACTTCTGACCCACTGGGAATGTGATGAAAGAAATAAAAGCTGAAATAAATCCTTCTCTCAACTATTCTTCTGACATTTCACATTCTTAACATAAAGTGGTGATCCTAACTGACCTAAGACAGGGAATTTATACTATGATTAAATGTCAGGAATTGTGAAAAACTGAGTTTAAATCCATTTGGCTAAGGTGTATGTTAACTTCCGACTTCAACTGTAACACTGGAATAGGTTTCTGAGTGACAGAGAGAGGGCTTTGCATAGATGCTTTGTTTAGGTTTTTTGGGGGTCTGGAAAAGAAAGTCTGGAACATTAAAAAAAAGTATTATTTACCGGTTCCCATGCTTTTAAAATAAAGGTTCTCTTCCGGAATAGTATGGATCACAGTATGGATCACGTTCCTGGTTCCGTTTCTGTTCCTTGAAAAATTGTTATTTTCCTGTTTTTTATTCTGTTCCATGAACCGGTTCCAACTCTTAATTTATATGAATATGAGTAGAAGTCTGTAAATTAAAAAAAAAAACATATTATTATTATTGATTGGCCACTTTAATAGCATATTGTCAAGCAGTAAAACTTCCTTCAGCATTGCTCTGTGTGGAATGCCTCTCTCAGGCTCTCTAGCGCCTCTTCCTCTGTAATCTTGAGCCACTCCCCAGGCAGCAGGGCAGGGTCCCGCTGGTACTCCTGTGCAAACCTGGTATTAAACCTCACCAGTACATACCTCCAATAGGCACTGGGCATCTGGTTGTTGGGGTCCTCTGGGGGGGATGATCCAGTCAGGGCAGAGGTAGCGGTAGTCCATTTAAGGGAAGCACTTGCCATTTGTGTATCTGTTCTGAAACAGCCGGTCTCTGGCCATTTCAGAAGGGCAGGTATCGTGTGACAGAGAGGCAGAATCATTGTGTGTAGGAGAGCAGACCCTTGGGCCGATGGAGAAGAGCTTTGTGTACTTCATGATTGCTTTCACCTGCCTCGCACAGGGCCCTGCAGAAAGGGCACTGCTTCTCACACCCTCGCACCCTGTCGAAGCGGCTGTTCTGGGGCTTGATGGGAAGGGTCTGGAGGATCTCGATGACGTTTGTGTTTTGAGAGAACTCCTGCGATCGTGCCAGACGCATCTCTGCCAAGGCTTCCAGCAGGTATGTTACAAAGCGGGACTGTTCAGTAGTGATATGGAAGAGAGGCCCTTCCATTGATCTCCGGTTGACTGACACATCTCTTTCCACCTCTGGGGTGAGACACACCTCCAGCAAGCAGCAGCTTATTTTCACTAAGCACACCTCTAACACCCTCTGATGTCTGGCTGACAGCTGCCTCCATCTTACCTATGATCTCTCCCAGGCATTGCTGCCTCAACACATCTATCATGGCTGTTCCTGTGAGATATTCCACCACTCTATCCTGGATCCTCTTGAGGCTGATGTTCTCGTGGGACAGTAGGTACTCCAGGAAGCTCTCAAAGCAGTCCTCCTGCATCAACTCCTCCAGGAGGCTGCAGTTGAAGGCCTGAGGGGAGAAGTACTGCTGGGCATCATCACCACTCACCATCTCCTCCATAATCGGAATGCCCAGAGGGCTTTAGATGTAGTCTAGGGTTTGAGAATCATGGTGGTGAATGTCTGGACCTGCCCTGTAACATTGGTCCCGCTTACAGAACTGGTAAATGAACACCCCCAGGAATCTTTTCTTCCTCCCATTTAGATACACAAGGAAATCTCTGACTCTGGCATAGTGGTCGCGCATTACCTGGACATCGCGACAAGCATTACTACAGAGATCAACCTTCAGATTGACTTCAAACGCAAACCTAATCTCCATGGGCTTGCCTTTAATTAACGCCTTGTCAATGATTTCTAGAACCTCAGTGATGTACGTGTCAGAGAAGTCTGCTACCACCGCGGATTTCTCTCTCACAAAGTCGTTGTATTCTTCTGTAATCCTTGTCGCTAACCTATGTGCCTCTAATCTCTGCAAGATGTTGTTCTCTTCAAGCATGTGCTTTAACCTGCTGAGGTCACCAAAGTGCTCACCATAAACAATAAAGCTAGACGGGATCTTTTTGCCAATATCGTTGAGCTTCTTTTTTCCCCTTGTATTCTTTAAGCTTTATTTAACCAGGAAAAGCCCATTGAGAGTCTCTTTTTCAAGGGAGACATGGCCAAGGCAACAGCAACAATCATTAACATTGCATAATTAAAACATACAACAATACAATGCAACATGATCCAGCCTAAAAAAGAACATTTGCACTCCTCTGTAACAGAGTCTCCCATCAATATTTTACATTTATTCAGTGGCACTAACATATCTAGATGAAGCATGGATTGTAGACTATTCCATATGTCTGGTGCACAAGAAGAGAAGGCAGACTTGCCTAATACTGTGAATGTCCTGGGGACTTTAAGTAGCAACCACCTAGCAGACCGGGTATGGTAACTGCTGGTGCTGAAGGAGACCAGACTACAGAGGTAAAGAGGAAGTTAACCCAAAAGGGCTATGTAGATGAACACATACAAATGTATCTTTCTGCGCAAATAATGTGAGGTCCAACCTACCATTTGGTACAATGTGCAGTGGTGGGTGAGTGACTTGGCATTTGTAATAAAGCACAAGGATGCGTGATAAACAGAGTCCAGTCTCTGTAAGACAGAGGAGGCTGCATGCATTTACAACATGTCACCATGATCAATTACAGAGAGAAAAGTGGCCTGAACAAGCTTCTTTCTAGCCATAAGTGGGAAGCAAGCCTTATTATGAAAATAAAAACCCAATTTCATTGTAAGCTTTGTCACAAGATTATCCACATGAACTTTAAAGGACAACTTGTCATCCAACCAAATACCTAGGTACTTGTAGGATGACACTTTTTCAATGGATAAGCCACCAGATGTGACAATGCTAACGTTCTCTGGCAGAGTTCTAGCTCTGGTAAAGGTCATGAATTTAGTTTTTACATTCAAGGCGAGTTTGAGACCATAAAGGGAGGCCTGCAGTGACTGAAAAGCAGTCTGGAGCTCTTCAACAGACTGAATCAGAGAAGGAGCACATAAATATATGACTGTATGATCATTGCTGGTTGCATCCCATTTCATTAATAAAATTGAGAACAACACAGGAGCTAAAATTGAACCCTGGGGCACACCTCTATTAATCTCAAGAAAGCTAGACTTGTGATTGTCAGTATATACACATTGTGTCCTGTCAGAAAGATAGTTCCTAAACCAATTTACAGTTCCTAAACCAATTTACTGAGACCAATATTTCTGAGTCTAGCTAGAAACAATTCATGGTCAACTGAATCAAAGGCCTTAGATAAATCCACAAACAGAGCAACACAATGTTGCCTTTTATCAAGTGCATTAATGATGTTGTTTGCCACTGCCGTAGCTGCAGTTGTGGTGCTGCGCTCCAATCTAAAGTCAGACTGAACCCCGCTCAGTATGTTCTTTTCAATTAAGACGTTTTTTAACTGAGTTCACTAGGGATTCATCGACGTTGACCAGGATAGGGAGTTTAGAGAGAGGACGATAGTTAATAGCATCTGAGGGATCTCCACCCTTTAGCAGTGGGAGGACATAAGCGGATTTCCAAATGCTTGTTATGGAATTGGTCAAGAGACTCAAGTTGAAAATGTGTTCAGTAATAATACCAGCTGCTATCTGTAAGAGGTAGGGGTCCAGGTTGTCTGGACCTGCAGACTGTTTAGTGTCTCTAGCCTTTAGTGTTTTATAGACCTCAGTATAAGAAACAGGCTCAAAGTTAAAATGGTTCACACGAGGGCCTATATATATCATAGTTGACTGTAACAGAGCTTACATTAGAGGCCTGGGCACCACCATTATCAAAAAACTGAACCAGCAGATATGAAGTGTTTGTTAAAAAGCCCCTACAATATCGACTTTATCCTTCACTTCATTAGAATCCATCATTAAATGGTCAGGAAGGCCAGAGGAGACATTAGAACCTGATTCTGATTGGATTAGCTTCCAGAACTTGGTAGGGTTGTTTAGGTTCTCTGTGACTGCATTTAAATAGTAATCTGATTTGGACTTCTTGATCAATCCTTTGCATTTGTTTCTTAGCGCTCTGAGTCCAAGAGATATTTCTCTCTCTAATTAATTCTGCCAAGTTATCTGAAAACCAGGGATTGTCCCTTCAACTGATTCTAAATTTCTTCACAGGGGCATGCTTATCACAAATCAACACACATTTCATATGAAAAATAGTCCCGGGCAGTGTCAACATCGGGAATCAGTTAGTCTGTCAATATTATGGTACAGATCACGTAAGAACGCTTGCTCATCAAACTGTCTAAAATGTATTTTAAAAATATAACAGGGTTTGGATTTGGTCATTTTTGTGTTTCTAACACAAGCAATTGCACAGTGATCACTGACATCATTACAGAATATCCCAGTCGATGTGTATTTGTGATGGGGATTCGTTAGAAGAATGTCCAATAGAGTTGATTTGTTAGGTGCTCTGGGATTCGGTCTTGTAGGAGCATTAATTGAGCGAGATTCAGAGAGTCACACAGTTCTTTAAAAGAGTCCGATACAGATCTAAGCACGTCCCATTTCAAATCTCCTAAAACACTGAATTCAGAGTCATGTAGCTTGTGCAGGACATCAGAAAGAGAGTTTAGTGCGTCTCCCGAAGCCGAGGGCGGTCTGTAGCAGCCGAGGCCGGTCTGTAGCAGCCGAGGGCGGTCTGTAGCAGCCGAGGGCGGTCTGTAGCAGTCGACTACAGTGATGTGGGAGTCCTTACATACGTTCACATTAACCGCAAGCAATTCAAAATGTTTGGCTTTGGTAATCGAGAGAATTTAAACTCGGATTTAACATAAATTGCAACCCCTCCTCCTTTACTCATATGATCCGTTCTAAAAAAAATGTGTACCCATCAATAGAAATCAAGTTATTTGACACAGATTGCTTTAGCCAAGTTTCTGATAAAACCATTACGTCTGCATTTGTCATTTTGGCCCATATTCTAATCATGTCTATTTTTGGAAATAGACGTGACATTAACATGTAAGAGGCCAAAACCTGCTCTGTTTTTAAAATCACAGTAGAGATTGCATGGTATCTACCTGCCCAGGGTTTGGTCGCACATTAGCAGAGATCAACAATAAAAGCATAACAATATATCTCGGTTGCCTAATGCGTGAGGACTTGGTGGAGCCAGCACCATTGTCAAAAAAACAAACTCGAGTCTTTCGACACAGGAAAAAAAAGTCAATCAATAGTTTGAGATTTTGGAAGTATGCCATCAAGTGTAGGTCCAGTTGCGTTTGAGTGTGGTACAAATGTAATTGTAGAGAGAGACCGAGTTCCTGGTGGTATTGACGGAGTGTTTGCAAATTGTAGGGCATAAGGCGAAGATAATTCACTCACCCATTGATCATTCAGCCTATTAAATCCAGGATGGCATTGAGTAGAGAGCAGGCACAGTAACAGATACATAATGCCGGTTTTTAGAGGTATTTCCGTACAAAACAATAAAGGCCTTCTCAATCCAAAATCTTTGTACAAATAAATTTCATAAAATAGAGACTGAGATCTAAAAAATAATAGTTATATAGAGCATCCACCTTCGCACACAAAGCATTTTCTTCTGTAAACAGGATCAGGGTCATTAAAACATCAAAACTCTTAAAACTCTGATCTCAAGGATCACACATACAAATGGACAGACTGATTGGCTACCATCTTGGATTTGACTGCATGTTCTTGTGCAGTTCATGGCTGATGAGGTTCTCTTTCAGCTTTTGGATCACCCTAGCAGTAATGTCCTCTTTCAGGTCTAATGTCAAAAGTTAGAGAGCGACTCAGACCACAAATCTTCAAACTCCTCTTCCAGGTGTTTGTCTTCTAGAGGAGAGTTGTTGAGCTTGCTGCTCTCCATCAGTGCATGCAACTTCACCTCCTCCTTAGCATCCAATACTGTCTGAAAGCTCATCAGTATTGATTGGACAGTATTGATCTTCTATAGCACTCTGAAACTTCTTCATCATCTCACTCGTTGCCCGTTCCTGGAGCGCATTCAAACTCTTTTAAAAGTGGGGCTTGTACCTCTCAATATACACTCTGTGGAGGTCATCCTTCTTCAAGTTATCCTCCAGTGTTGATCGGATTTTGTCTACCTCTACCTTGACTTCAGACATGGCTTCCTCCTTCGGTACACCAAGAGGGTCACCCCCTTTCTCCAAAGCTGTTGCCTTGCTGGTGATGATCTGATCCAGAGCCCCTATGAACCAGACCTCCATGTGTTCCAGAAAGTTCCTCTCTGTGCACAGTATGCAGAAGGCCTCAGCCACCTCCATATTCACAAACCCATTGTGAAATGCCCCCCCCTCAATTTAGCGTTGATTTATGATTTACATTTACATTACATTTACATTTAAGTCATTTAGCAGACGCTCTTATCCAGAGCGACTTACAAATTGGTGCATTCACATTTACTGGTGTATGGCCTTACGAAATATATTGCCCCTGGACTTGGGAACTTACTCTTCTTCTTGCTGCTTATTCTTTCGGACATCTTTCAGTTCACAGACATGGTGAACCTGGGTGTGTTTCTGCTTTATCACTGATTGGGCAATGGCTGTCATCCAAACATGTCCCCAACACAGCCTCAGGTTAATCTCCCACGTTTCCTTGGATACTGCCAACAACAACAAAAAAACATACAGTATATTCACAGAAACGTTCTCTTTTTTTGGTATGAGATGTTTTCAGTGGTGGTAGGTGGGGTTGAACAACTACTGTTTAACAACCCACCTCCCCCCACCCTCCCCAGAAAGATAACATATTCTTATGTTTAGATTAAAGTGGACCTTTTGACTGTAATACACTTGGCACTGGGCATAGTGGACAGTATGTGACCTCAACAGTGGTCAGTGCATCGACAGGTGACACTAATAAGAGTAAAATGACCGGAGGGGAGCTAAACTGCCTCTGTCATAGCTCTTAAAAGGTGTCTGTTGACCAACACCTTTCTCTACATGTGGAACCTACAGTTGTGTTAGCAGGCTGGTTTGTCCTGTCTTTGTCTCTCTGAAATGGTTTACAGGAGTAGGCTCTTTCATTTCAGTTCAAAATTGAAATGGGTTGAGGCGAAGGAAAAACAAATAAGTGCTACCAAATATGACAATATACATTTCGTAAATATTTGAATACAATGTGTAAATAAGACGTATTAAACACGTCTGTAAAACCACAATGAGGACATAGACCTATCGAGCAAGTTTACATTCATCATTGCGTACATCATACAAAAAAAAACATCAGAGTAATCTGAAATGGAGCATAATTCATGTTCAAATTCACAACATAACATTCGTAGGCATTTCATCATTAAGTCCTTTAGGAAATAATGTCTGGAGGGTGAAAATCCCAAAACATTCTCTTTTACTCAGAGTATTATTAATGTCACCTCCTCTGTCTGATATCTTAACTTTCTCTATGCCACAAAATCTAAAAAGGTAGAAATGTCATGCTTTAGATCATTAAAATGTACACTGATTCTCTGTTTGAGAGAGCGGGTGGTTTTACCTACATAACACAGCCCACATGGACATTTAATCATGTTGATAACATGGGTGGTGGAGCGCGTAATAATGTCAATTATTTGAAACCGTTTTCCTGTATGTGGGTGGCAGAAATATTCACACTTTATCATTATTGTTGCACTGTGTGCATTTATAGCTACCATTTGGAAGAGGGCGTAAAAGAGTCTGGCTGATTTTCTTTTGTGGCTTGCAGTTGGCATGAACCAATTTATTGCGTAAATTGCGACCTCTCCTATACACAACAAGTGGTGGATTTTTTAAAATTCAGACGGCAATGCTGGGTTGTGGTTGTGAACATTATGGAATGTTCTTTAGCTTTAGCGGGTCTTTTTTGTACCAGTTAATCTCGTGTTTTTCCCAATGCCGATTTAAGAGCTTCATCCACACATTGTGGAGAGTAGCCTCTTCTTAGAAAACCTAGTGCGCATCTCCGCTGCTTTTTCTAGATAGTCCTCTGTGTAGTGGCATATACGGCGCAGTCTGAAAAACTGGTTTCTTGGAACTTCTCTTTTTAATGGCTCAGGGTGGAAGCTGTCTCCCTGTAATAGAGTATTTCTGTCCGTTTCTTTTCGATACAGAGTTGGTAACAGGGTTCCATTTGGTTTCTCAAGCCACATATCGAGGTAATGAACACGTTGAGTGTCACATTCAATAGTGAATTTGAGATTGGGGTCAATGTCATTGAGTAGTGTCATAAAGACTGACAGCTCTTTTTCCGTTATTTCCCATATGCAACAAAAAATGTCGTCAATATATCAATACCACTTCAGGACTTTATTCAAAAATGGATTTTCGTTTTCATTATTTACAAAACGTTCTTCAAAAAGACCCGCATAAAGGTTAGCATAGCTCGGAGCGAACGTGGAGCCCATCGATGTTCCATTCGTTTGGAGGTAGTAGTCGTCATCAAACCTGAAATAGTTACGTCAAAACATATTCAGCCAGCTCTAGAATAAAGTTTGTTAGTGGATATTCGTTAGTGTCTCTGTCTCCCCCTTCATGGGGAATGCTGGATTAAAGACTCTCGACATCTAATGTGATGAAAATACAGTCTTCTTTTAAACGTTATTAGTGAGATCCTGTTCATGAAGTTTATATAGTCTTTCACATATGATGGCGTTGCTTGCCCATGAGTTTTAATAATAGAGTCTACAAAGATCGACAACGGCTCTAGCATTGAGCCTAACCACTGGTCTGCCTGGATCGTTGCCTTGTGTTTTAGGTTTCTGTAATTTCGGTAAAATGTACAGGCGTGGACGTATGGCACATTTGCAGCGAAGATATTCCTTTTCAGATTTTGAGAAGGTTGTTTAATAATAGAGCTCCAGATTAGAGCATATATCGAGGGCGAGGTCTACATACGGGTGCTATTTTTTTTTTTAAAGAAACTCGCAAAAGCTCTGAGGAAGGCCCAAACGTAAAGCTTTTTAAAGATCAGCGATACTATCAAGAGCAGTGTACGGTTTCCTTTTCCCTTCATCTTGTTCAACTGTTACCATGCACCTGCAAAACGATTGCTCAGATGTGCGAGTGCCTTTTGATTTTTGAGTTCAAATGAAATCAAATGTAATTTTACACCTTGAAATCTCAGCCGTCATCCATGCTTTGGAGATTAGGACCCTGGGATTGCGATGCTATTAGACAGCCCCATTCAGAAGTGAATGCCTTCTTGCCAACGTCTCTTTTCAACAGAAATAATAGGATGGTACCCAGTCTGGTGAGCAGAGCTCATCTGTACCTATCTGGGTCTCCAGAGAGATGATACTGTAAAATAAACGTCCTAGCCCTAGGCGATAATGATTGATATACACTGATATACACTACTACACTCAAAATGTTGGGGTCACTTATAAATGTCCTTGTTTTTTACAGAAAAGCCAGTTGTATTACTTTAAATCAGAACAACCGTTTTCAGCTGTGCCACATCATTGCAAAAAATGAATTTCTAATGATCAATTAGCCTTTCAAAATTATAAACTTGAATTAGCTAAGACAACGTGCCATTGGAACACAGGAGTGATGGTTGCTGATAATGGGCCTCTGTACGCCTATGTAGATATTCCATAAAAAATCTACCATTTCCAGCTACAATAAGCTGGCGGCAGGTAGCCTGGTGGTTAGAGTGTAGGGGCGACAGGTAGCCTAGTGGTTAGAGTGTAGGGGCGGCAGGTAGCCTAGTGGTTAGAGTGTAGGGGCGGCAGGTAGCCTGGTGGTTAGAGTGTAGGGGCGGCAGGTAGCCTGGTGGTTAGAGTGTAGGGGCGGCAGGTAGCCTAGTGGTTAGAGTGTAGGGGCGGCAGGTAGCCTAGTGGTTAGAGTGTAGGGGCGGCAGGTAGCCTCTAGTGGTTAGAGTGTAGGGGCGGCAGGTAGCCTCTAGTGGTTAGAGTGTAGGGGCGGCAGGTAGCCTCTATTGGTTAGAGTGTAGGGGCAGCAGGTAGCCTCTAGTGGTTAGAGTGTAGGGGCGGCAGGTAGCCTTTAGTGGTTAGAGTGTAGGGGCGGCAGGTAGCCTAGTGGTTAGAGTGTAGGGGCGGCAGGTAGCCTAGTGGTTAGAGTGTAGGGGCGGCAGGTAGCCTAGTGGTTAGAGTGTAGGGGCGACAGGTAGCCTAGTGGTTAGAGTGTAGGGGCGGCAGGTAGCCTCTAGTGGTTAGAGTGTAGGGGCGGCAAGTAGCCTAGTGGTTAGAGCGTTGGACTAGGTTGCAAGATCATATCCCCGAGCTGACAAGGTAAAAATCTGACTTGCCTAGTTATAAAATAAACAGTAGTCATTCACAACATTACTAATAATGTCTACACTGTATTTCTGATAAATTTGATATTTTACTGAACAAAAACATTTCTAAGTGACCCCAAACTTTTGAACGGTATTGTATACAGCCCATGAGCGAAGTATTACTGTATCTGTCTGGGTCCTAACAGTCATCTTAGAGGACACTCTAGGATATCAGTCTTACCGTTTTAGATTAGCCATATAAAATAGCAATATAAAGTTAATTACTATGATAACATGTACAATTTTAAGGTATTAAACAAGTCAACACAGTAAGTCCAGAATATATTTAGTACGTCTGGTAAACACCCTTGGTAAATCTTACACATACATCCTATTAATATTGTAAATATCCATCAGCATGGACAATTATGCTCCAACCAAAACACAGTTCTTAACTGTGATATGCTCCCTTTTTCAACTTCTGGATAAACCAACGAATGGTATAGATGGCGTAGCCATGAAAGTGTGACAGAATGACCCTCTCTCGCTCTGGGGGTGTTCTCATACCTGTGTTTAATCAAATACATTCCTAGAGATATCTAATTCTCCTTGTACATGTGGAACGTGTGCATGCACATTCATACGCCAGGGATATCACATCAGGGAAAGCCATCTTTAGTTTAACAGGTTGGCAGGAGCGAATGACATGTTTACAAATTCAACCTGCGGGTTGATGTAGAACATAAACTTGATAACAGCACTCAGCAGAAGGCTATTACTGTCACGGCTGTTGAAGGACGAGGACCAAGGTGCAGCGTGGTGAGCGTACATTTTCTCTTTTTGGAAAATGACCCCGAACAAAACAATAAACACTACAACAAACTGTGAAGCTAAAGGCTATGTGCCCTGAACAAAGTCAACTTCCCACAAAGACAGGTGGAAAAGAAAAGGGCTACCTAAGTATGGATCTCAATCAGAGACAACGATAGACAGCTGTCCCTGATTGAGAACCCTACCTGGCCAAAACATAGAAATAGAAATAGAGTATAGAATACCCACCACAACTCACCCTGACCAAACCAAAATAGAGACATAGGATCTCTAAGGTCAGGGCGTGACAGTACCCCCCTTCCCCAAAGGTGCGGACTCTGGCCGCAAAACCTCAACCTATAGTGGAGGGTCTGGATGGGCATCTATCCGCGGTGGCGGACGTCACTGAAGGCTTCGTGCCATGGATCACCACTGGAGGCTTCGTGCCATGGATCACCACTGGAGGCTTCGTGCCATGGATCATCACTGGAGGCTTCGTGCCATGGATCATCGCGGGAGGCTTCGTGCCATGGATCATCGCGGGAGGCTTCGTGCCATGGATCATCGCGGGAGGCTTCGTGCCATGGATCACCACTGGAGGCTTCGTGCCATGGATCACCACTAGAGGCTTCGTGCCATGGATCATCACTGGAGGCTTCGTGCCATGGATCATCACTGGAGGCTTCATGCCATGGACCATCACGGAAGGCATCGTGCCATGGTTCATCACGGGAGGTTTCGTACCATGGATCATTACTGGAGGGGAGAGACACACAGGAGGCCTGGCTCTGGGAGCAGGCACAGGACTCACCAGGCTGGGGAGACATACAGGAGGCCAAGGCACCGGATACACTGGGCTGTGGAGGCGCACTGGCGGTCTCGAGCGCAGAGCTGGCACAACCCGTTTTGGCTGGATGCCCGCTTCCACCCGGCAAATGCGGGACGCTGGCACAGAGCACACTGGCCTGTGAATGCTCAACCGAGACACCGTGCGCATCACCCCATAGCACAGTGCCTGACCAGTCACATGCTCGCCACGGTAAGCACAGGGAGTTGGCTCAGGTCTGAATCCTGACTCTCGAAAAATGTTTTTTGGGGGGCTGCCTCTCGGGCATCCTTGCTAGTAGTGTTCCCTCATAACGCTGCCACTCTGCTTTAGCTGCTGCCTTCGCCTTCCTCTCTGCTTCTACCTGCTCCCAGGGCAGGTGATCCTTCCCGGCCAGGATCTACTCCCAAGTCCAGGATCCCTTGCCATTTAAAATGTCCCCCCATGTCCAGTCCTCCTTCTTCTTACCATGCTGCTTGGTTCTTTGGGGGTGGGAAGTTCTGTCACAGCTGTTGAAGGAAGAGGACCAAGGTGCAGCATGGTGAGCGTACATTTTCTCTTAATTTGGAAAATGACGCCGAACAAAACAATAAACACTACAACAACAAACCGTGACGCTAAAGGCTATGTGCCCTAAACAAAGTCAACTTCCCACAAAGACAGGTGGGGGAAAAAAAGGGCTACCTAAGTATGGTTCTCAATCAGAGACAACTATAGACAGCTGTCAATGATTGAGAACCCTACCCAGCCAAAACATAGAAATACAAATAATAGAGTATAGAATACCCACCCCAACTCACACCCTGACCAAACCAAAATAGAGACATAAACAGGATCTCTAAGGTCAGGGCGTGACAATTACAATAAAAACCTGGATTAACACATGCAAACACCAACCAATAGGATGACATGGGGCTAATTCACAGGGGTCAAAGGTAACACAAATTATAACATAATGCACACTGGTTGGGGCCATCACTGATCTACGTTATTAAAACCACATTGTTAACATTACTCCCCTATTGGTTCGAGGCACACACAACATTCTTTACCTGGAAAGCTATGGGTCAGCAGTGTTAGTTAATGAGGTATGGGCAGCATGTTTAAACTCTAATCCTTACAGGCACAGCGTAGTGCCATTACAGTAGGTTGCAGTTAAAGTGCCTCAGAAGTCAAAGGAGAGAGGAGTTGCAGCTTCAAATACAAACACACTGTGCGTGAAGCGACTCTAACGTAGCTAAACAAAATATGTTCGAGGATCGATATTGGAGTATATTCGTTGAACGTTTGGACATAAGCACATTTCACAATCCTTTGTGAAACTCTCCCAGTTGACAACATTATATTTCCAGTGCGCTAGTCAGTGGGTTTGCACCAGCCCTACATGATGTCCTTTCCTAAGAATCCCTTTTGTGTGCTTTTGAAGAAAACACCCACTGGGCACAAACTGACAAAAACTCACAAAAACTCCAACATAGTTTCTATGTAAATGTGTCAACCTAATGTGATGTGGAATCTAAGTGGAAAATACATTGGATTTGAAAAAAGTAGTCAACTGTTTATTGAACACTGAGATTTCAACCACATGATTTTCTATCAAGGTAAAGACAAAGACAAACCTTGTATAAAATATGTTGAATTTGTACCTTTAACACGTCTTATGGCTGCAGGGGCAGTATTGAGTAGCTTGGATGAAAGGTGCCCATATCAAACAGCCTGCTCCTCAGTCATAGTTGCTAATATTTGCATATTATTAGTATTATTTGATAGAAAACACTCTGAAGTTTCTAAAACTGTTTGAATGATGTCTATGAGTATAACAGAACTCATATTGGCAGGCAAAATCCTGAGTTGAAATCAAAACAGGAAGTCAGAAATCTGAGCTTGTATGTATTCACCAGAGTCCCCAATGAAATCCCCTTGAGATATGAATGATGTTGCACTGCCTAGGGTTCCACTAGATGTCAACCATCAATAGAAATTATAATGAGGCTTCTATTTTGTTGTGGGAGTGAATGAGAGCAGAATATATCAGATGTCCATCAAGCAGCCATTTTGTGATCGCACTTTTTCCTCATGGTAGTCACTTGCGTTCCATTGCTCACGAAGACAAGAAAGAATACTCCTTTTGGAACTTTATTGAAGCTATATGTTAAAAACATCCTCATGATTGATTCTGTACTTAGTTTGAAATGTTTCTTCGACCGGTAATATCACTTTTTGAAGTTTTTGTCCGATATAACGCTGACCAGAATTAGCGTTTGGATTTGTATACTAAATGTATTGCAAATTAAATTCGCAACCAAATATCAAAATATTTGAAGGAGACAGTTCTTCTGCTTAATCTGGCTTTAATTCCAGTTTGTCTTCAAATGAATAACCCTCTACTGCACAACATTGCCCTCAAGCAACAGAAAACTATTTTGCCCCTCACACCCCCTATATTTTCTACAATTCCTAAACATGGCAGTATGTGACGACATGTTTGTAAACAATCCAATGAGGCGCAGAAGTTGGTGTGATGGATCAATTGGGGGAGGGACCTTCTTTTAGGAAGCAGAGCGATGTGAGCATATGGTTTAGCGGAGGGTAAGATACATTTCTTTATTTAGCATGTTTAAATAGAGATAATGTGAGAAAAAAATCTGAACTTGTGTAGGAACCTCTGAAGAAGCATACTTGATAGGTTTTGAGCATGTTTCATTTTTCTATATACTGCATATTCAATGTTGTGCAGGCTACTTTTCAGGGCAATATCATGCTCAATGAAAAACATGTAATTTGATGTAAAATTATGGCCTTGGTCAATGTTTTTGCCAACATATCCACTCACATTCACAGCCAATGGACACAGGGACATTCTATGGGTGAAAGGAGCCTAATTTAGCACACCCTCTGATATTGAGGACAGTGAGCTTGAGGACAGTGACAGCGAGGAAGAATGGACTCCAGAATCAATTTTGAAAGGCAGTGAAATAATAGTTTATTCCCAACTTGTATTTTCTTATGAAAATAGTGCTTGTTTCACTTAATAAATGTTCTGAAAATATCCGATTTCCCCTGGTGTTTTAGTGTTGCCCTGAGACAACAAAACAATTCTGTGTGTGTGTGGGGGGTAAAACAGTTTTTTAAAGTATGTTGTAGAGGGATAATTGATACGTTGGATTCACGTCTTTATCTCAACCAAAAATATAAGTTAAAGAATAGGACTAAATCAAACCAAATGTTATTTTAAATGCATTTAAAGTTTGATTTGATTTAGTCCAATTATTTAAATGTAGACTCGGCTAAATGACGTTGCCACAAGCAACATCACAGATATTGAGACAAAGGAGATGCAAGACTTGGCTCTTACACATTCACACACAATGTCTGCACATGTGCACGGGCTCGCTTCAAACTGTTCAAAGCGTGGTAACCAGGCCACCAAAACAGTGGAGAAGTTGCGCCTCGCACTTCAACACTCTTAGTTGTTACGGAAATTGACCCCTATGCTGTTTACTTTCTGCATATTCGTCATATTCACAGAGTCTATCTTTAAGTAGAGAGGACAATGCCATGCTGACTCACGTGTATTTACATGTGTGGGTGGGGTGAGGATAAGGCTTAAGTGTGTGAACAATGCTGAATGAACAAAGCAGAGTTCTCTAGAAGTGTGAAAAGCTCAATGTCTTTCCAAGTACATTCTTCAAATCAAATCAAGGTTTATTTGTCACGTGCGCCGAATACAACAGGTGTAGACCTTACAGTGAAATGCTTACTTACAGGCTCTAACCAATAGTGCAAAAAGGTGTTAGGTGAACAATAGGTAAGTAAAGAAATAAAACAACAGTAAAAAGACAGGCTATATACAGTAGTGAGGCTATAATAGTAGCGAGGCTACATACAGATATCGGTTAGTCAGGCTGATTGAGGTAGTATGTACATGTAGATATGGTTAAAGTGACTATGCATATATGATGAACAGAGAGTAGCAGTAGTGTAAAAGAGGGGTTGGCGGCTGGTGGGTGGAGGGACACAATGCAGATAGCCCGGTTAGCCAATGCGCTGGGTAGCACTGGTTGGTCGGCCCAATTGAGGTAGTATGTACATGAATGTATAGTTAAAGTGACTATGCATATATGATAAACAGAGAGTAGCAGCAGCATAAAAAGGGGGGTTGGGGGGGAACACAATGCAAATAGCCATTTGATTACCTGTTCAGGAGTCTTATGGCTTGGGGGTAAAAACTGTCGAGAAGCCTTGTCTCTTAGCTAAGTAGGCAAGTTTACTGACTTTTAAAGCGGAATAACTTTCTTATGTTTCCTCCAGCTACAGTGTATGATGAACCACTAAAAGCTCTTACATTTGATAGAAGCCTCTAGAGAGAAATCCGGACACATATTGTTGTGGTGGCTAGGACAATAAAATAAAAAACATCACTTCAAATACATGTTGAATGCTGAACATTTACTTGTCTAAATGTCTCCTCAATAAGTTCTTAACTTTCTTTCTCATTCAACTAGAAATCGTTCAAATGCAATTCACACTGATAATGCCTTGACTCTGAAGCACCTGAGAGTATTTTTTGAAGCACTATTATTCCAGATGGACTGATATAGTATGGCTTTATGCCTTATGTGGTATGTGGTGCTCAATGTTAAATCAGGAAGTGGGAGTTTTCGGATATAGAAGGTTTTTATAGTGGAACAAATTAGGCCTACCACACGAGGGCAGGGTAGAACAACTCTTCACGCTGTATGTTGACAGCTCTTTGGATTTCTGTTCTCTGCTTGACATAGCCCACTGTGCGCACGTAATATGTTATGGTTACTTCTAAGGTTTAACGTTGAGAACATCAGCCTGAGAATATACATAGATTGCATATAGGCCTAATGTGCCAATGTCCATTGTTAGAGACTGGTGAGGGCTATTTGGTGTAATCTATGGCCTATCAAACACTGTTGACTTGTAGCCTACCCTACGCTCTTGGAAAGGATTTTTGAATTTATATTTAATATTTTTGTTTTTATATTTTAGTCATTTAGCAGACGCTCTTATCCAGAGCGACTTACAGGAGCAGTTTGGATTAAGTGCCTAACTCAAGGGCACATCTGCATATTTCATCTAGTTGGGTCGGTGATTCGAACCAGCGACCTTTCGTTAATGGCACAACTCTCTGAACTGCTACCTGAATAAAACTGCATGTTGACAAAACAGGCCTTCAGAATGATTTCAAATACAATCGACGGCGAACACAAGTTGGATAGCAAATGGCTCCTGCTGAGAAGAGAAGACTGTGCTGTAAGGCTACCAAACTATTTGATCCGGTTTCAAATATTGTTTAACAAAGTAAAACGAGAGAAAGATAGGCTTTTGGCACAAGAGCATCGGCCATCCCCAATGAGTCAGCTGTGCATCATTGGGTGAGTCGGTGAAACTGGAAATCATTTTTAAGACTATAATTTCCTCCTCCAGTGCCGTTTATGATGATATAATTTTTTCCCCCATGAGCATGGCCTTATTTCTATTACAGGATATTGGATGACTTTCATTCATATTCCATTCACATAGTTCAATGTAACATCGATAGGTTTAGGCTACTACGTTGTCGTGACTTGACTTTAACATTCATCTGAGGACTCTTATTTATCTAATTAACTAACTATTTAATTGTTACCCGATTTAAATTAATAATGTAACAATGAACTCATTAGGATCTGAGGCACCACGAGAGCGGTTCTTTAAAGAGTTACCATCTCCCGAATGAAACTCTAAAAGGTCTTTACCTATCACATCTATTAACAGTCAACTTAATAATCATAACCTTGTATCATGTCATCATTCTGAACAGTCGTAACCTCCTTGCATCTGCAAAAACACGAGGCTTGCTTATGCTTTCAGTACTACACAAATTGGTTTAATTATTTATTTACGAGCAAATTAAATGGGAACACCGGATAGACACAAGATTATACTTTCTTTTTTTAAATAATGTTTTTTTTATTCAATTAGTATATTTGAGTTTAATCACAATATTTGCTGTATTATGTGTTTTTTCTTTTCAGGTGGATTAAACTGAAATTGGAGCCAACTTTCTATGGCTTGTTTAAAAAATAACTGTATTTTGGAGATTTCGTTTTCAAATAACTGAAAGTGAGAGGTTGTAATCTGAATATAGGGAAAAGGCCATTGTTGAACATGAGGTGAGACATTCTTACTAATTTCCTAGAGAACCAGTTCGGATTTAGTATGACTTTTGTATGACAGATGCATTTAGTGAAAGGTCTAGTGCTTTAATATTTAATAATTTCTGCCCTCCAAATTCATATTCATTATACTGTATAATAGGCCCTTTTAAATTTATCTGGCTTGTCATTCCAAATCAAATTGAATATTTTTTGCTCATATAACAAGTCATTTAGGACATCTAGTTTGTGCATGACACAAGTCATTTTTCCAACAATTGTTTACAGACAGATTATTTCACTTATAAGTCACTGTGTCACAATTCCAGTGGGTCAGAAGTTTACATACACTACGTTGACTGTGCCTTTAACTTCTTGGTGACAGAGGGCAGTATTTTCACATCCAGATGAAATGCATGCCCAAATTCAACTGCCTGCTACTCATCCCCAGAAGCAGTTCCTACCGCTTCACCTGAATGTCACCAGTCTTTAGAAATAGGTTGAGGTTATTCCTTTGTGTAATGAAGAAGTAGCCCTGTTCAGAACAAGAGTCACTTGAAGTGTACTGTTAGATAGAGGAGCTTGACCAGACCAGGGTCGAAATATGCTTTTCTCTCTTTATTTACGGAGGTGCTACCCTCAGATAATAGCATAATTTGCTTTCACCGAAAAGCCTTTTTGAAATCTGACATGTTGGCTGGATTCACAACAAGTGTAACTTTAATTTGCTATCTTGCATGTGTGATTTAATGAAAGTTTGATTGTTATAGTCATTTATTTGAATTTGGCGCTCTGCATTTTCCCTGGCTTTTGGCCAGGTGGGACGCTTCCCACATATCCCAGAGATAAACAGCTTGGAAAATTACAGAAAATTATGTCATGCTTTAGAAGCTTCTGATAGGCTAATTGAATCAATTGACTCAATTGGAGCTGTACCTGTGGATATTTCTCCAGGCCTACCATCAAACTCAGTGCCTCTTTGCTTGACATCATGGGAAAATCAAAGGAAATCTGCCAAGACCTCAGAAAAAAAATTGTAGACCTCCACAAGTCTGGTTCATCCTGGAGCAATTTCCAAATGCCTGAAGATACCACATTCATCTGTACAAACAATAGTATGCAAGTATAAACATCATTGGACCATACAGCCTACATACCGCTCAGAAAGGAGATGTGTTCTGTCTCCTAGAGATTAATGTACTTTGGTGCGAAAAGTGCAAATCAATCCCAGAACAACAGCAAAGGACCTTGTGAAGATGCTGGAGGAAACGGGTACAAAAGTATCGACATCCACAGTAAAACAAGTCCTAAATCGACATAACCTGAAAAGCCGCTCAACAAGGAAGAAGCCACTGCTCCAAAACCGGCATAAAAAAGCATGACTATGGTTTGCAACTGCACATGGGGACAAAGATCATACTTTTTGGAGAAATATCCTGATATCTAATGAAACAAAAATAGAACTGTTTGGCCATAATGACTATCGTTATGTTTGGAGGAAAAAGGGGGAGGTTTGCAAGCCGAAGATCACCATCCCAACCGTGAAGCAACATGTTGTGGGGGTGCTTTGCTGCAGGAGGGACTGGTGCACTTCACAAAATAGATGGCATCATGAGAAGAGAAAATCATGTGGATATATTGAAGCAACATTTCAAGACATCAGTCAGGAAGTTAAAGCTTGGTCGCAAATGTGTTTTTCAAATGAACAATGACCCCAAGCATACTCCCAAAATTGTCGCAAAATGACTTAAGAACAACAAAGTCAAGGTACTGGAGTGGCCATCACAAAGCCCTGACCTCAATCCTGTAGAAAATTTGAGGGCAGAACTGAAAAAGCGTGTGTGAGCAAGGAGGCCTACAAACCTGACTCAGTTACACCAGCTCTGTCAGGAGGAATGGGCCAAAATTCACCAAACTTATTGTGGGAAGCTTGTGGAACGCTACCCTAAATGTTTGACCCAAGTTAAACAATTTAAAGGCAATGCTACCAAATACGAATTGAGTGTATGTAAACTTCTGACCCACTGGGAATGTGATGAAAGAAATAAAAGCTGAAATAAATCATTCGCTCTACTATTATTCTGACATTTTACATTCTTAAAATAAAGTGGCGATCCTAACTGACCTAAGACGTTGAATTTTTATTGAATTAAATGCCAGGAATTGTGAAAAACTGAGTTTAAATGTATTTGGCTAAGGTGTATGTAAACTTCAGACTTCAACTTTATACAAACATATGTGAGCACCCTTTCAAATTAGTGGATTTGGCGATTTCATCCACCCCCGTTGCTGACAGGTGTATAAATTTGAGCACACTGCCATGCAATCTCCATAGACAAACATTGGCAGTAGGAGGGCCTTACTGAACAGCTCAGTGACTTTCAACATGGCACCGTCATAGGATGACACCTTTCCAACAAGTCAGTTTGTCAAATTTCTGCCCACGTGCTCTTATTGTGCCTTCCCAAGATGATCCTAACTGACCAGGAAACCCCGTCCATGTCCCGGTTGATGAAGGAATTGTCGGTTAAACCAGGTCAACACATATGCACAGTCATATTCCACCCGCAGACAGACGGTTTGTGCGAACGCTTGAAGAAAATGATTAAAAGCATGTTGAGAAGAGTGGTGTCCAGAGACGGAAAAAACTGGGACATGCTTCTGCCCCACTTAATGTTTGTCCTGTGAGAAGTACCGCTGGCATCCACTGAGTTCTCCCCGTTCGAATTGCTCTACTGCAGGCCATGTCGAGGGATCCTTGACTTAGCCAAGGAGACATGGGAGGCCTAACCATGCCAGTTCCAGTCAACAATAGAACATGTTACCCTGATGAGAGACCGCCTGTCGGCAGTCTGGCCCATAAAAGGCGCAATGGACTCAAGGCCGGGCCTACAATAAGTCAGTGACACCCAGGGAGTTCACAGTGGGAGAGAAAGTGATGGTACTTGTGCCCACGGCCGAACACCGCTTGCTGGCACAGTGGATGGGGCCCTACGAGGTAACGAAAGGGCCTCACTGTTCAATTACCTCATCAAGTAACCGGACAGGAGGAAGAAGGTACAACTCTATCATATCAACCTGCTGAAGAAGTACCATGGGATAGAGGAGGGTGTGGCTTTGATGGCCGTGGAGGACAAGGAAAAGGAGGAGGCCCTGCTACAGAGCAGTCGAGACAACTAGACAAGCTGATTATGCAATTTGGCAGGGTATTCTCGCCCTTCCCAGGACAAACAAATGTACTGTTTCATCATATCCACACTGAACCCGGCAAGAAGGTGCATATCCGGCCTTACAGGATTCCTGAGGCCCGCCCAAGTCATCGCAAAGAACGAGATAAGGGAGAGGCTGAGGATGAGGGTGATCGAGCCACCCATAGTTCTGGTCCCCAAACCTGACGGGTAGTATGAGGCTCTGCAACGAATTTAGGTGTGTAAACGCCATCTCTACGTTCAACGTGTATCCAATGCCCCATGTGGATGACCTCCTGGAGTGCTTAGGAAAGGCCAAGTTCATCACCACTCTGGATTTGACGAAGGGATATTGGCAAGTGGCTCCTGAGGACCGCCCAAAGACTGCCTTCGCCACACCAGAGGGGATTTTTCAGTATGTGAAGACGCCCTTCGGACTGCATGGGGCTGCGGCAACTTTCCAACGCCTCATGGATGCCATTCTACGGCCCCATCAAGAGTATGCAGCGGCGTACATAGACAATGTGGTCATCCACAGTGAGGACTGGGATAGTCACTTCCTGCAACTACAGGCAGGGCACGTGAGCCTGGAGGCTACAGGGCTGACGGCCAATCCAAAATGGGATACACCATGGGGAACAGAAAAATACGTCAACAGTCAGAAAAGACCAGGGCCATTTGGGACTGGCCTCGGCCTCAGACGAAACGGGACGTCCGGGCCTTCTTGGGGATAACGGGATATTATCGCTGTTTCATCCCTGGATATGCAACCAACCCCCTCACAAACCTCATCAAGAAAAACTAAACCGTGTAGTGTGGAAGGACGAGACGGAAGACGCCTTCCAGTTGCTAAAAGATAGCCTGTGCTCTGATCCCATCCTGCAGGCTCCTGACTTCTCCCAAGAGTTCATTGTGCAGGTAGACGCCTCAGATACAGGGCTCGGAGCCATCCTAGCTCAGGGTGAAGGCGAAGCAGAGAGGCCTATTCTCTTTATAAGTAGGAAGCTCAGTGATCGAGAACAGAGATATGCTACCGCAGAGAAAGAGGCCCTAGCCATTAAGTGGGCCCTCAATTATCTCCGTTACTACCTACTCGGGCGTAGGTTTTCCTCGTTACTGACCATGCTCCCCTCACGTGGATGGCCGGTAAGAGAAACAATAACAACAGAATAGCCAGATGGTTTCTCGCTTTACAACCGTTCTCTTTCCATGTCATCCACAGGGCTGGAACGAGGAACGGGAATGCGGATGCGCTGTCCCGACGAGACCAAGACAGTGCGTCTGATGCCCGGCCCTCCGTCCGGTCCTGAGGGGGGAAGTATGTGGAAGGACCACCAGAGGGCAGGCTGCTCCCACGGACAGTAGCCCAGCCCAGCATGTGAGTCAAGGTGATCAGAGGCAATTAAGCACAGCTGACGGTACTAATGAGCTATTCTCTTTCCCCTACAAGAGAGAGGAGGGAACTGGCAGAGAAGGGAGAAAGAGAAGAGCGTTTGCTTCTCCAAAGGAGAGGACGTACCTTTTCGGAATGGAGAAGAAGGGGACAAACTAACTCTGGGGAATGGGCACCACGGATCTGGACCACCACCCGAAGGGACCTCTCCACGGACGGATCGTCAAGGCAGCGACACACCAGTGATTTATGTTAGTTAGTTTAAAGATACTCTCCTTATGTTCATTGTTCTTGTAAAGAGGATTTGTGTTTCAAGATAACCCTTGATTGTGTTGGAGTGTTTAAGAAGAAAGAATTTCCTCAGTAGAGAACTTTGTTCAATTCAGAAAACCTGCTCCTGACTCGTTTATCCACCTTTCCGCTTTAGAGCAAACTCAAAAGTACTTGGTCCGCTCACATATTATATATAGCTACAAAAAAATATATATATTTTTTTTTTTTTTATTTTAAATTTCCATAATTAATTTGTAATAATTGTAATTGTAATAATGCAGGTAGTTTATGTAAAGGATTGTTACCTCATACCAGTATTGACATTACAAAAAATACATTTTGGCAAGCAATTATTATTTTAGCAAACAATTATTGTGATTCATCCAATTTTGTTCCTAACATCTTTACTCCCTTGCAACAGTTGTGAGATACACACACACACACACACACACACACACTCAACCCCTTTCCCCCACAAACAATCATACACTCAGATGGTCAACAGTTGTTCCAACCCAGAGCCCAACTCAAGAAAGGCCTTGATTTGCAAATGTATAAACAGTTGCAGCTGTATGAATAAGCATGCAAAATTGAGCAAAAATTGGCAAAAATTGTGAGATTTGAATAACCATTGTCACGTCCTAGGTGATGGAGATCAGATATACCCCCTCCCCCTGAAACACTCAAACGCTGTCCCCTGTTGTGATCATATTCCCAAGCATCTCTGTGCTGTCAGACCTTTGATGATTTTGTGCCACCAGGGCCACAATAATATGCCCCTTCTCTGAATGTCTGAGTGTGACCCCCCCCTCCCCATGGGATACTGCAGCTAGTGTTGCCAACACTGCCACTGCCTGGGTGGGGGCACCCCACCGGAATCCCCACCGGCTAGGTACAAGGTCGATAAGATTCTCATTAGCAGCGTTGACAAATTCCTTTGGCTTTGTAGGACCAACCCTGTCAGGCAGGGTCAGAATCTTGAGGGAGCGGTGCTGCTTTAGGAGGTTTCTGATCACATTCATCTTTCTGATTTGGCTACTTACAGTAGGCCCATAAAACAGATGACTTCTCCTTAGTGTATGGGTCTCTCAGGCGGGTGTATAGGGTTGGGGACCATTCCATCATGATAGGACAGTGAATAAATAAATATGAATAATTTATTTTTAAATGTAAATCCCATATCTGCACTCTTGTAACCCCTGCTCACAAACACACATGGTGTCACATCCTGACCTTAGTTCCTTTTTTATGTCTGTGTTTGGCCTGGTATGGTTGTTGTCTCTGATTGAGAACCATACTTAGGTAGCCTGTTCCCACCTGGTGTTTGTGGGTAGTTGTTTTCCGTGTCTGTGTTTTCACCATACAGAACTGTTTCGATTCTCGTTGTTTCACGTTTGTTATTTTGTGTTCAGTTGTAATAGATTTAACATGGACACGTACCACGCTGCATATTGGTCTGATCCTTCCTACTCCTCCTCAGAAGAGGAGGACAATCATTACGCATGGGCTCTGGGATTTGCAACCCGTATCCTTTTTCACTCACTTATAACCTCCACACTTTTCCAAACACAAAAACACACACGCCACCTTCCGTGACGATAGATGCACGCATACCCACATACTGTGCCTTCTATGTCCTCTGTGTTGAATCTCTACCATGTTGATTCAGTACTTTTGCGTTCTAGGTCATTGTATATAAAGATGTATCCTTCTAATGCTGTCTTGTCAATTTATGAAATACTATAAATGGAAAGTCTAATTTTCCAATGATCCCTATCTAGTAAGGTGTAGTTGTAGTTTATTTGTTTAACAATTGTTGTGTTTTATTGCTTTTCTATATTTTTCCTATATCTTTTTCTTCCCATGTCTAGTATTGTGTGTTCCATTATTCGACTCCTCTATGGGAACTGTGCAATATTTAGAATAGCCATTGAGTAGTCTTTGTGTCTCTGAATATTTGTTTATCAATGTACAGTTTATCGACTACGAGAGCTACACGTTTCCCTTTCAATCTATTTTCCTTGAAGATTGGATACAGAACTTTGCTGCGCCGTTGTGCAATTTCCCTTCAGGAACTGATCATTCGTGCCTATTTTCGTTTCAGCAAGTCTTTTACCCAGGCTTTTAACCCTTATTTGATCTTTAAAGGAAGCTAATTTGGCAATGATTGGGCGATCATATCGCTGCCCTCTCTGTCTGAAACGGTGTACACGTTCGAGTTGGATTGTATCGGCAGCTTCCCGTGGGATCTGAAGAGCTGTAAGGAGGAACTCTCTAACGACATATTCAGGAACTTCTCCTCCTTTCTCTTGGATACCGGTAAGTACCAGATTCTCTCTCATGGATCTAGTCTGTATGTCAAGTAAGCCTTCTCTCAGAACGGTGTTCTCCATTTTAAGTTCATTAACATCGGTTTCAATCCCTTTTATCTTGTTTTGTCTTTCTCCAATGACGCAGCGTTTTGGTCACTCATCTCGAGGCCTTCAACTCTTCTATATCCTAACTGACTAGTACAAGTATGCCCAGTTTGTCATTTGTTGATTTTAACAGATCGGTTTCCACACTTACCATTCCCGGTGGTGAAAATATTAAATCGTCTTTGTCTGTCGAAGAGTCGCGTTTTCTTTTCAGGATTGGTTCCCCTGTTTAACTCACCGTCGTGTTTGGGTGTAGCTTGTTTTCGTAATATTTGTCGCTAATTTCTCCAGCCTTATGATTTGTTTTGGTTTTAACCCATCAGTTTGTGAAGTGCTAATATTTAGTTTAATTTACTGATATTGAATATTATGTTTTTATCTTGAGTTGATCTCCACTGATGTGTTCAGTCTGCCATCTTTACTACCCTTCTTCTTCTATGAGGTTTAACGGCGGTTGGCATCTAATTCGTTGCATTTACCGCCACCTACTAGACTGGAGTACAACTCCCTTATACTTTGCTTGAAAAATACAAATGTACTAAATGAATACCCTACCATCTAACACTACACTCACTAATGTCAAAAGTATTTCAAATCAAATTTGCACCACCCTGCTCCACGAATTAAATGTATTTATTCCTACCTCATGCCATCATCCTGAAAGAATGGGACATCACCAGGTCCCAGAAGGCTTCTTGATCTGCCCTACCTCTGAAGCTGCTGGAGATGGCCACTTCACAACTGGAACCTACCCCACGCCTCTGGAGGCCCCCCTCCTCCTGCATGCTCGGCAAGGCAGTGAAGTGTGAGGCAACCACTTCCCACACAGCCAGGACCCCCCTCCTTGGTATTGATGCCGTTGGCCAAAGAGTCAGCCAAGACCTTACAGAGGAACCATCACAGCCCGGGCCCCAACTGACTAGACCAGACCAGAGCTGACCAGACCAGAGCTGACCAGACCAGAGCTGAAGGTCAGAAAAAAAGCACCAGCATGAACAAATCACTTCATAATGACTTTGAGATAAAGGATGAGATCTTTTTGACAGGTTTACTCTGAGGTTCCCCGTAAAGTCAATATCTGTGTTTCCTATCTGGCCTCATAACCTTGGTGTGTGTTGATGGTACAGGCTACTGCACTGGTAGAATTAGTATTCTGAGCCTGTCATTGAATCCTCAGACTTGGGACATGGGACCAAGGAGAAGCAGCAGGGATGGAGCTTATCAAATGAACCGTGTAGCAGAGCCGGTGAGAAGCCAGTCATCCCTGATATACAGGTAAGAGGTCCAATCACCTTCACACAGAGAGAGAGAGAGAGAGATGTCAAATGGCACTCCGGGACACTAATGATATATTTCTCACCATCTCCTGCAGTCAAGAGGCAAATCCAAGTGGAGACGACGACAAAGTTAAACAAACAGCTCCATCCCCTGACCACCTCAGATGTTTTTATTTGTTTTTTTAACACTATGAATAAATGTCATCAAAATGATTGCATTCAAACTGTTAAATGGTAGTGTGTACTCATTTCTTTTCATCTACTCGTAAGTTGACTCTATCTCTTCTCACAGTCTGTATATCCTCCATGAACAAAGTCTATTGGGCCTACGGACTATTCAAACTTCATATTATAAATGTGAATTAGTCAGTTAGTGGCTAGACAAAGTCTGCCTGCAAGTCATTTTCATAATCTGGAGTATTAATAGACCGGGTAAATTCATGACCGGAGAGAGAGAGAGGGGTAAATATGCAGGGATGATGAAACAGGGTAGACTGTTTTCAATTAGCCGAACAGAAATTACATTCAATGATATTAATTAGTCGCCTCTCTGAGACACCGAGCACAATAGTGGTTTGACAGGTTACAATATAATAACCTACAGAGAGATGACAGGAAAGTATCATCGCAGCTTAATGTCAGTAACTTAGACATATGGAAGCAATAACCCATTTCTATCGGCATGTATTTTCATTTTCTTCTAAATTGTATTATATCTCACTTCACACTGACGTGAGTTTGCACAGACGTATTTGTGCCTGAGTGATATATTGGGTTGTATGTGGGAGGTTAATTGAGTGTGCCGGTCTGTCCTCTATAGGCGTAGATGAGGGGTTTTGGCACCATCGAATGAAACAATGACAGGCTGAGTGTAGTGCTCTCTGTCTCCGGTCTCTGTCTGGCCCTCTATCTTTCTCATCACTTCTACCATCCGTTTTCCATCATTCAAACAAACAACCCAACATTCCAGCCAGAGAGCGAGTGATGAGGGAGGGATGAAGGCAGGTGACCGGTGGGACGGTGACCCTTGTCCTTCACTTATAACCTCCCTCTCTCTCTTTGTTTATTTCCTCTTCCCTGGCCACACACAAAAACAGCAATAAATGTTTCCTTTATATAATGTGCAGATTTTTTCCCAAAGTACAATCCACATTACTACTAAAAAGCCAATTTACCGTCATAAGTATAGTTTAGTTTTCCAAATGTTTAAAGGTAGACAGCGTTAGGACGTAGCTGCAGAAAGTAAACAGCGGGGCAATTAAATAGTAAATAGTGAGTCAATTTCCACGACAACTAAGAGCATTTGAAGCAAGTTGATTGACAAAGTCATGAACAATTGGAAGAATTGAAGGAACCACATTTGGGCTATGATTAAAAATATATATATATGCCTCTTGGGTCAAAATGATAGCTTGAGTGTTAAGTCTCAAAACAGGTTCCATTCCACCCTTACCTTCATTTCCTCGTGGGTCTATATACCATTCTGTCGTGGCTGCCTTCTTTATGTTGAGACTAGATGCTCCACTGGGTTCATACCTAGGATAGGATAAAGTAATCCTTCTCAACCCCCCCCCCCCTTAAAAGATTTAGATGCACTATTGTAAAGTGGCTGTTCCACTGGATGTCTTAAGGTGAACGCACCAATTTGTAAGTCGCTCTGGATAAGAGCGTCTGCTAAATGACTTAAATGTAAATGTAATGTAAATGTTCAGGGTCATGGCTGTTCAGGGGGTCAGACCTGAGGTGGTGCTAGTAAGTGGTTCCGGGGTAAAGCCAGGGTTAAAGTGATCTGTCTTGATTGTGTTGGACTAGTGGCATGACCCCTGAACAGCCATGACCCTGAACCCAGTGGAGCATCTAGTCTCAGCATGACCCCTGGCCAATGCCACTAAACAACCCAGGCTAAGACATTTACCAAGACAGACAGGCTCACAATAACCTTTCAAATCTTCCCAGTTCACCTGTATAATCATAGCCATTATAGCTAGCTGTATCGTAGGGCATCATTCAAGGAGACGGGAACACAATCACATCTGAAGTTTAAAAAACAACTTTTTATACCATGTTTACATTGGTGGGCTGTAAATATGGTTCCTGCAATTTACATTCTAAAACTCTTTCGACAACAAGCCAAAGCAGAAATTCTATGCCCATACAATATGTTAAAACATTTCCAAATATGCAGTTTTGCGTGTATTACCGGCAGCAAGCAACATGATGGTTATAACACATAGATTCAATCAGATCCGGCGTTAACCGGCGATAGCTGACAGCTGATGTTTTGGCGTTGTCGGAGGTGTCACTACATTGGAGCTGTCAAATCGGTGCGCAGCTGCTCTTGAGATCATTGTCATGAAGCCACACCTGTCCCGCCCGTATTAGAAATTCAGAACGAGAAGACGGAGCCCATATAGAAATAGTGATGCTCAATCTGAAAATCATTAAACGAGGTAATGAGGATTTCTATCAGCCGAATCGAAGTGTAGATTGCATCTCGCGTTCCGGGGTTCAAACTTGTAAACAAGACTGCACGGGGTTTCTCTGAAGGTGTGTCCGTGCAGCCAATGGCAAAGTCCACTTTAGGTGCAATGCCAGGAGCCGCTTGTGAAATTGACAGCTCTAACACATTTTCACCACCGGCACCGCCAAAACAACCACTATGCCGGATGTCGGCAAAAGCAGATCTGATTGAACCGAGATCTACATTTTCTCTTAAATCACTTACTCTTGTGCCCAAAGGACTTGTGCCCTGTATCGTCTCTAAGGGGCAAAACAGGAGATGGTGAAGTTGGACTGCTCTTCTCGTTGGTCTTTGTGTCGCTCTTGTTAAGGTGTGAATCATGAGAGAAGCTTGTGGGACCTTGTTCTCGCCTGTTGTGTTCTGTTGTTGTGTTCTGTTGTTGTGTTGTGTTCTGTTGTTGTGTTGCCTTCTGTTGTTGTGTTGTGTACCTTTCGGACACCTTCTGCGGTCTGACCCTCTCTGCCCCGCCTGCCCTGCAGTTGACGCTGTCACGGTCAGCACACACACACACAGACAGACACGCACACACACAAACACTCACTCATTCACGCAGGCACGCACACACATACTACCACACACATTTAAACACATTATGTAGCCACACAACAAACACCAACAGAATAATGTAAGCCTCAGAGTGACTACACAAACACATGTCACTTGGACTGCATCATTTGAATGGTCACCAAAACCACGCAAACACGATGGCCACTTGCACGTTGGAGAAGTGTGCTCTTCACGGATGAATCCCAGTTTCAACTGCACCGGGCAGATGGCGTGTATGGCATCATGTGGGCGAGCATTTTGCTGATGTCAATGTTGTGAACAGAGTGCTCCATGGTAGTGGTGGGCAAACAATGAACACAATTGCATTTTATCGATGGCAATTTGAATGCACGGCGATTCCGTGACGAGATCCTGAGGCCCATTGTCGTGTCATTCATCTACCACCATCACCTCATGTTTCAGTAAGCAATTCTTGGAACCTGAAAATGTCCTAGTTCTTCCATGGCCCGCATACTCACCAGACATGTCACCCAATTGAGCAAGTGTGAGATGCTCTGGATCGCCGTGTACGACAGCGTGTTCCAGTTCCCGTGAATATCCAACAACTTTGCACAGCCATTGAAGAGGAGTGGGACAACATTCCACAGGCTACAATCAACAGCCTGATCAACTCTACGCAAAGGAGATGTGTCGCGCTGCATGATGCAAATCATGGAAAGACCAGATACGGACCAGTTTCCTGGATGTTCTGTGACTCTATTTCGGAAGATAACTTCGGGGTCATTATTGTCAAACAGTTGTGACATCACACAACTTCACATTTCCCTTTTTCGAAAATGTGCCAGTCAAAAGAAGTGTAGTTAAAAGAAGGAAATGACTGCGGAGAGAGTGTGGTTTGGATAATGGATGACAAAAAAGTTTCGGATAATCTATTTAAATATAGGTACGTGTTATATATATTGACATAAAACTAAAACTTAGATTTAACTGAGATGTTAAATGCCAGTGTACCTGAATCGGGCCTGGCTCTATGATGAGGCAACATATCCCAAGGATCCCAGCTTCTGCAGCCATCGTGAGGAGGATTCAGGAGGAGGATGCTGGTGCCCCATCCGCCTGACCCACAGAACCAACACCTCCAATACCGGAAGTAAGTGTGAGTGATGTTGTTGCATGTGTGTGTCTGACTCTCCTACCTTGGCCTGCTGTCACTATATGTGAGTGAGATGTTAGTAAAATTCCGTGAATGAAGTGTTTTCGTCATTCTAGTTTGAAGTAACAAGAAGAAGCGCTGCGATTGTGTGTGGACCCAAGAAGGACGACACAGTGCACATGCATCAAGTGGAAGAAATACATTTGCAACATACACACAGTAAAACTCTGTCCCTCATGTGGTGTGTAGACCGGCCTTATTTGTGTTCAATGGGGCTCATTTATCATTTCCATAAAATACTGTATGTAAAAATGTGTCCTTTCAATTTGTTCAGTTCAAAGCAATAAATATCAATAGTGATGAAAATCTTGTTTCATTTGTATTTGTTGAAGATAAACATGATTTATTCCACCCATTTTTTGATTATAAACATTTGATATAAAAAAAAAACGAATAGCGCTTTTATTGATAAATGTGATCTAGCAGATATGGCTAATATTAACCATGTATGCTATCTAAATCGCTTGTAATTGATATGTCAACATGTAAGTATTATTAATGATATCACCCATTTACACACAATACGCCATAAGGATGAAGTGAAAACATGTTTTTAGGAATGTTTGCAAATCATCATTTTAATATTATTTTCTGAATTCTTCAAGCTCTGTCAAATTCGTTTGACCATCGCTAGACAACCATTTTCAGGTCTTGCCATACATTTTCAAGTAGATTGAAGTTAAAACTGTCACTCGGCCACATTGACGGTCTTCTTGGTAAGCAAACTCTAGTGTAGATTTGGCCTTGTGTTTTTAGGTTATTGTTCACCCGCTAAAAGGTGAATTCATATCCCAGTGTCTGGTGGGAAGTGGACTGTACCAGGTTTTCGTCTTAAGATTTTCCCTTAGCTCCTTTTCGTTTCTTTTTTGTCTGTGTTCGTTTCAGCTGAGCTATCATGTCAACACATTCAGAGATTGATCAGCTTCCATACTCATTTGCGTAGACTACCTAAATAACACAGAGTAGTTTAAATCTTACTTTTCTAACAGAAGCTGCTTCTGAAAGTCAATTCAGAGTGAGGTTGGGTTTATGTAGGCTACATTGACATCTGATTTGCCCAAAGGACACCATCATTCCAATGGGAAGGTATACTATCATTCAACCATGGTTGATTGGATATTTGGAAGTTTAGAAGTAGTTACCGTAAACCCAATATAGGATGTCAAATTCATGATATCTATAATAAACTTGTACCTTTGGATATTGTCATTTATATGTTATTCATTATGTACACTGAGGATACAAAACTTTAAGAACACCTGCTTTTTCCATGACATAGACTGACCAGCTGAATGCCATGATCCCTTATGTCACTTGTTAAATCCACATCAATCGGTGTAGATGAAGGGGAGGAGACAGGTTAAAGAAGGATTGAGACATGGATTGTGTGTGCCATCATTCAGAGGGTGAATGGGCAAGACCAAAGTTAAGTGCCTTTGAACTTTAAGTATAACACAATAGATCTGGCAAGTGAAAGGCCATAATGTATTATTCCATCGCAGATGCAATTTAGATTTTGGCCACTAGATGGCAGCAGTGTATGTGTAAAGTTTTAGACTGATCCAGTTAAACATTTTGTATCAAGACTTGCCAAATGTGCCTAATTTGGAATTATAGTGTACAATGCACTGCTGAAACACATTTACATTACATTTACATTTACATTTAAGTCATTTAGCAGACGCTCTTATCCAGAGCGACTTACAAATTGGTGCTTTCACCTTATGACATCCAGTGGAACAGCCACTTTACAATAGTGCATCTAGGTCTTTTAAGGGGGGAGGGGAGAAGGATTACTTTATCCTATCCTAGGTATTCCTTAAAGAGGTGGGGTTTCAGGTGTCTCCGGAAGGTGGTGATTGACTCCGCTGTCCTGGCGTCGTGAGGGAGTTTGTTCCACCATTGGGGGGCCAGAGCAGCGAACAGTTTTGACTGGGCTGAGCGGGAACTGTACTTCCTCAGTGGTAGGGAGGCGAGCAGGCCAGAGGTGGATGAACGCAGTGCCCTTGTTTGGGTGTAGGGCCTGATCAGAGCCTGGAGGTAGTGAGGTGCCGTCCCCTCACAGCTCCGTAGGCAAGCACCATGGTCTTGTAGCGGATGCGAGCTTCAACTGGAAGCCAGTGGAGAGAGCGGAGGAGCGGGGTGACGTGAGAGAACTTGGGAAGGTTGAACACCAGACGGGCTGCGGCGTTCTGGATGAGTTGTAGGGGTTTAATGGCACAGGCAGGGAGCCCAGCCAACAGCGAGTTGCAGTAATCCAGACGGGAGATGACAAGTGCCTGGATTAGGACCTGCGCCGCTTCCTGTGTGAGGCAGGGTCGTACTCTGCGGATGTTGTAGAGCATGAACCTACAGGAACGGGCCACCACCTTGATGTTATTTGAGAACGACAGGGTGTTGTCCAGGATCACGCCAAGGTTCTTAGCGCTCTGGGACGAGGACACAATGGAGTTGTCAACCGTGATGGCGAGATCATGGAACGGGCAGTCCTTCCCGGGAGGAAGAGTAGCTCCGTCTTGCCGAGGTTCAGCTTGAGGTGATGATCCGTCATCCACACTGATATGTCTGCCAGACATGCAGAGATGCGATTCGCCACCTGGTCGTCAGAAGGGGGAAAGGAGAAGATTAATTGTGTGTCGTCTGCATAGCAATGATAGGAGAGACCATGTGAGGTTATGACAGAGCCAAGTGACTTGGTGTATAGCGAGAATAGGAGAGGGCCTAGAACAGAGCCCTGGGGGACACCAGTGGTGAGAGCACGTGGTGAGGAGACGGATTCTCGCCACGCCACCTGGTAGGAGCGACCTGTCAGGTAGGACGCAATCCAAGCGTGGGCCGCGCCGGAGATGCCCAACTCGGAGAGGGTGGAGAGGAGGATCTGATGGTTCACAGTATCGAAGGCAGCCGATAGGTCTAGAAGGATGAGAGCAGAGGAGAGAGAGTTAGCTTTAGCAGTGCGGAGCGCCTCCGTGATACAGAGAAGAGCAGTCTCAGTTGAATGACTAGTCTTGAAACCTGACTGATTTGGATCAAGAAGGTCATTCTGAGAGAGATAGCGGGAGAGCTGGCCAAGGACGGCACGTTCAAGAGTTTTGGAGAGAAAAGAAAGAAGGGATACTGGTCTGTAGTTGTTGACATCGGAGGGATCGAGTGTAGGTTTTTTCAGAAGGGGTGCAACTCTCGCTCTCTTGAAGACGGGAGGGACGTAGCCAGCGGTCAGGGATGAGTTGATGAGCGAGGTGAGGTAAGGGAGAAGGTCACCGGAGATGGTCTGGAGAAGAGAGGAGGGGATAGGGTCAAGCGGGCAGGTTGTTGGGCGGCCGGCCGTCACAAGACGCGAGATGTCATCTGGAGAGAGAGGGGAGAAAGAGGTCAGAGCACAGGGTAGGGCAGTGTGAGCAGAACCAGCGGTGTCGTTTGACTTAGCAAACGAGGATCGGATGTCGTCGACCTTCTTTTCAAAATGGTTGACGAAGTCATCTGCAGAGAGGGGGAGGGGGGGGGAGGAGGATTCAAGAGGGAGGAGAAGGTGGCAAAGAGCTTCCTAGGGTTAGAGGCAGATGCTTGGAATTTAGAGTGGTAGAAAGTGGCTTTAGCAGCAGAGACAGAGGAGGAAAATGTAGAGAGGAGGGAGTGAAAGGATGCCAGGTCCGCAGGGAGGCGAGTTTTCCTCCATTTCCGCTCGGCTGCCCGGAGCCCTGTTCTGTAGCAAGAAAAAGTATGTGAACCCTTGGATTAAATAACTGTTGAGCCTCCTTTTTGCAGCAATAACCTCAACCAAACATTTTCTGTAGTTGCGGATCACACCTGCAAAACGATCAGGAGGAATTTTGGACCATTCCTCTTTACAAAACTGTTTCAGTTCAGCAATATTCTTGGGATGTCTGGGGTGAACTGCTCTCGATTCCTGCCACAGCATCTCAAGTCGGTCAGGACTGACTGGGCCACTCCAGAAGGCATATTTTCTTATTTTGAAGCCATTCTGTTGTTGATTTACTTCTGTGTTTTGGGTCGTTGTCCTGTTGCATCACCCAACTTCTATTGAGCTTCAATTGGTGGACAGATCGCCTAACATTCTCCTGAAAAATGTCTTCATAAACTTGAATTCATTTTTCTGGCGATGATAGCAAGCTGTCCAGGCCCAAGGCAGCCCTAAACCATGATGCTTCCTCCACCATACTTTACAGTCGGGATGAGGTTTTGATTCTCCACACATAGTGTTGTGTGCTCCTTCCAAATAACTCAACTGTAGTTTCATCTGTGCACAGAACATTTTGCCAGTAGCGCTGTGGAACATCCAGGTGCTCTTTCACAAACAATGTTTTTTTTGGACAGCAGTGACTTCTTCCGTGGTGTCCTCCCATAAACACCATTCTTGTTTAGTGTTTTACGTATTGTAGACTCGTCAACAGAGATGTTAGCATGTTCCAGAGATTTCTGTAAGTCTTTATCTGACACTAGGATTCTTCTTAACCTCATTCAGCATTATGCGCTGTGCTCTTGCAGTCATCTTTGCAGGACGGCCACTCCTAGGGAGAGTAGCAACAGTGCTGAACTTGACAATTTGTCTTACCATGGACTGATGAACATCAAGGCTTTTAGAGATACTTTTGTAACCCTTTCAAGCTTTATGCAAGTCAACAATTCTTAAACTTCTGCGATCTCTTTTGTTTGAGGCATGGTTCACATCAGGCAATGCTTCTTGTAAATAGCAAACTCAAATTTTGTGAGTTTTTTTATAGGGCAAGGCAGCTCTAACCAACCTTGATTGGACTCCAGGTTAGCTGACTCCTGACTCCAATTAGCTTTTGGAGAAGTCATTAGCCTAGGGGTTTACATACTTTTTTCCAAACTACACTGTGAATGTTTAAATGATAAAAAATACAATAATTTGTGTGTCATTAGTTTAAGCACACTGTCTACTGTTGTGACTTAGATGAAGATCAGAGCTCAGATTTGATGACCAATTTATGCAGAAATCCAGGTAATTCCAAATGGCTCTTATACTTTTTCTTGCCACTGATCATCTGAATTTCATTGAATGGTGTTAAAGGGAAAACTACACCCAGAAGCTATCTTTTGGTAGTTGTTTCATTAGTCCATTGTTGACATTGCTCCAAAATATGTTGCTTGTCGGCAATCAAGTTTTCAAGACATGTCACTTTCAAAATACAGAAATCGTCGTATGATCATATGTCACTGCGTTTTGCATCGTAAAATGGAAAATGCATCATACGGGTCTTTTATGTACTTTGAAAGTGACAAGAAAACATTTTGGGACCATGTCAACCAGTGGTGGAAAAAATGCCCAATTGTCATACTTGAGTAAAAGTAAAGAACACCTTAATAGAAAATGGCTCAAGTTAAAGTGAAAGTCACCCAGTAAAATACTACTACAGTGAAAGTATTTGGTTGTAAATATACTTAAGTATCAAAAGTAAATGTAATTTCTAAAATACTTAAGTATATCCAAAGTATAAATCATTTCATTACATTTTTTAAAAATGTACTGATAGCCAGGGGCACACTTCAACACTCTAGGCATGTGTTTAGTGAGTCAGACCAGGGATCCACTCTTGATAAGTGTGTGAATTAGACCATTTCGCTATCCTGCCCTGCGAAGCACTCAAAATGTAATGAGTACTTTTGCGTGTCAGGAAAAATGTACAGAGTAAAAGTACATTATTTTCTTTTCAAATGTAGTGAAGTAAAAGTTGTCAAATATAAATAGCAAAGTACAGGTACCCCAAAACTTAAGTAGTACTTTCAAGTATAATTACACCACTCATGTCAACAATGGACCCAGGAAACAAATACCAAAATATAGTTTAGGTAGATGAACAAAAACTCAGGAGTGAAGACCAGATTTCAATGTAATCCTTAACTAGTTGCTTGAACGCACCTCCTTAGCAACTCAACAAGCACCAGCTGCTAACCATTGCCAATCAGCCTCCTATTGTTTACAACACTTACCTAGTTGCCCTGAACTTTGCTCCAGCTGCCGCTAACTGCTAATCAGCACACACACCCGTTCTTAATCACCATCACCAGCCTATTTAAACCCAATCAAAGAGGCATTCCTTCTCTGTTTTGTGTTGCATCCCTCCTTCTCCCATGTCATTCTCCTTTTACATAGGTTCCTTCAAGTATCTGCTGGGGGAGCAGCAGCAGCAGCAGCAGCAGCAGCAGCCTGACCACAGCAGCCTGACGGTGATGTCTACCTGAGACTCCAAGCAGCAGGGGTATCAAACACATTCCATGGAGGACTGAGTGTATGCTGATTTTTGTTATTTCCTTTCCATTTGTGGCCAATTAGGACCTAGACACCCAGGTGGGGGGAGTTCCTAACTAATCAGTGACCTTAACTGATCAATCAAGTACAATGGATGAGCGAAAACCCGCAGACACTCGGCGCTCCATGGAATGAGTTTGACACATATGCCCTATAGTCAACTCCCCTGGATCCTTCATCTGCAGCCCTTGGCTTCATCTGGTTTATTCATATTCTCAATATTTCCTCAATAAATATGCTAAACTCATTCCAATTTCTGGTCCTTACACTTCTGAATACACTTTAAGCTGATCAATTAAATTGACACATTGTAGGGTTGCAAAATTCTGGGAATGTTCAATAAATTCCCCGGTTTTCCATAAATCCTTGTTGGACGATTCTGGATTTCCTGTTTATTGCCTTCTGATTCTGGGAATCCTCTAACCAGGATTTCTGAAAAACCAGAGAATTGAATTGAAAGTTGCTGGAATTTTGCAACCCTAATGCAATGTAAGCGGATGAATTTTGAGCAGAGAGACTAGCGATACTGTATCAGCTGACATTTAGAAAAGGTGATCTTGTACAATGGCGCATGGGGCATAAATGGCACACAGCACCTTGCTATTTTTTTAAAAAGTAGCTAACTGCTTTACAATACCCTATTTCTGATGATTTGTCCTATGCGTGGGCTGTGTAAGGACAATGAGACTGTAAGACTGACATCCTTCTCAACATGCTCACAACCTGCCATTGGATACAAAACACTTCAAGAAAGTACAGTATAGAAAATCATAATGCAATCTACTATTCTTACCCACCAGGACTTCAAAATATAACATTTTTGAAATGTGCATCTTTTGTTTTTTTGCCTTTGGATTAAATGGTAAATGGTGAGCCTATCCTCATCGGATGTATTGGTGACTAAACCAAATGTTCTCATGGTATTTCACGGAAAACGTCGATTCTGCATGAATGACTGAGGGCTGAACCATGTGTGAAACCCTGAAGCAGAGTCAAAGGTTCTGAACATAAGACAGGGACCATCTACAAGTGTTATAAGTTTGACGTTTTGTACTTTAGAGTTTAGAAAATATACCACCTACGCCTGAAAAATGTGCCAAAGTGATTGAAAGAAAGAAACTGGCATCCTATCTATAGGGCTAATTTCATAACACTAACAATATGCCTTTACCTCTGAATATATGAAGATGTGCAAACTCACAATCCTGTTCCAATTGGTTGCCTTAAGGATCGCACACGTCGCACCAAATGTGGATCTAGCATCCGTCTACCGGTCATTCAGGCTGTGTTTCCAGGGACAACTCGCTGGAAACGTCTGCTGGAAATGTTCATGCGATTCTACATGTACAATTAGTGCCCACTCAGTTCGAAAATAACACTCAGAGGTGCTAAGTACTCTCGGACAGCGAACGCTCTTGGTGTGGCTGAGCCCTTACGTTGAAATCCCCCCAAAAATGACTCTGAGTGTGTGTCACAGGACGCTGCTGAGGGGAGGACGGCTCATAATAATGGCCCGGGAAACAGAGCAAATGGAATGGCATCAAACCACCTGGAAACCACCTGGAAACCATGTGTTTTGATGTATTTGATACCGTTCTGTTGATTTTACTCCGGTCCTTACCACGAGCCCGTCCTCCCCAATTAAGGTGCCACCAACCTCCTGTGATGTATGCGTGTGCATGCGTGCGTGCATGTGCGTTTGAGGCAGGAAGGGATGGAGGGATGGCCGACATTTAATTGCAGGTTGTCCATCTGTTGTTAGCACATCATTTGATGCAGGTTTGGATTTTGTACCTGACTGCATAAGAGAGAGAACTATATGCGTTGCATTGTGCACTTATGGAAGGAGGTTAGCAACACGTTTTGGGAGGGAAATCATTTAGAAATTCATGCAGTGTGTGGGATTGACATCTCTGGAGCGTGTGAGGGAGAGAGGGAGAAAAAGAGGGAGGGGGGGAAGAGGGTGAAGGAAGGATAGTGTTGGGACACCACACAATCTCTCTTTTCAATCACCTGCCTATATATATATATGTGCTGTGAAGGATATAGCGTCTGTGGCAGCCTGCTACCCCTCATTCCCAGACTTTCTGCTGGAGCACAACCACTGGTTGGGCTCAGAGAGAGAGAGCGAGAGAGAGAGAGAGAGAGAGAGAGAGAGAGAGAGAGAGCAAGAGAGAGAGAGGCAATGCTCACATCACAGGGAGAGGGGGAAGAGAAGAGGAAGAGGAGAGAGACACAGTCACAGAAGTGAAGCGACGTGACAGAGAGGAGAGACGCGTACTGCCTCTGAGGAAAAGCAAGGCACTGTACAAGTAGGCTTCTCTCTCTTATCTTACACACAATGCACACAAATGATGCGTACAAAAAAAACGCACAATACACATAATTACAACTTAAATCAATGTTGCTTGTTTTATTGTGGAATACGGAAAATGTGTACACTTGATATTCTATTTTGAAAGGTTCACTTAGCCCCCCCCAAAAAAATAGTACTAAAACTACAGTATGTACAGCTGGTTTGACGACTTGGAAGGAGGATTTCATGAAATTGTTAATGGTTCATTTGCTACCAAATATTATCATTTGTGTCATTTGTTCAATCACAGATAAAAAAAAATAATTAAAAGGAATGTGTAAAAATGTTATGTGTATTATTAATTTAGCATTAGCCAGTCTTTTCTTGTGCGTTTTTGTCGCCAGCCTGATCCACCAGTGTGCTAGATCAGATAGCAGGGCAACAGATTAAACGTGTTTCAGGAGCAATTTGACTGTTACCTCTGTTTCCCATAGATTTTTAGGCTCACTTCAAAGTAAATAGGGAACCTGGTCATTTCCCTGTTGAAATAACCATCCAAAACTAGCCTGCAAATACCACCCAGAGTACAGGACTGTCTTTCATCTCAGTGTCTCGCTCTGCTTGGACGAGTACATCTACATATGCAGCCTATAAAGACCTGAAGACTCACTCAAAATGTACTGTATGCACTGGACATTACGGCATGAATACACCATTCACCAACGCGTTGCATTATCTACTGTTGTTTGTTATGTCAGCGCAATGACTTAAGCTACATATTCAATCCCTCCTCCTTCCTCGCCACCTGTTGATTTACCACGTTCAGAGCGACCGGGGGGAAAAAACTATTTTTAAAAATCTGTATATCAATCTACCCACCTCTGTATCTCTTGCCTAAAGCATATTTGATTATGGGCAATCATAATAGAATTCTTCAAACAGTAGGCTATGATTGGGGGGTCACTAATAATCTCCTTTTCCTAATCGAAGAAATCATGATAGTCTCCCACATTAACTAGAAGAAGAGGGTAAAAAAAAAAACATTTAAATCAATAAAGCCATCTGATTAATCCCACAGTATGCGTCAGTGCAGACGTGACACGGATGAGCTGTAAAGAGCTCCTCCGTTTTGCAATCAGAGGGTTTTCAGCTCTCGTCGAGGATCAGAAATAAGTGGCTGGAAGAACTCTATCAAGTGCATTGCAACCGCATTAAAGGGGAGGCATATCCGAGGCGCTGAGACCAAGTGAGTAAAGTGAGTGCAGGCAGTAAAGTGGCCGGTCACATTATTAAAGAGACCGGACGGGGAAAATCATGATGTTTACACAGACGCCCACATCCCGCCTCCCCCCAAAAATGAAACGACATTCAGGTTAGTACATACATAGAGGATAAGGAAGAGAGATGCCCAACTAGGTGGAAAATATGTCTCTCACCAGCAGGTGGCGCTTTTTGTTGTTTCGCCCACCAAGCGGGGAGTTTCTGTATGGAGGACAATGAGTTTCGAATTTGGTCAACAACAAAAAAATGAATGGCTTATTTTGATACGTGAGGTTTATTTGATTGAATGGAAGTTTCGTCATGCTTAAGTTGTTACAAGTGTACTAATATAAGTAGGACACGTGACATCCTGGGCAACTTTGAGAAGAAAAAAAAAACGTTTTATCTGTTGTCTTGAGATGGCTTTGCATATTCATGGCATGAGGCTAGCAGCATAGCTTTTTTTTTTTATATATATATTTTTTTATTTTTTTATTTTTATTAACAACAAATCAATACATAAAGCACATGAGGGAACACAAGCATACATAGATTACAAACAATGGACAATCGAGCTAGGAGGTACAATATCACATTACAATTACACAAGGACCTTAAGGGACATGCATATACTTACAATTCTAACAGCTTTTTTGTTAGTAGAGCATTTAACCGTCTTAAAATACAGTTCAATTTCTTTTTGTAGGATACGAAAATGTGGTTTTCTGTTTGTAAATTTACATTTGTGTATATGAAATTTGGCCAAAAGAATAATGAAATTAATTACATAAAAATGATTCCGCTTATTTCTATTGTATGTAAAGAATCCAAACAGTACATCTCTCCACAATAGTGTAAAATCTTCATAAATGTGTTCAATTATAAACCTACTGATGTCTTGCCACAGTTTTCTTACATGCATACAATGCCAAAAAAGATGCACAACTGTTTCTGGGTGGTCATTACAAAAGGAGCAATTTGAGTTGATGTTTTCCTTAAACTTCTTCATATAGTGGTTGGCAGGATAGTATTTATGAATAATTTTAAAGGAAACTTCCTTAATTTTGTTAACAAGTAGGTATGTTTGTGGCAACATCCAAACTTTTTTCCAACAGATATTATCAATAAATCCATTCCAGTAAGGCATGACATAAGGTATAGATACAACATCCTGCTGAAACAAGGATCGTATCGCTCTGTTGTTGAATGGACCAAAAGAGAAACAAATCTTTCCTACTGATGAGTCAACAGGGTCAATAGAGGGTAGGCTCTGAGGGTCAGGTCTTGACATGTTCCTGAATAACATAGCAACACCTGAGGGAATGGCATCTAAAACAATTGCAAAATCTTTAGGTGTTACAGGGACCTTGTAAAGTGATAAGAATTCTTTATAACTGAGTAAAAGACCCTCTGCATTTACCAGTTGGCTCACCAATAGGATATTATTTCTGAACCAATATTCTAAAAACAGAGAGGTATTTTTATACAATATATCCCGATTATTCCATATATAATATCTGTGTGGAGAAAAATTGTGTTTATAAATTAAGGACCATGACAAGAAAACCTGCCGATGAAAAGCAGAAAGTTTCACTGGAACTTTGTCAATATTATAATTGCAAAACAACATGAAGTTAAGGCCACCAAAAGTAGAGAAGACATGATGAGGAATACAATTCCAGATAGAAGTGGGTCTTCTTAGGAATTGTTTTATCCAATTGATCTTGAAAGTATTATTTAAAGTAGTAAAATCCAGAAAATTCAGTCCACCATTCTCATAAGTGTTCATTACAACAGTTTTCCTAATGTAATGGGTACGGTTTCTCCAAAGAAAGTTGAAAAGCATCTGGTCTATCTCCTTGCTTATTTTACGGTCAAGATATAAAGATAGAGCACCATATGTTAGTCTAGAGATACCTTCAGCCTTGGTTATTAGGACTCTACCTTTTAAAGATAAGTCCCTCTGTAGCCATTGATTTAGTTTCTTCTGGGTTTTTTTTTAATAAGAGGGTTAAAATTTAGTAAGCCTCTAGACTTCTGATCCTTTGTAATGGTTATGCCTAAATATGTAAGTTCTTCTTTTACTGGAATACCATAATATGAAGGTGTCACACAATCTTTGACAGCCATGAGTTCACATTTCTTAATGTTAAGATATAGACCAGACGCTTTGGAAAAGGATTGTATCACATTGATCGATATGGGAATTTGGTTAGCGTCTTTCAGAAAAAGTGTAGTATCGTCAGCCAGCTGGCTTATAATAATTTCTTTACCAGCTATGGAAATACATTGTACAGGACTATTATTTAAAGAATTTGCAAGAAGTTGGGTGATTAATAAAAACAGGTACGGAGAGATAGGACAACCTTGCCTAATTCCTCTCTTTAACTCAAATCTATGTGAGGTGCCATATTTCAATTTGATAGAGCTGTTACCATTTGCATAGAGTCTTAATAGCCTTACAGAAAAAAATCCCCAAAGCCAAGTCTCTCAAGGGAGTGGAAGAGAAACTGATGCTCTACTGTGTCAAATGCTTTATAAAAATCTAAAAATAATATGAAGCTATCCTCAGTTATTAGGTCTGAGTAGTCAAGTACGTCTAATACTAGTCTGACATTGTTAGAAATATGTCTGTTCCTCATGAAGCCAGACTGTGTTTCATCAATGATTGCATCCAAAACTTCTTTAATTATTTTTGCAAGTAGTGAGGCTAATATCTTATAGTCATTATTAAGAAGACAAATTGGACGCCAGTTATCGATGAGCAGCACTTCTTTTTTAGGCTTAGGTATCAGTGTTATTAAGCCCTGACTCATTGTAGGAGGGAGAACATTGTTTTTAATACTCTCTAAAAAGACTTTGAATAGGAAGGGAGCTACTTGTTCAGAAAATAATTTGTAAAATTCTGATGTAATTCCATCAACACCTGGTGATTTATTGTTCTTTAGATGTTTGATAGACTCTATAATCTCTTCAACTTTGATGGGTTCATCACACTGTTTAGATTCTATATCACTGATAGAGTGAACATTATTCAGTGAGTTAAAAAACATATCTGTGGATTCCTGACAGTACGTAGAGCTATACAATTTTCTGTAAAAATTGCTGCAGTATTTAGCGATTAATTTTTGGTCATCTGTAATAACACCATCAATGTTTAACTTATGGATAGTGTTATTTTTAGAGTGAAATTTCTCAAGTCTAAAGAAATAGGATGAATTCTGTTCTCCCTCCTCAATCCATTTTTTCCTAGATCTAATAAAGGCTCCTTCTGCTTTTAATTTATATATATTATCCAGTTTATTTTGTAACTCAATTAGTTCCATCTTCTCCTCCCCCAAGAGGTCAGCTGGGGACCTCTGAGAAAGGGAAGTTATCTTAATGATCACCTTTTCCTCCTCAGCTCTTCTGGTCTTAGCAAGATTACTACCATATTTTCTAAGATATTTGGACACCTCAAATTTAAAGAGCTCCCAGTTCTTGCAATAAGATTTTTCTTCACAAGCCCTTTCCCAAAAGTGTGAGAGCAGATCTTTAACCTCAAATGTAACTATATCATTATTTAATAATGAGCTATTTAGCTTCCAGTAGGATGCTCTACCAAGGTTTGTATCAGGGGTAAATATTTTGATATCAATGTAAATAGCCTTATGGTCTGTGAGGGGAGTAGTACAAATATTTGTAGTAACACACTCACTATCAATACATTTGGATATAAGCCAAAAATCTATTCTGGATTGTCTGGAGCCTGTTTTGTTACTCCAAGTGAATGATCTGTCGGCCGGAAACCTCTCTCTCCATATATCAGTAAGATCAAACTTTTCCATAAAAAGTATTAAACCCAAATTCTGATTGGTTGGCCTACCTGGGGGCCATCTATCAGTTGAATTATCTATTGTAATGTTAAAGTCCCCTCCTATCAATAATAACGAATTGGGAAATTTAGATAACCAATGAAGTATATGTTTCTCTATAGATTCAAGCAATTCATCATTCTCATGTTTGGTGTTGTACCCGTAGAAGTTTACAGTAATGAGTGTAATGTCATTGTAACTGATCACAAGACAAATAAAGTGACCAAAGGGGTCACATTCCGAGTGTAGAATATTACCACCAAAGGTATTTTTCATTGTAGTGACACCAGCAGAGCGTTCAGATCCATGGGAAAGCCAAATATCGTTGCCCCACTGTGACCTCCAGAAGTTGGCATCAGCAGAAATTGAGTGAGACTCTTGAAAAAAGCAAAAATCTGTTCGAAATTGTTTAGCAAATAAAAATAAGGCCTTGCGCTTCACACTGTTTCATAACCCCCTAGCATTAAGAGATAATATAGACAAAGACAAAACAACAAAGATTATATAAAAGTATAAACTGTAGTAGGATAGCAGCATAGCATCTCCATTGAATACATGTGGTTTGATGTCAACAACCCTCATTGAGTATTCAAAAATGGATTACAGTAATGGGATGCATCCACCAATCAAAGAAAGGATAGGCGGGAGCTAGACAGCCCACCGTGCCGCTTTGTGGACAACGTCTCCCATTGTTAGGGGTGGAGAGACATCTATCTGGTCAGTATATCCATAATCTTTGGTACATATTAAAATAGCAGCTAATGCAGAAAGGGCTGCTGAGGGTCATGGTTATGAACAGGTTGAACTCAGAAAATAAGTGAACTTCGATATTGGTTCAAGCCTTTTCTTTGCTACATCATACTGTAAGTGCTGATGCTTCCCCCAGTCTTTCTTAACTGACAACTTAGTGACTGTCTGTGTTGTCGTAGGGGAGCAGTGTACTGAGATGGATCCCATCCTGGAGGTCCTGAGTGGGGCCAACACTACTGGAGGCCCCTCCTTGAACCACAGCAACAACCCCCTGGACATGTTCTCTGGCATGCAGCTGCTGCTACGCTTCAAGCCCCTCTTCCTGCCCCTCTACTGCCTCCTGGTGGCTGTGGCCGGCATAGGCAACTCCATCCTGCTGGCCTGTATCCTGGCCGATAAGAAGCTCCACAACGCCACCAACTTCTTCATTGGTAACCTGGCGGCCGGCGACCTGCTGATGTGTCTGACCTGTGTCCCTCTGACAGCCTCGTACGCCTTCGACAGCCGCGGCTGGGCCTTCGGACGCCCTCTCTGCCACCTGGTGCCGCTGCTGCAGGCCGCCACCGTCTTCGCCTCGGTGCTGTCCCTCACGGCCATCGCTGTGGACCGCTACGTGGTGGTGGCCCACCCAGTGAGGAGGAGGATCTCTGTCGGGGGCTGCGGCGCGGTGGCTCTGGGGGTGTGGGGGTTGTCTCTGGCCCTGGCTGCCCCTCCCTCCCTCCACACCCGCTACCTGGACCTGAGGCCCCGTGGGGTGGAGCTGGTGGTGTGTGAGGAGTTCTGGCCGAGCTCTGGCCAGCTCAGGCTGCTCTACTCCTGCTGTATCCTGGTAGCCTCCTACATGATCCCTCTGCTGTCAGTCAGCGTGTCCTACTGTGCCATCACAGTGCACCTGAGACGCCACACGCTGCCCGGAGAGCCCTCACACTGCCAGCAGCGCTGGAGCCAGAGGAGGAGGAAAACCTTCTCTCTCCTGGTGGCCTCTGTGCTTGCCTTTGCCCTCTGCTGGCTGCCCCTGCAGGTGAACACACACGCATGCACCGATGCGCACACACACACACAGGCACGATGCACTTTCCTGATAGCCCATCAACTTTCCTGTCATTTTTATATAATTGAGTAGATGTCTTTGAGAAAATATGCTGAAAAAGCATTTTAGGGGCATCACCTAGGCTGTATACAATCCTAATGTAATCATAATGTATGTGACCCCTGAGCATGTGTATTCCTCCTCCCTCCCTACAGGTGCTGAACCTGCTGCTGGACCTGGACCCAGACTACCACATCGTGGACAAGCGCTATGTCAACGTGCTGCAGGTGTGCTGCCACCTGGTGGCCATGAGCTCCGCCTGCTACAACCCCTTCATCTACGCCTCCCTGCACAGCAAGATATGGCTGCACCTCAAGGGCTACCTGTGCCCTTGCCGCCGCCAGGGGCCCCCAGGGGGCCAGCTCCTCTCCCGCTGCACCTCCCGGAACCCGGCCACCTGCCTCAGCCTGCTCTCTGAGGTCCCCGCCCCCGGCAAGGAGACCCCGGGGGCCGCCGGTCGAGAGTCTGACAGCACCCTCTGAGAACATCAGGAACCACAGCATGGTTTATAGATAGGGTTCAAAGGTCATATGCCATAGCAGCAGCCATTACATATATCTCATACACGCATTTAGAGACGACGTAGGAGCAGGGAGGAAGGGGAGAATGAGGAGAGGCAGAGAGACCGTGGGACAGGGGGGGGGGGATCAGGCTGCTCTGGAGATCGTCATCCCTCTGGGCCATTCATTCTATTTGGCTTGGGTGTCACTACAACAGCCCTGCTGCCCAGGACGATGAGCAGTGTCCCGCATCTTCTGTGAGGCAGAGCGTGTAAACACTGTTGGGACCTTGGGCCGGGATGCAGGTCTGGAAAGCGGCAGAGGGGGTGATGACCCTGCTCTGTACTCCTCACTCTCCAAATGGATTACACACACAGGAAACAGAGGAGGGCAACAGGGCACAAACAGTCCGCAAAGATAGCTCACCCTTTTCTGTTGTTCCCTCGTTCTGCTGTGCCTTCGCCTGATTTTGACATGTTTTGTACTTTCTCTCCCTCGTCTTACTCTCTCGATCCCTTTTTCCGATTCATTTCAATGCATGTAGCTTTACTTTTTATTTTGATTCCTCTCTCTCGCTCGCTCTCTCTCCGTCTTGTCTTTCTCTCTGCCTGGGCCATATGGAGTGATTCCCCAGCCCAGTGCTAGTTAGGTGTGTTGGAGTATCTTTGAACAGGTGTTGTTCCCTGCAGGATTTCCCTGCAGTCTCAAACCCAATCAGCTCCCCGGAACTCAATTAATCCGAAGCAAAGCGCTATCTGTGCAGTCACCCACAGTGATATTATGGCTGCCATGTTGACTGACAGCCCAGGAACAGCACCCAGTCTGCCAAATGTACCTCACATTTGGATTAGTTTCTTATCTGTTGCTGAGTAGCGCATCTAGAACACAACATACACTTTTTAACCCATTGTTATGCCACTTGCTGAACCCAGAGACACTGTCTTTGAGCCTAATAAAAAGGATTAATTCCCAGAGGCCCTTTCTGTTGGTGTCTGTGAATTGCTGTTATGTTCTGTTAAAAACGTTAGTTGTATGTTGCACAAAGCTCAAAAAACGTATGTTGCACAAAGCTCCTGCCATCTGATTTCCCAGTGTGTCTCAACCCCAAATCATAACCCTGTTGTCATCTTTTGACAACACAATTTATAGCGATGGTTACACTGAGTGAAAGCGAGCTTTCTAGCCGTGGTTTCAGTGGCTGCATCGGAGGAGGACGGGTGCATTTCTAACAGGGTTGGGCAGCGGTGTCCATGTCTGTCTAGTTCGCTGGGATGCATGTAGCTGACATTCACAAGGCCTCTGACTAAGCTGTCACTGACTCACTCTAGCACACCACCCACGGTGTCAAAGTCCAACAAGAACACTGGGTTTGAATGGCTTTAATTGTGATCTGTATGGATGTTTGTGTACGACCAGATATCATCAATCTGACTTCAAGTGTGTGAGCAAAATGTTGTTGTTGATTCAATCTTCATAATCAAATATAGTGGAAAAGGCACAGGGGTTTTGAATGAACCTCCTTTAAACAAAAAGATAATGTAGGTTTTGAGTAATACACCGTGTCACACATACTGTACACACATCAGAAACAATTACTCGCAGCGAATGCATGCCTGCAGTTTCACACATCCCTGTTATACACACACACAGTGTTTCTGTTCCTTCTCTGTAGAGGCACCTGTTCTACCCTGCCTTATTGTTGGCATCACCTTGGCTTCCTGTATGAGGTTCAGAGGCATCATGCACATAGGGGGCACAAGGGAATACTTTTTTTTTTTCAGATGTTAAATGAATTACTGAACAAAATGTTTAACCCCACATTTTCTCATAATTATTTATAAAAAGATCGGTCAGCTGTATTTTGCAGAGAGGGCACAATGACTGGACCAGGAAAACAGTACACCCCCCCTCCCCCATTCTACCTAGTAAATGGTTCCTTCCAGGGTTAAATCAAATCAAATGATATTAGTCACATGTGCCGAATACAACAGTGAAATGCTTTACTTACGAGCCCCTAACCAACAAGGCAGTTTAAAAAAAAAAGTAAGAACAAGAAATAAAAGTAACACGTAATTAAAGAGCAGCAGTAAAATAACATTAGTGAGACAATACACAGGCGGGAACCGGTACACCACAGAGTAAAGATTGGCTCGGCAGGACGCTAAATACTGTACTCTAGTGCAGTGGTATTCAACTCTGACCCTACGAAGTCCGGACCATGCTGGTTTTCTGTTCTACCTGATCATTAATTGCACCCACCTGGTGTCCCAGGTCTAAATCAGTCCCTGATTAGAGGGGGACTTTCTTTTTTTAAATAATACAATTTAACTGGCTTCAAAGTCCAGAGTTGAGTTTGAGGGCTCTAGTGCATGCAGACAGTATCGTCAGTAGGAGGAGAGAGTGTCGAGTGACAGACACGGCAGTTGATTTGATGTTAGTGGCCGGTGAAGGCCAGGACTTGCAGGAGGTATGTTTGTAAATGAATTATTGATTCCTTCTTGATAAATATATAAAGCAAAAATGTTTGATTGTTTCTCTGTATTACTAGCCACCTAGCAATTTTTGCCAGCTAGCTATGGTCCCAATCTCCCAACCTCATAACCAGCTACCAAGCTATTTGAGGCCATCAATCAAGTTGGAGTAGCTTGTCTAACCATCTTAGCTGGCAAGGTTGTTTGACTTAAAGAAAAGCAAGCAAATGCTAAAATGTACTGAACATTCACATTCCTCTTTTACCCAGATTTTTTTTTTGCAGAGATGCAGAAAAAGCATATTTAGTTTCTTAAATAATTTTTAAAAAACACAGGTCAGGAACATACTTACTTTAAATGTGATCTGACAATTTATGATAATATCAGATTATTTGTGTATTAATTATGATGCCATGATATGTGCCTGTATTGATGATGTTATGTTATGATCCCATGTAAACGTGTTGTAGTTTGGATGTAATATCCTAGGCATGTTAGTGCAGTATATTGAGGTGTGGGATTTACAACAGTCAAAATGACACCCTCATTGAAATGACAATTGAACAGGTAAAGAGGTATGCTGACTATGCAGAAAAAAATATATATTTTTAGTAGGAATTCGGTATAATGGTTATGGCTCTAGATTGCAGGAAGAAGCTGTTTCGGGTGTTTAAAAAAAAATGCAAAAAGCTCCAACTTACCATCCCTCCATCCTCCGAAAATAATGTCTGCATGACGCACGCCCCCGATCCTGTTCGTTTGCTAATTAAAAAGACTGTGAAATCATACATGTGGGAAGATCATTTTTTTACTCTGTTCTTTTTTTTTGTCTATTTCATTCGTCAGGTTTTCACATACACACAGACAAAACAATGAAATATACACATGCACACCCACCAATAGCAACGTGATGTAGCTATTTAGACCAGTAGCAGTGACAAGTGCCACAGGAAGTGGCTCTTAACAAAGGGCAGAGGTGTGAAATGGGCCAGTGATGCCATGGTGCTAAATGTGTGAGCATGCTAATTTGTTTAATTTATCCTATCTGGCAGCCATTACAGTAATGGGATTAGAAAGCCTGGATATAGCTTGTCTTTCCCAGGACCAGCAGGGCTCAACACACAACAGCAGCAGTTGCAGCTTATGGAGACAAGTGTATAGTCTACGGATGAACCCTAGGGACAGAGCTCTCTCTCGCTGGCGCCAGCTCCCCAGATAAGTCCCTTCTCCCTGTGTGTGTGCGTGCATGTGTGGCATGTAGGGAGGGACTGAGTCACGTGACCTTTACAATACGGACATGCATTGCAATTAGGGCCATTGAATCAAGTTAACCGCAGGATTTGCTGTGATTAATCGCACATTCGAAATGGTCTCGATTTGTGCTGTAATTTAATAAAAACATTTTATAGAAAGAGAAGTACAAGAATATTAGGCGAGTGGACAATCCTCAAAATAAGCTTTGGTTTTTGAGATACCTCTAACCGACCAAACACATTTTAATGCAAAAGTGGTTAAATTCAATTAATAGATATTTTGATGTCCACCTTAACTCAAAATGTGCAGAATATTGCCTGGTTGGAGAGGGGTGGGCTACATAAACTCATGTAACCCAATTTTAACAAGTGCTGATATTGCTAAAAATGTGAAATACAAGTAGTCAGTGGTCTTCCCTTCATACACAAACAAACAGCATTGCGAAATCTTAATTCATCTTGGAAATATATACCACAGAAATATTTATAGGTGGAAACATCAACTATGAATATTTATAATTAATGTAAGCTTGTCTTTTTGGTAGCTGAATAATAGACACCTTTCTAAGTCACATTTGCTCTCATTCAGTGCTGTATGGTCCTGCTGACAAAAAAATTGTGCTCTGGGGCAAGTTTTTATCAAGGATCTCTCTGTACTTGGCTCCTTTCATCTTTCCCTCGATCCTGACTAGCCTCCCAGTCCCTGCCGCTGAAAACCATCCCCACAGCATGATGCTGCCACCACCATGCTTCACCGTAGGGATGGTGCCAGGTTTTCTCCAGACTTGATGCTTGGTAAGATGGCACCGACAGACATGCCAGCTCTGTTTCTAGCTCCTAAGCAACTTTGCAGTATTTCGTTTTTTTGTGTGTCACTTCTTAAATTATAGTCCAGAAAGTTTTTTGTGTTATTACATAAAATAACTTTTGGATATCAAAGAGGCAGTAAGTCACCAGTATTACAACTAGGAATACGACTTTCCGAATTCGATCCTTTGTTCGTATCCTGCAGGGAAATTTAATCACAGAGGCTGCTCCAGTACGCCGCCAGCGGAGAAGAGTTATTCGGAGTTGGTCAAGGTAGGAAACAAAACCTCCACTTCACTGATCCTCAACACAGGAGCCCCACAAGGGTGTGTGCTTAGTCCCCTCCTATACTCTCTATTCACCTGTGACTGCATGACCTCCAACTAGGCCTGATTACCAACAATGACCAGACAGCCTACAGGGAGGAGGTGAGGGCCCTGGGAGTGTGTTGCCAGGAAAATAACCTCTCACCCAACGTCAACAAAACAAAGGAGCTGATTGTGGACTTCATGAAACAGCAGAGGGAGCACGCCCCTATCCACATCGACAGGACTGCAGTGGAGAAAGTGGAAAGCTTCAAGTTCCTCGGCGTACACATCACTGACGATCTGAAATAGTCCACCCACACAGACAGTGTGGTGAAGGCGATGCAACAGTGCCTCTTCAACCTCAGCAGGCTGAAGAAATTTGGCTTGGCCCCTAAGACCCTCAGAGACTTTTACAGATGCTCAATTGAGAGCATCCTGTCAGGTATTACCACCTGGTATGGCAATTGCACCACTGGGATCTCCAGAGGGTGGTACAACCAACACTGAACACTGTATCCTCCAGGACACCTAGAGCACCCAATGTCACAGGAAGGCCAAAACGATCATCAATTACATCAACCACCTGAGCCACGGCCTGTTCACCCCAATATCATCCAGAAAGCGAGGTCAGTACAGGTGCATCAAAGCTGGGACCGAGAGACTGAAAAACAGTTTCTATCTCAAGGCCATCAGACTGTTAAATAGCCATCACTAGCCGGCTACCGCCCGGCTACTCATCCCTGCACCTTAGTGGCCTCTTTCCTATATACATAGACATGAAATCACTGGCCACTTTAATAACCGACCACTAGTCACTTTAATGATGTTTACATGCTGTAATCCATTACACTCCAATCCTGCTCACGGCTGGGTTTCCCGTTGCAATCCGTGGCAGTTGCAAGTCCTGCCACATTCGACGAGCATCTGTGCCAGCGCAGTAGGATTCGATCTTAGTCCGGTATTGACGCTTTGCCTGTTTAGTGGCTCATCGGAGGTCGTAGTGGGATTTCTTGTAGCGTCCTTGAAAGAGACAGCTCTATTCTTTAGCCTGTAACCCATGGCTTCTGGTTGGGATATGTACGTACAGTCACTGTGGGGACGACGTTGTCGATGCACTTAATAGTGAAGCCGGTGACTAATGTGGCAAACTCCTCAATGCCATCAGATGAATCCCGGAACATATTCCAGTCTGTGCTAGCGAAACAGTCCTGTAGCTTAGCATCCGCTTCATCGGACCACTTCCCAATTGGGCGCGTCACTGGTACTTCCTGTTTGAAGTTTTTGCTTGTAGAGAGAGCTTTGCGTGTGTTTCCTTAGGGCTGTATGAAAATCCGTATCGCCAAAGTATTGCGGAACATCGGTGTGAACATTTTAGAAGTCATTTCCGATTGCAGTGTTTACCGTGAATGCAGTCTCTGCTACCACGGGAACATTGCCTTTAATTGTCAATCCTGTTACAAAACAGATCTTCAGCGCCACGGATTGAATAGAGCCCTTAAAGTTGAAATCTGTAGAAGGGGAAAGAGCGCCCTGTTCCCCCACCCAGCGCCTTTGTTACTGTTTTTGTTTTGTTGATGAAATTAAAAAGGGAGCATCCAGCATTGCGGTAAAAGGGACACAAGAGTGTTTGATGTTTGAAGTAAACTTCTTTGTTGTTGTAATATCAAAATCAGACATGGCAGTTTCACCAACTACAAATATCATTTTCAACCGGCCTACTTTATTCTCCTTTTCTTTACACCTATACTCCAACTTTTCAATTTCCTCCCGTGTTAAAAACACTTCTAATTTTCACTATAACACACATTGGAACACCAACTGTGAGAGTGGTGTGACAGGGAATCTGTCAGTTGTTACTAGTATGTTCATTTATAGCTGGTCCACACCACATTTAGCAGTAATGGAAGATGTGGCACTGAGAGACAATAGATTCGCTTTTAGCTTGGATCTGAAGTACTTATCTTTTGTGATTTCTGTTTTCTACTCCTCTAAGAGCTTAGTTGTATCTCACACTGGATTCGTGTTGGGTACCATATATCAATGTTTAAGGGAGCTTGCCATTGATAGTACCAACACACACTGCAAGACCATGTCGTTCTTTAGTGACAGGGTGAGGGAACGTTTTCCACATTCGTAATTGAAAGCAAATGTCTTGTTGTGCTTTCTTCCTGTAGTGTAGCAATGAGATTTCATTGTTTTTACAAGGGTTGAAAAATTAGTGGAAATGTCCACAAATGTTGCAACCCTAATATTTTACACAGATCTGTGTGAAGTGAATGGGACACTGTGTAGGCTTCAAGGAGAGCTGCGGAGATCCTCAGACGAACATGATCAACCGTGTGTATACAAGTGTGTATGCAAGCCGTAGTTGACATGAGAAGACTTGAGGATACATAAGGGGACGAGTGTCTTCAAAAGTGTCTTCAAGCATACACATGCACACACACACACACACACAAAACATGCATATCAGGGAGATTATCATAACTGTTTGTTCCACAGAGTGCCTAGCCCTTGATATTGTTTTTCAAACTGCTCATTGGTCAAGTGTTTTCTATTCATACAGCCATTTTATGTAGCATGATCATATACAAGCTTCATCTGCCTTAATCTCTCGTGGACAGATTTAAATGGCGAGAATGTTTCAAGGCTCACGTAGAATTATGTGATTACAAGCAGTAGCTCCTGGTTTTGGGTTTTCATCATTGATTATTTGGACTAATCGCGATTGGGTTGTACGGTCTGCACTAAGTCAAAATTGGCTATGTAGTAATAATTCATGAAAACAAACCTTTCCATTTTTGGCCATGATAAAACACGTGTTAAATTAGCAGAAGGGAGGGGTTTGTCCTATAGTTTCCATTTGCTAGGGAGGAGACTTCACTTCCTCCATTTGCACAAAGGTAATCCAAATCAATTCAAATGTTGTTTGTTACATACACATGGATAGCAGATGTTAATGCGAGTGTGGCGAAATGCTTGTGCTTCTAGTTCCGACAATGCAGTAAAAACCAACGAGTAATCTAACCTAACAATACCACAACAACTACCTCATACACACAACTGTAAGGGGATAAAGAATATATACATAAAGATATATGAATGAGTGATCGTACAGAACGGCATAGGCAAGATGCAGTAGATGGTATCGAGTACAGTATATACAGTGGGGAGAACAAGTATTTGATACACTGCCGATTTTGCAGGTTTTCCTACTTACAAAGCATGTAGAGGTCTGTAATTTTTATCATAGGTACACTTCAACTGTGAGAGATGCAATCTAAAACAAAAATCCAGAAAATCACATTGTATGATTTTTAAGTAATTAATTTGCATTTTATTGCATGACATAAGTATTTGATCACCTACCAACCAGTAAGAATTCCGGCTCTCACAGACCTGTTAGTTTTTCTTTAAGAAGCCCTCCTGTTCTCCACTCATTACCTGTATTAACTGCACCTGTTTGAACTTGTTACCTGTATAAAAGACACCTGTCCACACACTCAATCAAACAGACTCCAACCTCTCCACCATGGCCAAGACCAGAGAGGGTGTAAGGACATCAGGGATAAAATTGTAGACCTGCACAAGGCTGGGATGGGCTACAGGACAATAGGCAAGCAGCTTGGTGAGAAGGCAACAACTGTTGGTGCAATTATTAGAAAATGGAAGAAGTTCAAGATGACGGTCAATCACCCTCGGTCTGGGGCTCCATGCAAGATCTCACCTCGTGGGGCATCAATGAAGGTGAGGGATCAGCCCAGAACTACACGGCAGGACCTGGTCAATGACCTGAAGAGAGCTGGGACCACAGTCTCAAAGAAAACCATTAGTAACACACTACGCCGTCATGGATTAAAATCCCGCAGTGCACGCAAGGTCCCCCTGCTCAAGCCAGCGCATGTCCAGGCCCGTCTGAAGTTTGCCAATGACCATCTGGATGATCCAGAGGAGGAATGGGAGAAGGTCATGTGGTCTGATGAGCCAAAAATAGAGCTTTTTGGTCTAAACTCCACTCGCCGTGTTTGGAGGAAGAAGAAGGATGAGTACAACCCCAAGAACACCATCCCAACCGTGAAGCATGGAGGTGGAAACATCATTCTTTGGGGATGCTTTTCTGCAACGGGGACAAGACGACTGCACCGTATTGAGGGGAGGATGGATGGGGCCATGTATCGCGAGATCTTGGCCAACAACCTCCTTCCCTCAGTAAGAGCATTGAAGATGGGTCGTGGCTGGGTCTTTCAGCATGACAACGACCCGAAACACACAGCCAGTGCAACTAAGGAGTGGCTCCGTAAGAAGCATCACAAGTTCCTGGAGTGGCCTAGCCAGTCTCCAGACCTGAACCCAATAGAACATCTTTGGAGGGAGCTGAAAGTCCCTATTGCCCAGCGACAGCCCTAAAACCTGAAGGATCTGGAGAAGGTCTGTATGGAGGAGTGGGCCAAAATCCCTGCTGCAGTGTGTGCAAACCTGGTCAAGAACTACAGGAAACGTATGATCTCTGTAATTGCAAACAAAAGTTGCTGTGTCAAATATTAAGTTCTGCTTTTCTGATGTATCAAATACTTATGTCATGCAATAAAATGCAAATTAATTTCTTAAAATTCATACAAATGTGATTTTCTGGATTTTTGTTGAAGTGTACCTATGATAACAATTACAGACCTCTACGTGCTTTGTAAGTAGGAAAACCTGCAAAATCGGTAGTGTATCAAATACTTGTTCTCCCCACTGTACATATGAGATGTGTAATGTAGGGTATGTAAACATAAAAGTGGCATTGTTTAAAGTGGCTAGTGATACATGTATTACATAAAGATGGCAAGATGCAGTAGATGGTATAGGGTACAGTATATACATATGAGATGAGTAATATAGGGTATGTAAACATTATATTAAGTGGCATTGTTTAAAGTGGCTAGTGATACATTTTTACATACATCTTTCCATTATTAAAGTGGCTGGAGTTGAGCATCTGTAAAAGTTTGAGTGCTTTTGGTGACGAGACAAATTTCTTCAGCCTCCGGAGGTTGAAGAGGCGCTGCTGTGCCTTCACCACGCTGTCTGTGTGGGTGGGCTAATTCAGTTTGTCCGTGATGTGTATGCCGAGGAACTTAACTTACTACCCTCTCCGCTACTGTCCCATCGATGTGGATAGGGGGGTGCTCCCTCTGCTGTTTCCTGAAGTCCACGATCATCTCCTTTGCTTCACAATTGTTAATTGGGTCCCCCCCCCTCCAGAAGTGAAACAGTAAATTACAAACTTTCGCAAGATCATTTTACTTCTGCGTAGCCCAGAAAGGGTTAAAGTCACATTCATTTATTAGCATCATTTTACATCTATCACAGGTTGAAAACTCCATTCATCTAGGCCATTTGTGCTTGAGTGCTAGAGAGCTGCATTAATAGATTATAAAATAACATTATATCGCTACAGTTCATGCATAATTAAGCACATTGCTTTCACAAATGGTACACATGGAAGTAAGGGTTTAGGTAATCTAATATTCTTCCATAATTTGATGAGATCTATCAATGACCCTTAGACAGAGGAAATTGGTTTTCAATGAGGCACTGCCTTTATAAAGATCCTAGATTTACATGTTGTGTTCGCAAACAAAACTCACTTTTGCAACATACATAATTCATGAGTAGTTTCCCGGGCGCAGCGTAACAAACAGAGCAAGCAGAAACCCGGACCACTCCCGTGGCTTTTAGAGAAGTAGGACCTAGTCTACCATCTTGAATTAGTTGTATTTCTGAAGAATGTTCACAGTCTCCAAAATGAGCACTGTCTGCATATCTTTCCTTGGCATCATGTTCAACAAGGCTCTGGCACTGAGACAGACCAATAGTCATTCAGTGAGGTAAAGAGAGGAAATTACAATGGAAATTAGTTTTTTTTATAGCTATGTGAAAGTACCTTATCGTTATCTCTAAGAGAGGGGGGGGGGGGGCTTCCTTCTGTAAACAGGCTGTCCCCAGCCCTCATGAAACCAATTCAATATGACAGATAAATCTGTGCTTTTCAATGAGTCTCATTTCAAGAGTTTAGTCCCCGTGAGCAGCTCAGAATCAGAGCAAGCATTCACGCCGTACACAACTGGTCTCACCAGTAAAATGCCAACCACTCAGCCTGCTACAGTATCGACGGGCACAGTGGGAGCTTTATTGACAAGCAGCATGCTGTCATGTGAATCATTGGACACCATTCCACACATAGCAAGACAACCTGCAATTTCAATGCTGTCCCTCTTTAACTCTCTCCACTGTCAGAGCTAAGGAAGGTCACAGAAATGCTTTGCCACTGAGAAGCGATTATTGAACCCTCCTTTTGGTGACAAAGAATGTGGCGGCCGATTGTGTTCCAAAACCATTTGAGTCTGGACCGTGTCTGGAACCTGATCGTTCCTGTCAGATTTAGTTAATCATCTGATCAGCGCTGAGCAGATAGAACAAACGTCATTTCATCCATGCAACGACCGTTATATTGGATTGTAGTAAGTGATTCCATTACAAACTTTCCTTCTCACCGCTGGTTATTGGATTTGCTTCATGAGACATACCTATTGGCTTATGTCCGTTTTCTTCCAAATCATCAAGCAGAGCCGACATGACCTTGCTTGGGAGCGATGTTCAAATAAACGCTCTGAAAGCAGTGGATAATTGTCCATCCCTCTCCGTAACTGCAGCAACAGAGACGTAACATCGCTGGCCGTTTTAATTATGGCCTGTGGGGCGGTCTGCTGATTATGGACTGTTTTAATTACGGCTCATTTTACGTTATGTTAGATGTCAGCGAGGCCGGATTGGAGCCGTGCTCTCGGTCAGCCATAGCGTCTCCCGAGTCTTCTGTTCAGCTTTCCTCATCAGCACCAGAGAGCTGTTATCCAGAATGTAAGGATCAAAGGGACCGCCACTAGGATAGGAACCATGAGCCCCACAAATACCCCAACCCCCACCTGGGAACAGAGGGACTACAGTAAGTCCCATCCCCACAGCCGCATCAATCAATCAAACAAACGCATTTATAAAGCCCTTCTTACATCAGCTGATGTTAAAGTGCTGTACAGAAACCCAGTCTAAAACCCCAAACAGCAAGCGATGCAGGTGTAGAAGCACGGTGGCTAGGAAAAACTCCCTAGAAAGGCTAAAACCTAGGAAGATACCTAGAGAGGAACCAGGCTATGAGGGATGGCCAGTCCTTTTCTGGCTGTGCCGGGTAGAGATTGTAACAGTTCATGGCCAAGATGTTCAAATGTTCATAGATGACCAGCAGGGTCAAATAATAATAATAACCACAGTGGTTGTCAAGGGTGCAACACATCAGCACCTCAGGAATAAATGTCAGTTGGCTTTTCATAGCCGATCATTCAGAGTATCTCCACCGCTCCTGCTGTCACTAGAGAGTTGACAACAGCAGGTCTGGGACAGGTAGCACGTCCGGTGAACAGGTCAGGATTCCATAGCTGCAGGCAGAACAGTTGAAAATGGAGCGGCAGCATGGCCAGGTGGACTGGGGACGGCAAGGAGTCATCAGGCCAGGTAGTCCTGACGCATGGTCCTAGGGCTCAGGCCCTCAGAGAGAGAGAAAGAAAGAGGGGAAAAGAAAGAGAGAGAATTAGAGAGAGCATATTTACATTCACACAGGACATCAGTTAAGACGGGAGAAATACTCCAAATATAACAGGCTGACCCTAGCCCCCGACACAAACTACTGCAGCATAAAAACTGGAGGCTGAGACATTAGGGGTCGGGAGACACTGTGGCCCCGTATGACGATACCCCCGGATGGGGCCAAACAGGCAGGATATAACCCCACCCACTTTGCCAAAGCACAGCCCCCACACCACTAGAGGTATATCTTCAACCACCAACTTACCATCCTGAGACAAGGGCGAGTATAGCCCACGAAGATCTCCGCCACGGCACAACCCGAGGGGGGGTGGGCGCCAACCGACATAAATCAGCATCACACTCCGTAATTAAAGAGACGGTCTACAGTGACCTCTCATGTTCAGAGCATTTGTTAAAGAGCTGTATTGACTAAGTGTCTAAATTGATGAGGCAGTTCATTGTTTTCCAGCGCTGGATTTTTTAAATTTTTATATTTTACCTTGATGGACTGAGAGGGGAACTGATTTGTCCGATAATGGAATTGTACATGGAAACGTAAGAATAAATGCACATTTGGGTAGCTTCCTTTTATGTTTATTGGGTGAACATTTGTACGACATGTCTTCAATGTCCAGTACTGTATTTTCTTTGATTTCAACGCCAGTATTGTTTATGACGTAGATTTAGTTTGGGATATACAGTATATATATATATAATTGACAAATGTTATTCTGATTCATGTCAGTCCACAAACAGGCAAATTAGAACAAGAAGGTTCATTTGTAAACCAAGCACATGTCAATAAAAACCCGTGGCAGGCCTGAAGAGAGTCGAGGGCCCTTCAAGCGGAGCAATCCTGTAACATAAAGCCAGAACAGACAGACTTTGAAAGGATTTTCCTTACCAATGAGGACAGGCGTTTTAATAGAAAGCTCCAATTCAGAAACACAATTACCCATCCTCATCACCAAGCGGAATGTTAAGAAAAACTTCACAAAGGCTTTTCTTTGAACATTTTAAAAAGACAACCTGATTGACTGATTGTCCATGAAAGTGGGTTGATATGAAAGAACATGTTATTGAAGTCACACAGAACAAACATGCCGTCCTTTTTACAATGTGCACGGAAGGGATTTACTGCAATAGGCGTAAATACAACACACACGCTCAGTTACACGTCATTTGATTACAATAAAACTGTAACTGTATTCAGTTACGTTACCAGCAAAGATATTGTAGTCAGATTACCGACAACATGATTACTTAGACTACTTTTAAATTCAGACACCTTATGACAACATTCTGTTTTCTCAATGACATTCAATTCAGCATTGGAAAAAGCATCAGTTTGTTCCACCTGGGTGAGTCAGAGACCACTATGATGACGTACCAAATGCTTTGAATGGATCCTTTTTTGTCTTCTTCTAATGCCTCTTAACGGGAAGGCAATCCAAAAGTAACTGAGTGAGTTTGGGTAATCCAAAAGTTACGTTACTAATTACAGTTTTGGACAGGCAACTAGTAACTGTAATGGATTACATTTAGAAAGTAACCTACCCAACCCTCCACACAAACACACAGTATGTAATCAGATCATATGTGTGTTCCATGGTTCAGTGGAGAGGGGACTTTCTCTCTCCCTCTGACCCTGTCTGTTCCCACAGAAGCACAATCTCATGTCCTCCCTCACCCCGTTACTGACCAGCACATACAGCACTGGGTCCACCACACTGTTCAGGCTGGACAGGGCCAGCGTGCACGAGAAAGGGAAGTGCATTTTCTGCTCAAACTGACAGTACATCTTTTCGTCCATGTGGTAGTAGGCCAGGGAGCGGGTCAGCAGGAGGAGGTGGTAGGGGGCGAAGCACACAGAGAAAATCCCGATCACCCCGAAGGACAGCAGCCGTACCTTCCTCTTAGCCTGTTCCCCCAGCCCCTCGCTCTGCTTCACCTGGCCCATGATCCTCCAGTAACACAGCCCCAGCACCAGCAGGGGCAGCAGGAAGCCGATGCCCACCCGCAGCAGGTTGAACAGGGCCACGGGCTGCGGCATGGGGTAGGTCTCGTAACAGCGGTCCTGCGTGTCGTCGTGGGCGTCCTGCAGGTTGTCCTTGAACAGCACCAGGCCGTGTCCGGACATGACAGTCACGCACACGACCAGACAAAGCACCCAGGCGTAGCGCGCGCTGCGGAAGGCTTTGGTCCTCAGGGGGTAGGTGACGGCCAGGCAGCGGTCCACAGAGATGCAGCACAGCAGGTAGATGCTAAGGTACATGTTGGAGTAGTAGAAGAAGCCGGCCACGCTGCAGGAGAGGCTGCCCAGGCTCCAGTGGTGGTCCCGGTGGTAGTAGTTGATCCAGAGAGGCATGGTAAGGATATAGAGTAGGTCAGACAGGGACAGGTTGAGCAGGAATACCCCCAGGGTGTTCTGGCTGCGGACCTGCTGGACGATGGGGCCAAGGGTCAATAGGTTAAAGGCCAAACCCAGGATAAAGGCCAGGATGTAGATGCCCATCAGGAAGTCACTGATAGGGCTATTAGAGATGGTCACGCAAGTCAAGTTGAAGTTTGTTTTATCCATCTGTTTCTCTATCTTTGTTCAGGTCCAAACTGGAGTAGTTCCTGAAAACACAAACAAATCAAAATCAAATGTGCTGAATACAACAGGTGTAGACCTTACAGTGAAATGCTTACTTACGAGCCCCTAACCAACAATGCAGTTTTTTAAAATATGGATAAGAATAAGAAATAAAAGTAACAATTAATTAAAGAGCAGCAGTAAAATAACAATAGCGAGGTATATACAGGGGGGGTACCGGTACTGATTCAATGTCCGGAGGCACCGGTTAGTTGAGGTAATATGTACATGTTGGTAGAGTTATTAAAGGGACTATGCATAGATGGTAACAACAGAGATTAGCAGTGGTGTAAAAGAGGGGGGCAGGGGCAATGCAAATAGTCTGGGTAGCCATTTGATTAGGTGTCTTATGGTTTGGGGGTAGAAGCTGTTTAGAAGCCTCTTGGACCTAGACTTGATGCTCCGGTACCGCTTGACGTGTGGTAGCAGAGAGAACAGTCTATGACTAGGGCGGCTGGAGTTTTTGACCATTTTTAGGGCCTTCCTCTGACACCGCCTGGTATAGAGATCCTGGATGGCAGGAAGCTTGGCCCCAGTGATGTACTGGGCCGTTCACATTACCCTCTGTAGTGCCTTGCGGTCGGAGGCCGAGCAGTTGCCATACCAGGCAGTGATGCAACCCGTCAGGATGCTCTCGATGGTGCAGCTGTAGAACCTTTTGAGGATCTGAGGACCCATGCTAAATCTTTTCAGTCTCCTGAGGGGGAATAGGTTTTGTCGTGCCCTCTTCACAACGGTCTTGGAACATGTTAGTTTGCTGGTGATGTGGACACCAAGGAACTAGAAGCTCTCAACCTGCTCCACTGCAGCCCCGTCTATAAGAATGGGGGCATGCTCGGCCCTCTTTTTCCTGTAGTCCACAATCATCTCCTTTGTCTTGACCATTTTGAGGGAGAGGTTGTCCTGGCACCACACGGCCAGGTCTCTGACCTCCTTCCTATAGGCTGTCTCGACGTTGTCGGTGATCAGGCCTAACACTGTTGTGTCATCGGCAAATTTAATGATGGTGTTGGAGTCGTGCCTGGCGGTGCAGTCAAGAGTGAACAGGGAGTATAGGAGGGGACTGAGCACACACCCCTGAGGGGCCCCTGTTTTAAGGATCAGCGTGGCGGATGTGTTGTTACCTACCCTTACCACCTGGGGGCGGCCGGTCCAGAAGTCCAGGATCCTGCTGCAGAGGGAGGTGTTTACTCCCAGGATCCTTAGCTTATTTTAGAGCTTTGAGGGAACACTATGGTTTTGAACGCTAAGCTGTAGTCAATGAATAGCATTCTCACATAGGTGTTCCTTTTGTCCAGGTGGGAAATGGCAGTGTGGAGTGCATTAGAGATTGAGTCATCTGTGGATCTGTTTGGGCGGTATGCAAAGTGGAGTGGGTCTAGGGTTTCTGGGATAATGGTGTTAATGTGAGCCATGATCAGCCTTTCAAAGCGCTTCATGGCTCCAGATGTGAGGACTACTGACCCGTAGCAATTTAGGCAGGTTACCTTCGTGTTCTTGGGCACAGGCACAATGTGTTCTTGATCAGAAAAGCTTGATTATCACCTGTGTTAAAAAAAAATCAGGTTTCGGTAGTCTTTGCCATTAAAAAAAAAACATTTATTTAACCAGGAAAGTTGTATTTAGTCTTACATTTACATTTACATTTAAGTCATTTAAATGAGACTACAAAGTTCACCTTAAGTCTTGAGTCATAAATGAGACTAGTCTGTCTTTCCATAGATCTTCCTGTAGTCTCATTTAGTAGAAAGTTACTCACATAGGGCTCTACTCAATCCGCATTGCGGAAGTTCAGCTTTAAAGCTTGATTGAAATTTATGACTGCATTCACAGTAAACACTGCATATGTCGGCTCATTCGGAAATGACCTTCACATTTCTATCGCGGAATCTGTAACACTTCAGCTTTACAGATTGAATAGAGCCCATAAAGTGTAATCACAGAGACACATCCAGTGCATTTGGACATTTTTCAGATCCCTTCACATTTTGATATGTTACAGCCTTTTTTCCCTTTATCAATCTGCACACAATACCACATAATGACAAAGCAAAAGCTTTTATTTTTTAAATATCACATTTACAGTATTCAGAGCCTTTCTCAGTACTTTGTTGAAGCACCTTCGGCAGCGATAACAGCCTTGAGTCTTTTTTGGGTGTGGCGCTACAAGCTTGGCACACCTGTATTATGGGAGTTTCTCCTATTCTTCTCTGCAGATCTTCTCAAGCCCTGCCAGGATGGATGGGTAATATCGCAGCACAGCTATTTTCCGGTCTCACCAGAGATGTTTGATCGAGTTCAAGTCCGGGCACTGACTGGGCCACTCAAGGACATTCAGAGACTTGTCCCAAAGCCACTCCTGCGTTGTCTTGGCTGTGTGATGAGGGTTGTTGTCCTGTTGGAAGGTGAACTTTCCCCCCAGTCTGCGATCCTGTGCGCTCCGGAGCAGGTTTTCATCAAGGATCTCTCTGTACTTTGCTCCGTTCGTCTTTCCCTCGATCCTGACTAGTCTCCCACATCCCCACAGCATGCTTCACCGTAGGGATGGTATTGGCCAGGTGATGGAGCGTTGCCTGGTTTCCTCCAGGCGTCTCGCTTGGCATTCAGGCCAGAGTTCAATCTTGGTTTCATCAGACCAGAGATTCTTCTTTCTCATGGACTGAGAGCCCTTTAGGTATCTTTTGGTAAACTCCAAGTGGGCTGTCATGTGTCTTTTACTGAGGAGTGGCTTCCGTCTGGCCACTCTACTATGAAGGCCTGTTTGGTGGAGTGCGGCAGAGATGGTTGTCCTTTTGGAAGGTTCTCCCATCTCCACGGAGGAACTCTGGAGCTTTGTCACAGTGACCAACGGGTTTTTGGTCACATCCCTGACCAAGGCCCTTCTCCACTGGTTGCTCAATTTGGCCAGGATGCCAGCTCTATGAAGAGTCTTGGTGGTTCCAAAATTCTTCCATTTAAGAATTATGGAGGCCAATGTGTTCTTGAGGACCTTCAATGCTGCTGGTATTTTTTGGTACCCTACCCCAGATCTGTGCCTCGACACAATCCTCTAAGGACAATTCCTTAGACTTCATGGCTTGGTTTTTGCTCTGACGTGCACTGTCAACTGTGGGACCTTATATAGACAGGTGTGTGCCTTTCCAAATCATGTCCAATCAATTGAATTTACCACAAGTGGACTCCAATCAAGTTGTAGAAACATCTCAAGGATGATCAATGGACACAGAATGCAGCTAAGCTCCATTTTGACTCTCATAGCAAAGGGTCTGAATACTTATGTAAGTAAGTTATTTCTGTTTCTTTTGCAAACATTTCTAAAAACCTGTTTTCACTTTGTCATTATGGGGTATTGTGTGTAGATTGAGGAAAAAACGTATTTAAATCCATTTTAGAATAAGTCTGTAACATAACACAATGTGGGAAAAGTGAAGGGGTCTGAATATATAGCATATATATAGCACATATGAGTTGAACTCATCCCTCAAAAGATGGCATCCTCTTACTCACAATCATTACTCATAATCATTACTCACAATCGTTTTTTAAATGTATTTTTTTATATCCCAGTATCCAGCTCATCACACTTTGCTCCAACCCATTTCATTGACAAAATTGTTTGTGTGTGAAAAAGATAAAACCCTTTGGCTATCCACTCTGACACAGTCAGAAATGTAACATACTATTTGAGCTTGATAATGGGCTCTGGATGGAAAATATGAGTGGGCTTCTGAGGTTTAGTCATGGTCTCACAAATATGGTTTTGAGCCTTATTGCAGTGGAACTGGCTAACTCCAAATTGCCTGTGAAACCATCTCTCCACTTTTAAATACTTTGTGTGAAAAGCCTCACCAATTTCAGGATTTGTGACCTTCTATATTGTCTGACCCCCTCTGTGTATGATAGCAGCTACTGTCATTGGCTCCCTCCTCCTAACGGGTTTAAATTACCTTATGTTAATGCCGCTGTCCAGTAAATTGCATCAACATTTTCCATGGTTATTGTTCTGCATGGTTTCAAACTGGCTGACTATCTGCCACAGCACAGGTTGTGATTCGCGGGAGAGTATTTGCACTTCATCGTGACGTTCAATGTGCCCGAGCCAGGCCCTGGGATTGGATTAACCAGATATTTTGGAGGCAATAAGACGGACAGCAGGACACTACGTAGCTTTAATGCTTATTTAAATACTTTAGTGAAATGCAAGGAAGGACATAGTTCTAATAAGGTCACAGGGGTGCTACGGTCATAGCGGGAAGAAAATATGTCCCTTTATCAATCAATTGGTGATGACATTTTCGGACTGGTACCACACACTGATAATCAGATCTACGTTTCTGTGCTCGCTTGCTCCTGAAACAGACATGCAAGTCTGACGATCACATGAAACAAACATCACTGTTCCAATGTAAATCCCAATTAGGTTCTGGGAAACGTGGCAGCCGTTCATAAGATGGACATCTATACCACATACACCAACGTGTGTTTTTTGAGATGATTAGTAGGGCAATCGCATAATTACCTTCTCGGCTCTCTGATGGACTAATACAAAGTCTTCTTTTGAATTATTGCACTAAAAATGTGTTGATTGGCTCGAATTGGAGAAAGGCCGAGTTCTGAAAGATAAAACAGGAAATCGTTAAAAAAAAAAATTACATGATGGGGCTGAGAAGATGATGTTGCTATGTTTCCATCCTCATCCCACACTCAGGCTTTGTTAGTTGTCAGTGTGCAGAAACAGAAGGCCCTTAATGGTATAAGTGGATGATAATACATTGGCATGAATTGGCATGTGATGTAAATGTACTCTAAGGTATATAATTAGTATGTAATCCAGACTGATCAAGCACTCGTTCCTATTCCGTGGGTTAATGCTCATGATATGGATCTTAAAGGGTAATTCTATGGTTGATCCACAGATCTGTCATTAATCGAAGTTCTCACCATGTGGATGACGGCAAATAGCCTACCTAAGGTAGGCATTTTGCAGCCAATAAGAATGAGCTTTGACTATGTGACGATCTGCACATTTTCCTTTGTATTATTACCATGGTGAATTGGGCAACCTGAACACTACTTTGGTTTGTTGAAAGATGACGGACCATAACGTGCTAATCATTAATCAGAGCATTCTGCTATGCTGGTGCAATCTACTGACTAGTCAGGCCATTTGGCCTCCATTAATCACTGTGTAATTTAGAAACATCTTTCACTTTCAGAGACATTGATGGAATAATCTTAGCGTTAGTTGAACATTTTGCGCCCGTGACAACGTTCATCAGAAAAAGTGAAAAGGCTGAACGTAGGTGTCGGTGGCATACCGATAGCTTGAGTTGTGAGTAACCGTGGATTTCCCCTCTTAATATCAAGCCCCTCTTAGTAACAAGGAAATAAAGAACGGTCTGGTCTAGATTACTAATGTTCCGTTGACTCTTAACCAAAAATAAATTCATAAATGCTGACACGGCACCACATATATAATGCTGTATCTATGTGGCCACCGTGGGTGCGTTCTTGATAACTGCGCTATTGTGGTTACGCTTTGCTCTAACACAGACTCATTTCCTCTTTCTAAAAAAACAACTCTGTTAATACTTTTTTTTTTAAACGAATGTGCTTACAGAAAAGTCGTACATTTACATATACTTAGGTTGGAGCCATTAAAACTCATTTTTCAACCACTTGACAAATATATTTTTAACAAAGTTTAAGTTTTGGCATCCCATCTATTGTGTGCATGAAGCAAGTCATTTTTCCAACAATTGTTTACAGACAGATTACTTCACTTATAATTCACTATATCACAATTCCAGTCGGTCAGAAGTTTACATACACTTGACTGTGCCTTTAAACAGCTTGGAAAGTTACAGAAAATTATGTAATGGCTTTAGAAGCTTCTGATAGGCTAATTGACACCATTTGAGTCAATTGGATGTGTACCTGTGGATGTATTTCAAGGCCATACCTTCAATCTCAGTGGCTCTTTGCTTGACATCATGGGAAAATCAAAAGAAAATCAGCCAAGACCTCAGAAAAATTAATTGTAGACCTCCACGAGTCTGGTTCATCCAATTTCCAAACGCCTGAAGTTACCACGTTTATCTGTACAAACAGTAGTAAGCAAATATAAAGAAAAGAAAATGATGTGGATATATTGAAGCAACATCTCAAGACATCAGTCAGGAAGTTAAAGCTTGGTCGCAAATGGTTCCAAATGAACAATGTCCCCAAACATACTTCCAAAGTTGTGGAAAAATGGCTCAAAGACAACAAAGTCAAGGTATTGGAATGGCCATCACAAAGCCCCGACATCAATCCTATCGAAAATTTGTGGGCAGAACTGAAAAAGCATGTGCGGGCAAGGAGGCCCACAAACCTGACTCAGTTACACCAGCTCTGTCAGGAGGAATGGGCCGAAATTCACCCAACTTATTGCGTGAATCTTGTGGACGGCTACCCAAAATATTTGACACAAGATAAACAATTTAAAGGCAATGCTACCAAATACTAATTGACTGTATGTTAACTTCTGACCCACTGGGAATGTGATGAAAGGAATAAAAGTTGAAATAAATAATTCTCTCTACTATTATTCTGACGTTTCACATTCTTAAAATAAAGTGGTGATCCTAACTGACCTAAGACAGGATTTTTACTCTGATTTAAATGTCATTAATTGTGAAAAACTGAGTTTAAATGTATTTGGCTAAGGTGTATGTAAACTTCAGACTTCAACTGTACATTCCAGTACATTACTGGAGAACACCGTAGGTCTACTTTCCCAGGCAAGTTTTGTTATCTCATGTTTGACCTGAAGAATGCACTTGTTAAGCTATCTGTCCGGTCTGATTAATAAAGCATCATGAATATTCGTGTAGCAGGCTACCCTTCATAAGTCTGCAACTCTACATGCTACTTGCCTTGCGTTCTCGCCCTCAGGATTCTCTGTCTGTCAGATTTGCACACCATCTTGGTTAACTCCCTGAGATTGTGGGTTTAGTTTAGTCCTCGTGTTGTCCGTATTCTCTTAACGTCAAATAAACCTTGCTTAGCAATTAGAAGAGTCCATTTGACTGACACTACATGTAATATCTACCCACTGAAGCCATCCTGACTAGCCCTCTCCAGACCGCTTCTATTGTGGATTTCACTCCATTACATCTGTCCAGTAGTATATTAATGTTCTTTTAGCCAAACGCACAGGGAGGGGACTCAGACGTACAGTGACAGCTAGACGAAAGATCTCCCAGGTCACAGATAGTCTCGTGTCCCAACGGTCCCAAAGCGTAACTCGTTTACATCCTTGAAAATGTCCACTTTTGTTCTCAATCAGCAGACAGTCCTCCACTGTTCTCAGAATCAACCCTCTGTTTTGCCCTTTAAGCACCTGTGGGAGCAATTTGCATGTTTTCGAACGTTGAATCAGTCACTGGCTACATTCCCAGACCACTATAGTCTAATCATTTAGTAAGACTGACTCACACTGCTACAGGTTTCCTTTTACCACTGTCATCCTGGGGCCAGAGCAGCAGGGGAAATTGTGTGTTGGGGGGGGTATTTTAGAATGGAATTCAAATGTATCTTGTCAGCGCAATGTTTAGGAAGCGTAGACGTGCATCTGTGAAGAGATTGAACTGAGACCTCAAGGACTCTCAATCAATTTGAGACAATATGTGCATGTCTTATCTTCTAAGACATACAGTGATACTCTGTGTACTAACTTCCAGAGAATGTCTGATCTCCATCCGAAAGGAAAAAGTTGACAAAAGCGCTATCATCAAGACCTCACCTGTCAGTTGTGGGACTCAGCTTGTTGTCGACAATGGTTCTCCAAAGTGGGTCAAGAACTTCTGTCTCCTTCAGTAACCCTCAGGCACAGGAGATGTCCATTCAGACAGCCTGAGGGGAGGCTTCAGAACCTTTGAGTTACTGCCAGACCAGAGTCCCACATGACGACAGGAAGAGAGCTGCGCCCAAACCAGTTAGAAGCACTCTGATGAGAGAAGACAACCGACAGACTGATGGTTTTCAACCCAGTACACGTCCTCTCCTCTGTGATGGGGAAATGCCAACCATTAGCAGTCAGTCCACTCACTGAAGTCAAGATGTCACAGACAGACAGCCAATGCACGAGAGAGACACGGAGAGAGAATAAGTCAGACACGAGAGGGGAAGAGAAGAGTGATGTTTAGGGGAGGAGGGAGTTTCCTTCAGCATACACGTGCATTTGAGAAGTAATTACTTCAGGGGGGGGGGGGGGGGTAGACACTTCTCACACACTAACTCCCCAGCAACCCCTAGATGGATCGTTCAGACTGAAACTTACAACTTGACAGGCAGTCAGGCTGATCACAATGGTCGTTTCCTCCACAAGAGACCACAAAGAGAGCAATCCGCAGCAACCGATATTATAGACACACAGGCAATGTGAGTCAATAACACAATAGAGCAAAATTATCTTTCGATGTGACTAATGGGCTATTCCTGTTGGCGTAGAAATCTGATACACGTCAACCTGGACTGAAACCATCAGTGAAAATTCTAAAATGATTCATCACGGGTCAGATCGTCTCTAACGTCATCTCCGTACCAGAAGTAAATCACATCCGGAGATTACATGACTTGGACGGCATCTGCCTATTAATTAATAGAGGAGGGAAATATGTGTATCACAGTCACAATTCAACTGGGAATGGGAAGCGAATATCCTTTATAAACTGACTGTCCCTACACTCCGTGTTAATATTTAATCATCCCATCTTTGCATTTTGTCTTGTAATAACTCTCTCAATATGCACTTGAGGTTGAATGAACGTTGCTGCAGGGAAATGTACAGGAAGGCATATGAAGGTATGTGGGTAAATGAGCAGATAGTCTACAATTGTCAGTGGTGATAAGTTTCAGAGATGCGGTCAGAAATTAGAAGTTGGGAGTTGGAGAGGAAAATCTGTCCGGAAGTGAGGATGTGTTGTGCTCAACAGGGAGATGGAGAGACGAAACGAGAGACAGAGCCGCCTCTATGGGTTGGCAAAGTACGGGGGGTGGCAAAGCCGGACATGGCATGGACCCCTAGACATACCCCCCCAGTTTTGTTTCCCCATAAACATAACAAATGGTTTATGAATTTTGCCAATGCAGAGTTGTCGGGCCTGCCAGTAGCACAGACCCGGGATAGAGGCTATGCTGGGTACGGGCTCATGATCTGAGGGGGATGTAATAATGTAATGTTTAGTAGTTAAAATCCCAAAATGCATTGTGATTGGGCACCTAGCTATTCATTGTCATAAGGTACCATCTTCATTACCTTCATTTAGGGAACTCATTGGATTCCACCCAGGGCAGGGTCAAATTGACCGTTTTAATAGGCTAGCTAGTGGCTACTAGCTTCATTAAGTTTTGGTAGCAGTGAGCTGAATATTTATAGTTCGCTAATCAGCGTGGATTTTTGAAAATGGCTAGGCACTGCCAAGAGCATAAAAACGGTGGACCACCATGTCGATGCCAAGCTTACCGAGCAGCCCACTGGGCCTACCCACTGGGCCGAGGTTGAGGAGCCTTGCAGCAAATGTAATACCCGTCCATCGCGCATACTGCTTGCTGACCAACAAGATGGAGGAGAGCCAGGGCCAAGCACCAGCTGCACAAGGGTAACATCACGACAGGCACCTACACCGCCGTTTCCCCAGCCACTAGTAACCTGCACCTGACGGACCCGTTTGATCAAACCAAAACTGAACCAGTGGAAGCAGATTGTTTTGACTCTTGCAAAGTGAAATCGCAACCACAGCCAGCAACAACAAATGGATCCCACTCAGTGGTCTTTAAAAGATTCGTCAGGCCTTTGTCATCACTGCCAACTGTGCTGTTGGCACTGAAATATGGGTTTGGATTAACATTTGGGACATCGACAGCAGTGTGTGAAAATTCCTTCTCCACTCTAAAGAGCTTACTGAGTGATGTTACATCAACGGAAAGCCCAGCTGGTCCAGCTGGCATTTGAACTAGACCTGGCAAGTATATTTCGTCAGGAAAGGAGAATGGAATCAGAGATTTCTCAAGAGGTTCAACACAGCATGGAGGAGGCAAAAAACTTGTCTAAATGGTAAGCTACAACCTTTATGGCTCTATTCCGCTGTGCCAGAAGGGTTATTTCATTGGTTTTCCCTCATGTAAGCCTACTGGTTGTTTGGCAGATGTAACGTATAGTTTAAGTCTTTGCTTTTTACTTCAATGCATACTTTAGATGTATCTGTGATTCTTAATGTCATTGCTTGCTTTTGCGGGTCTAATTGCTATTGATCGATATACAGTTTTGCATTATTCCACAGGCATGGTGACAATGACCAATGTAGTCTATTTGTTGCGCTCTGAGGTGATGCTGAAATTGGAAATGCTTTTTTTTTTTTTTAAGTCCTCCTTTCATTGCGCTGACTGGAGGTAGCCTTCTGTCCATGGTCCTGAATAAATGGTGTTTTTCTTCAACGCCTTGGTGCTTTCTTGTGTGCGACACGACAGTCAGTTGTTGTGTATATGGCTGCATTTCAGATAGGCCTACATTTTTGGTACGTGTTATATGTAGGACCCATACAGTGTGTAGCCTACTGAAACAAGTAGGCAAACCTTGACTCTGTTCTGCATTACAAAGTCATTGTGTGATGGGCTACTGTAAAAGTAGCCCAGCTACTGTAAAAGTAGCCCGATACTATGAAAACGGCTTACTTTCTCGGCACCCTCCGTGCTCTCTTGCTATGCAGTGTGTGTGTGTGTGTGTGTGTTGCTCTCAGAATGGGCATTTAGTCTTATTCCCGGCAGATTAAAATTAGCTACTGCCATGTAGGACATTTTACATCAGCTATGACTATAGAATATGCACTTAGCTTGATTGAGTTCTCTTTCCTGAAACACCGCCACACATAAAATATTGCACCCCTGTTACGCTCAAGTGTCACAAATTCAACAGAAATGTAGCCTATAAGGGCCTCCAGAGTGGCGCAGCAGTCTAAGGCACTTTATCACAGTGCTGGCTGTGTCACTACAGATCCTGGTTCAATTCCAGGCTGTGTCACACCTGGCCATGACCGGGAGACCCATTAGGCGGCGCACATTTGGCCCAGTGTCGTTAGGGGGGCGTTGGGCCGGCCAGCCAATCGTTCTCTAGCAACTGAGTGCATGCACGCTGACACAGTCGCCAGGTGTGCGGTGTTTCCTCCGACACATTGGTGCGGCTGGCTTCCGGGTTAACCTGGCATTGTGTCAAGAAGCAGTGCGGCTTGACCTCGACCTTCGCCTCTCCTGAGTCCATAAGGGAGTTGCAACGATGGGACAAGACCGTAAACTACCAATTGGATACCACGAAATTGGGGAGAAAAAGGGGTAAAAAAAAAAAAAAAAAATGTAGCCTATAGTTCTAATTTTTCAAGTTTAAGCTTTGAAGCCTGTAAGAATCTTTGATTCTCCTACACAAACAACTTTATACTAAATGTACAGTGCTGGATGTCATTGTGACATTATTCATCCATGGAACAACACACATAAACCAAGCTGACGTGAAAGTGAAATAAATAATGTCAGTGAAGGGAAAATAGATGGGGCTGAAATTCCACTTAATGCATCAAGGCCATTCTATTGATTTACCACGGCTTCCTCTTGCCGGGAATATTCTAGTCCGGCTCTTTTAAATAACTCATGAGAGATTCCAGGCTTTTCTTATATCTCAGAGAGAGACCAAAGCCAGCGCTCACCTCTGTGCACCCATCCATCTTCTCCTACAGAGTTTATAATAAATGGGCTGATATCTCCCTGTTTAGGTCCAAGGAACATACAGCCATGTTGATTAAAGACTTCATAACAAAATGTTTCATTTCTGTTGTTGACAACTATTTTGTTAAAGAGAACTTGTGATGGAAAGACTTCAGCTTAAGGCACTGTACTATGCAGCAATAATGTTTAAGAATAAATTACCTGTCCATGACCATATTTCCCCAGGCTATTGGCCAGGAGAGATGCTAGCGTCTCTATAGCCGTAAGAGGTTAAGAATAAATTACCTGCCCATGACCATATTTCTCCAGCTCAAACAAAATATAGTATAACATGGATACATGGTATACAGTAGCAGTTGCCAGGCAATAAAAAGGTTATGTATTCGATTTAGAGAAGATTATAAACATGGGCAAGTTATAATTATATCTAGTAGTGATGGATGTCATTGTGACATTATTCAAACATGGAACAATAAATATAACCAGTGATTGGTGATTGGTATAGTTAAAAAAATATATATATATATATATCTTTTAGGGGGGGGGGGGCAAGACAACTCATGGTCTATAACGTTTCTTTTGATAGATTTAAACAAACAATATTGAAATCACCATGGTCACAACCATAAACGATCAACTCTGGATGAAAGGAAATCACTCAAAACCTTGTCACATCATCATGACTCATCACTTTGCTTCTTGAAAGTCCAATATCTTGACAACTTGACTGCTGAAATGCAAGAAAATATTTTGGCACTATATCAACGGTGGACTAATGGAAAAAATACCTAATTACAGTTTTGGAGTGGATTTTTATTTTAAGATAGAACATGAATTTTGATTCAAAGCGAGCGACATTTTCAGTTTTTCTTGCTAGGGAACTTTAACATCGCAATTCCATAAAACATTCAACTCCTTCAGATTTTTGTCTAACGTCAACTCCGTCAGAGTGCGGAAAGTTCTGATAGAATGGTTCGATATTATTTTAGAGGCAAACATTTGTCCGTTTTGAGCATATGTTAACTGTCAGTGGCTTATCAACTCCGTCACTTGACAGCATCCACCTTGAGATCTTTTTGTCAATATTCAGATTTTTTTGCTGTTCATCACTGTTCTGCAACACATGCTTAAACTATTGACATATTTCCTGTGCTATATCTAAGGGATAAGGTTTGCTTTACAAATGTTGTTTAATGTTCTGAATCTAGAAAAACATGCCAAAATGCTAACAAAATTGATCCCCGGAGCATGACATAGCTCTCCGTCTCTCTCTCTCGAACTTTGGAGACTTGTAATTACATTCTTGAATTGTCCCATGTTAAAATTAAACAATCAAGGCTTTTAAACACTTCAATCAAAAAAAGGAAATGCCTTTTATGGTGTCTGACGGAGTTGACCTAAAATCAACTTAGTTGCATTTCATGAAATGCAACTAAGAATTATGAGGTTCTGCCGTTACATGGTGTGATAGCTGATGCTCTCAAAATATATATTTAAAATGTTTAATATGAAGAAAAAATGATTTGTGAAAATAAAGTTTGGGATTGTCCCATCTTTTAGGAATCACTGAGATATCAGTTTCTCCTCTGGGCTACAATGTATTAATTAAGGGCTGTATTCAACCAGATTCGCTTTAGCTGAAAATTGCATAGCGTTGTTTTGGCAGTGTCAGCAGTGGAACTGCAATAGAGCTGTCAAATGCACAGGTGACTCCTGGCATTCTATCCAAAGCAGACATTGCCTTTGGTTGCACAGAGTCACAACAGAAATCCCATGCAGCCTTGTATACAAGTTCAAACACTAGAATGTGAACTGTAATCTACACCTCCATGGGAATGATAGAAATCCTCATTATTTAGTCGAGTGATTTTCCTACTTGAGCGTCATTATTTCGACATAGCCTACACTTTCTCGTTCTGAACTTCCAATGTGAGTGAGGCAGGTGCGGATTCATGACAGTCGTGCAAGAGCAGCTGCTCACCGAGTTGTAACGCTCCAACACAGTTCCACCTCCGACACAGCCAAAACACCAGCTATGCGGATGTCTTTCATCTCTAGGCCTTAGTAATATTTATTTAGAATGAATCTCTCTGAACACCGATAGACACACCGTTGGACGTACACGCTCACAGTTGTGCACTCGGAGCAGAGTAAGACCGTCACCAGTCTTGTTCATGCCATTTCTACCCAACTGGTATTTTCCTACTTGCTAAGTACAAATCACCTTGATATTAACCGTTAAAGAACGCTACAGGAAACAGGCGTCGACATAACTGCTGTATGATGCAGTGCGGAGCTTTGGCAGACGCACGCAGCGGGAACTAACTGAGCTCAGGGGAGGAGAGCAGAGGTGGGGTACTGAGACATGCTTTACCGCAAAATGTTCAAATATTTTCCATCTCGCTCCCCATTTCCCCTCTCTCTGTCCATCTCTCGGTCATTTTCCTCCGTCTTTCTTTCCCTCTCGGCCTGGCTCCAGGATGACATACACGAGTGGGCATTTTAAATCCACAACTAGTATTGTGTCAGAGCCCTAACAACACAAGGTAGATTGGTTCCTACTGCATGCTCAAATGTACCGGAAACGTAGCCGTGCACATCAACAACCGTCGTTTTGATAGAATAACACATGGAAGAGTTGTAGAACATGTATGCAGCTGCAGCAGGCCTACCAACATGCACAGATCAGCTCGACAGGATGGGCACCAGGATATTGCGTGTGATGACTTCCAACTGATGACCTTGTTTGGCATTGTAGCGAGACGAAAACCGTACTAGTCGAATATGTATACTCGTAGGCCTATTGTGTGTTGCCATGGCAGCTAAAAGTCTAGGCATTGTCCTATCATTGAAATACCCCCTTTCCATAACTTGACTGCTTTGTGGATCACATCACATAATTTAAAACAATCGAGTATGGGTTTCAGACCCGGGTTAAAATACTATTTAGTGTATTTAAATTACTTTCAAAGACATTTGGATATATTTAAATGTTGTTTTTATTATTGAAAAGACAGCTAGTTGAATATTGGAATGTATTTGGAAAAACCCTTGAAAAGTATTTGAAAATACTTAAATAAACCCACTCAAATATATCCCATGCATTTAACCCTGGTTTCTAAAGTTAGCATTTGAAATAAGTACTTTGAAATAGTAGGCTATTTATAGAACATTTTCAAAATACACTTCAAATACTTCCAATAGAAGTAGTTGATTTGGGCCACATTATTTGAAAATACTCAAAAGACACAGAAAATAACTATTTAAATAACAAATACACATGTATTTGAACCCAGGTTTGATGGGTTTGTTGCTGCCACCAATAGTTTCAGAGTATGATGTCTTTTTTTACCTGCTGGGTGAGACGGCCACTTATCCTCCAAACATGCTCCCCTCTTGACCTTTCCAAGACAGTAAGAGTAACAATTGTCCCTCTAGACCCAGTCTAGTGAAGAGCTCTCACCATTCAGCATGGTCCTGTGGCTCAGTTGGTAGAGCATTGCAATTTCAAGAGCTGTGGGTTCAATTCCCCCTGGGGCCACCTATACGAGAATGTATGCATGCGCGACTAAGTCACTTTGGATAAAAGCGCCTGCTAAATTACATATGAAAAATTGTAATTAACAAGCGGTCCTTTCTTTCAGAGCTGGCCACAAGGCTCTCATAATATGCTTCTGTAGAATAATGCAAAACGCTGGCTTTGTGTCCTGACAAGTGGCACAGGTGTCAAACTCATTTCATGGAGGGACGAGTCTCCGCGGTTTTCTCTCCGCCGTTGTCCACTATGGAACAACTAATGTCCCTGATTAGCTGGGAACTCGCCTTATCTGGTTGTTTAGGTCTTAATTGGACACAAATTGAAAGAAAATAACAAAAATCCGCAGACACTCGGCCCTCCGTGGAATGAGTCCCCCCCATGTCCATCTGAAGCCCCAGTTCTCTCCCATCTGTCCATGTGTAGCATGTCATTTACACTCGTTACCTAGGAGAGCTGATTTACAGGCTGTGAAAAGGCCTTGGCAGCAGGCCACCCATGATGATGTATTAAATAGGCAGACATTTGGCCTGTCAATCAAAAAGGGGAGCAAGCATCGTGCGAGGAAAACATCATCCATACACGCTGATTATTTATTGGACGCTCGCTACATATTTATCGCACTCAATTTGTCATTCAATCCACATAGTGTATATGCTCCAGTGTGAGCAGGTAACGTCTGAAGAGCGGTATGCATAATCACCGTCATTATTTCCTCCTGTGCGTCGCCCCAGCCTTCCACATTTCCCCCCCTAATCTTCTGTCTCAAATGTTCAAGAGGCAACACGCCGGATAAAATGACACAGATGAACAATTGTACGTCAAGGTTTGTATCGGTGTCACATATAAATGCTGGGACCTTCCATGGGTTTACATTCTCCACCGGGCATACGTTGACTACACTACATAAAGATATGGTTACACATGTACACAATATTCCTTCATGACAATGCTTTTCCTCTAGACAAAAATCGACCTCACGTGGACATCCAACGAGTTGACATGCTAGGTTCATAGTCAGCCATCGATATCGGAGCCCTCCTCCCACACTTTAACGTTGACGCCAGAGATGGGCAGTCGGTCGTCTTTCTACAGTAACTAGAAGAGCAATAGCACCCCCCCTCATTGTAACCGTGCATGTCTACGGGTCTAGGACACCCTCGAATCACCAGGACTCGTGAATTTGCACTTCTGATGATAAGCAAGTCTTCACTAATAAAGTCGCCAACTAGGAAAGTATCAGTGGACAGTAAAAAAAAAAAAAAGGTGCAATCCTTGATTGCTACATCCACTTCCGGCTTTGTTTTCTTCTGTCGTCGTTTGAAACGGCAGATTTCCTCGGAGACCATGACAGCCCACGAGCGCTGGTCTGCTGCCTACTGTTAGAAGCCCTTTATCTACCACTTACAGGCACTAAATGACTCCTTTGTCCCCATTAAACTCTTCGAGGTCTGCAGCAAACCGTTCTGACAGTACAGGCAGGGCGCTTCCAGTCATCGCGTTCAATGACAATAAAACAGTTCATAAGGATTTGTTTATGGGTGGATGTAAGTCCCACGTAAGTGGATTGATCCGAGTCCTTCAAGTTTTTTTCTGTCTCTATCCCCGTCTCTCGTCACAATACGCAGGGGATCCCTGTGCTTCCCCAGACTTCGGAGATAGAAAGATGCAACTTGTGCCTCTGCCAGGAGCTTAGATTGCATTTTGAGTGTTTCACCCAAACTGACCTCTGCCATACTGCAGCTTAGACTGAATGAGCACACTGCAAGTAACAATATTCTACACATCCCCTGACCACTGGGTACAGTACAGCATGGCCTTGTGGGATACAGAAGAGCAAATATCTTACACTCAAAGAGTTCAAGGGTGGAAGAGCTAAGCTAGACCGATGAGAGAGGGGTCAAGGATGGGTTCTGGAGACTGGACAGGCTAGGGTCGGAGTGGGACACCATTAGTAGACGGTTAGGAGCGGCATCATCTCAATAGAAGGCGCTTTTCTAACAGCTAAACCTCCCAGCATCCCCCTCCCCTCCCCACTCTCCAGACCTCCATCCATCCAGCCAGCCCCTCTCTCTCTACTCGCTTCCCTGGGTCAGTCCGAGTCCCTTGGGTCCTGGCTCTCCAGGTTCTCAGAGTATGCTGACCCTCTCGGTGAGCCCTTGCATGTCTGCGTCCTCATCGTCGGAGCCGAGCGCAGGCAGAGGGGGCACCAGGTGGGCCGGATAGGGGAGCGTGTGTTCGCGGGCAAACATCTGCCAGCGACAGTCGTCGCTCTCGTGGGTGATGTAGCGCTCGCCCAGCTTGGTCTCCAGCTCCCTCAGATCCAACCACGTCTGGTAGTCCTGGAGAGGGCGGGAGGGATTGAGGGAGGTTAGGGATGGAGGGAGAGAGGGATGGTTGATGGGAGGATAGGGAGGAGGGGAAGAAGAGAAGAGCATGGAAGGAGGAAAGAGGATGAGATAGAGAGGTTAGAGAAACATGAGAAATAAGTAAGTTAGGTGGCCTCGTGTCTCCACTGTAGGTAATGGACCTTTGTATCGCCACCATGCTTCTGTTGACTTGTGTACCTGTAGATAGGAGTGACTGAGAGACTTGTCCACGCTGTAGCGTTTCCTCATCTTCACCTGGAGCAGGTTGTTGATCAGGTCAGTAGCTGAAGAGAAACACAGACACACAGTTGAGAACAGTGTGTGAACGCCATAACGACCTGCATATTTAGATAGACTTACCCATGTTTGCGTAAGACAGTTGCATTTGTCATGCAGGAGCACAAGTGTGTCTTGTGTGTGTGTCTTACCATCAGGTGAGATCTGTTTCCAGGGGTTGGGTGGGTACATGAAGGCAGCGTTGTGGATCTGGTCGTTGATGTCCTCGTCCTCGTTGAAGGGGAAGGTGCCACTGAGGCTGACGTACATGATGACTCCTACAGACCACATGTCCAGGGAGCGGTTGTAGCCCTGGTTGAGGAGCACCTCTGGGGCCAAGTAGGCCGGGGTGCCCACCACCGAACGCCTGAACGACTTCTCACCAATGATACGGGCAAAGCCAAAGTCACACAGCTTCACCTGGACACACGCGCACAGACGGAGACAGCGAGACAGACAGAGAGAGAGAACGAGAGAGAAAGTGAGAGAGAGAAAGTGAGAGAACAAGAGAGAGAGAAAGTGAGAAAGACAGAGTGAGAGAGAGAGTGAGTGATCAAAACCTTAGAAAAACCTTGACAAAGTACAGGCTCAGTGAGCACAGCCTTGCCATTGAGAAGACACAGGAAAACCTGGCTCCCCTGTAGAGGAAAGGCTGTGCAACCACTGCACCACAGCAGAACCTGAGACAGAGCTGCATTTCCTGACAAAATGTCTAAAATATAAAACAATTAGAGAGTGTAATTTCCCCAAATTTGAAACCCTTATTCAAGCAAGGTTTTAAAGACCTCTCTGATGAGAGTAGGCTACCCGTCCTGTTGGGGGAGGACGCAGAGAGCTGTGGGTTGGCAGTGCACTACATTGCTGCCTGCCATAAGATGAGGGACAGTGTCTGACAGACCAATCCCCCTGCACATGTCCTCTACTGTATGCTTATTATTGTTGAATGTTTGGTTATTTTGACCCTTGGTTATTGCGGTTACTGTTGTCCTGTTGACAATTTTGATTCTTATTATTTCCATATTGTAAATATCCAAAGTAAGCTTTGGCAATGTGTATATTGTTAGGTCATGCCAATGAAGCAAATCAGACAGACAGACAGACGTGTGTGAATTGCTGCTTTGGAGTGGAATAAAGTCGGGGTGAATTTGTATAATATGCATGAAGGTGTATTACATTGAGTTAAGGGCTGTCTACATTAGCTTGGATGTGTAGAGTCGTGGTGTGTGTGATAGGTGTCTGTACCTGGGGGAAGGGCTCGGCAGAGGCCAGCAGGACATTCTCAGGTTTCAGATCACAGTGGACAATGTTCTTAAAGTGCAGGTGCCTCAGGGCTGCCAGAATCTATACACACATACACAGGATATGGTTTAGACTCTCTGGGCTGTAACAGGAAACCAAAACGCACAGAGAGAGTGAGAATATACCCCTAAGGAAAACATCCGCTTCAGGAAGGACGTATGTGTTACGTAGTGAGTGATCTGTGGAGTGAGTAACTACAGAACACGACCGGGAACCAACAAACTCTGAAGTAAATTTGACACTTCGATGGTTTGACTGCAGATTTATTGAGAAAATATGAGAAACACACACAGCGGTTGAGAAACTATACAACTGTAGGAAACGCACACAAACACACCTAGATAAGTTTATTAAAATGTGGCGTAAAAAAAATAAACTATGAAAAACAGTATCAAACCCATGCAGATAAAAAAAAAAAAGTATATTTCAAATGCATTTCAAATTTGCATCTTTACTAAAATGCATATAATGCCTGACAATATTCCAGAAATTCAGGGCCCTGACATCTAGTCTACAGGGTAGCTAGAGCGGTTACTAATTTGGCTTTTTAAAATCACTCTTTACATATTGATCAGCAGTTAGTTTCCATCCAACTGGCGACAGATTTTCATGCGAAATATTCTAAAATCTGCATTTTCCTACCAGAGATTTGGTTCCAATAAATAGACTATTTAAAGGCTGTCTGTGTGCACATACAAATAGATTTTGGGTTTAAATTCCCGTGTATCAAATAAAAAATGTAAGTAAAAAAAAAAGTAAAATTGTTTTCCCACAAAAATGTTGCGTTATATAGCGAGTGTGTCCACTCTGGTATTGGCACGTGCTCTCTAGCCAACAGCGTTATCTCTAGCCAACAGCGTTATCTCTAGCCAACGGCGTTATCTCTAGCCAACGGCGTTATCTAGCCAACGGCGTTATCGCTAGCCAACGGCGTTATCGCTAGCCAGCGGCGTTATCGCTAGCCAGCGGCGTTATCGCTAGCCAACGGCGTTATCTCTAGCCAACGGCGTTTATCTCTAGCCAACAGCGTTATCTCTAACCAACAGCGTTATCTCTAGCCAACAGCGTTATCTCTAGCCAACAGCGTTATCTCTAGCCAACAGCGTTATCTCTAGCCAACAGCGTTATCTCTAGCCAACAGCGTTATCTCTAGCCAACAGCACTATCTGCAGAGTACATTGAGAACAGCAAACATTAGGAACACCTTCCTAAGCTCGAGCTGCCAAAGTGAGTTGCCAAATCAAGTTGATCTTATGCGGGCAATGGGCGCAGCCATCTTTGACTTGACTGATTTGCGTCTTAAAATGAATGGCATTCGGGGATTAGGGAGTTTCCGCTTGTCAAACATAAACAAACATGGCTGCCATCATAAAACAAATTAGCCGACACGCATCTCTTTTCTAAATAATGTTGCATTTCTCCCTTGTGCTCACCAGAGATGTGGTACATTGTAAACAAGTCTAGCTGTTAGGTCACTAACTTATGTTTAGTTCTTTTGTCAGTGCAACCTGTTATATAGACTGGATAATGGAATGAGTTTGGCTGTGGATGTATTCTGTGTGATGCTATTAAGTTCGCATTTATGTTTCACAAAAAAGGTGAAATTGAGGAAGAGCGTTGTGAAGACCTTTATTTCCCATCAGTACAAAACATTGTTTAGATGCTTTTCAGACAACAATGCTGTTTAGAAGCGTTTGTTGGCATCATACATTCTGTTGCTACTGTTCCAATCACATATTGGCGATGGTATGCTGCAGGGACAAATATGTGATTATATGCATCAAAAGGGTTGAGCCTGAAAAAAAACCAGCAGCATTGCAGTTCTTGACACGAACCGGTGTGCCTGGAACCTACTACCATACCCCGTTCAAAGGCACTTAAATATTTTGTCTTGTACATTCACCCTCTGAATGGCACACATACACAATCCATGTCTCAATTGTGTCAAGGCTTAAAAATCCTTCTTTAACCTGTCTCCTCCCCTTCATCTACACTGATTGAAGTGGATTTAACAAGTGACATCAATAAGGGATCACAGCTTTCACCTGGATTCACCTGGTCAGTCTATTCTTAATGTTTTGTATACGCAGTGTTTAGCCTACATGAGATTATTATGGACCAAAAAGCATGATATTTCATTTTTCAAACGGCTGCCAAGCATCGATTGTCTTTTCACCAGAATAAGACAATGTCACTTTTTGGATGATCCGAACCAAATTCACATTGAAATGTGAGATCTGTCATTCTCATTGAAAGCAAGTCTAAGATGCACATTAAACATCTCCAATCCAAATTAAATCTAGAATCGGCTTCCTATTTCGCAAACAAAGCATCCTTCACTCATGCTGCCAAAAATACCCTCGTAAAACTGACCAACCTACCGATCTTCGATGATGTCATTTTCAAATAGCAATTTCTGCATAGTGCACCTTGAACATGTGCTCTTTATGACACAATGTAAAAAAAAAAACAGTTTTCCCATCTCAAGAGGTAGAAAAAATATGCCTACAGTAAGTTTTTTTATTTTATCAACTAAATAATAGATCTTGGGCACTTTTTTTTTTTCTTAAGTTTTTGTTTTGTTTTTATCGATTCAAACAAAATCTATACATCGTACAACTAGTGGCGACCCGTCATTCAGCGCATGTGGGGCAGAGCCACCTGTTTAGCAAAAAAGCAAACAAAAAAACAACAAACATATACAGTGGCAAGATAAAGTATGTGAACCCTTTGGAATTACCTGGATTTCTGCATAAATTGGTCATCCAATTTGATCTGATCTTCATCTAAGTTCCAACAATAGACAGTGTGCTTAAACTAATAACACACAAATTGTTGTATTTTTCTTGTCTATATTGAATACATCATTTAAATATTCACAGTGTAGGTTGGAAAAAGTATGTGAACCCCTAGGCTAATGACTTCTCCAAAAGCTAATTGGACTCAGGAGTCAGCTAAACTGGAGTCCAATCAAGGAGACGAGGTTGGTTAGAGCTGCCTTGCCCTATAAAAAAAACCTCATAAAATTTGAGTTTGCTATTCACAAGAAGCATTGCCTGATGTGAACCATGCCTCGAACAAAATAGGTCTCAGAAGACCTAAGATTAAGAATAGTTTTCTTGCATAAAGCTGGAAAGGGTTACAAAAGTATCTCTAAAAGCCTTGATGTTCATCAGTCCACGGTAAGACAAATGGTCTATAAATGGAGAAAGTTCAGCACTGTTGCTACTCTCCCTAGGAGTGGCCGTCCTGCAAAGATGACTGCAAGAGCACAGCGCAGAATGCTCAATGAGGTTAAGAAGAATCCTAGTGTCAGCTAAAGACTTATAGAAATCTCTGGAACATGCTAACATCTCTGTTGACGAGTCTACAATACGTAAAACACTAAACAAGAATGGTGTTCATGGGAGGACACCACGGAAGAAACCACTGCTGTCCAAAAAAACCATTGCTGCACGTCTGATGTTTGCAAAAGAGCACCTGGACGTTCCACAGCGCTATTGGCAAAATATTCTGTGGACAGATGAAACTACATTTGAGCTGTTTGGAAGGAACACACAACACTACGTGTGGAGGAAAAAAGGCACAGCACATCAACATCAAAACCTCATTCTAACTGTAAAGTATGGTGGAGGGAGCATCATGGTTTGGGGCTGCTTTGCTGCCTCAGGGCCTGGACAGCTTGTTATCATTAACGGAAAAATGAATTCCCAAGTTTATCAAGACATTTTTCCGGAGAATGTCAGGCTATCTGTCTGCCAATTGAAGCTCAACAGAAGTTGGGTGATGCAACAGGACAACGACCCAAAAAACATAAGTAAATCAACAACAGAATGGCTTCAACAGAAGAAAATATGCCATTACTTGTTAGATGCTACAGCACTGTCGGAGCTAGAAGCACAAGCACTTCGCTATACCCGCAATATCATCTGCTAATCACCTGTATGTGACCAATAAAATTTGATTTGAAATTACTCCAGACCGTTGTGCAGGTCTGATCCGCAACTACAGAAAACGTTTGGTTGAGGTGATTGCTGCCAAAGAAGGGTCAGCCAGTTATTAAATCCAAGGTTTCACATACTTTTTCCAGCTTTTTCCAGCCTGCACTGTGAATGTTTACATAGTGTGTTCAATAAAGACATGAACAATTATAATTGTTTGTGCGTTATTAGTTTAAGCAGACTGTGTTTGTCTATTGGTGTGACTTAGATCAGATAACATTTTATGACCAATTTATGCAGAAATCCAGGTAATTCTTACATACTTTTTCTTCTTCTATATATACACACACTACCTTTCAAAAGTTTGGGGTCACTTAGAAATGTCCTTGTTTTTGAAAGAAACCCCTTTTTTTTGTCCATTAAAATAACATCAAATTAATCAGAAATAGATAGATTGTTAATGTTGTAAATGACTTTTGTAGCTGGAAACGGTAGATTGTTTGTGGAATATCTACATAGGCGTAGAGGCTCATTATCAGCAACCATCACTCCGGTGTTCCAATGGCATGTTTTGTGTTAGCTAATCCACGTTTATAATTTTAAGAGGCTAACTGATCATTAGAAAACCCTTTTGCAATTACGTTAGCACAGCTGAAAACTGTTGTGCTGATTAAAGACGCAATGAAACTGGCCTTCTTTAGACTAGTTGAGTATCTGGAGCATCAGCATTTGTGGGTTCGATTACAGGCTCAAAATGGCCAGAAACAAAGTACTTTCTTCTGAAACTCATCAGTCTATTCTTGTTCTGAGAAATGAAGGGTATTCCATGCAAGAAATTGCCAAGAAACTGAAGATCTGGTACAACGCTGTGTACTACTACTCCCTTCATAGAACAGAGCAAACTGTCCCTAACCAGAATAGAAAGAGGAGTGGGAGGCCCCGGTGCACAACTGAGCAAGAGGACGAGTACATTAGAGTGTCTAGTTTGAGAAACAGACGACTCACAAGTCCTCAACTGGCAGCTTCATTAAATAGTACCCGCAAAACACCAGTCTCAACGTCAGCAGTGAAGAGGCGACTCAGGGATGCTGGCCTTCTAGGCAGAGTTGAAGAAAAAATATGCCATATCTCAGACTGGCCAATAAAAAGAAAATATTTAAGATGAGCAAAAGAACACAGACGCTGGACACAGACACAATAAGTGGTTTGGAAGGAATTAATGGCTAACTGCAAGTGTTGCAAAGCAATCGTTGTTTTGCTTCCCCTGCCTGCTATTCGGTGGAGAGGGTGTGTGGTCCAAGTCTGGGTTTAAGGATTTAAAACATCTGTCTGAAAGTATTTTTTTTTCCCATCTTAAAAGGATAAACATTCACACGCAACAGAAAAGGTTGAATACATTGGCCATGCTGTCAATCCAGCATGACGACTGCCGCGTTCAAAACAACTGGAAACTCGGAACTGGGAAATCTCAGACTTCAGTGCGTTCAACACGGGGAAAAAACGAGTTTGGACTGCGAAAATACATTATGAACGGTCATCCAACGCCGACCTGAAGATCATTGGTTAACTTCTCGCTTGTTAGCTCGGTAGCTAACGTTAAATCTTCTTAGAAGTCACAGAGGGTACACAGAGGGACATGTCCAAATGCTGAATTTGATTCATTTTGAAATTTAGATTTATTGAATTCTCCATGTGCTCTATGTTAAAGGGCACTTCATTTCATATAACAGAAGATTAAAACAATGAAATATTGGTGAATTATTGCTACTTAACTTATCAAAGGGATACAAAAAGCGCTCATTTCGTGGAACATTACAATTGGACAAATATATTACTTGTCTAATTGTACATATTTCACATGTATCCTAAAACATTTATAAAAAAATATATATTTTAAAGTCCCCCCCCGTATGGGAGTAGACACACACACACAAACACTCACCTGTGTGATGAGGAACTTGGTGAGCCTCTCTGGGAGCCGTCCTTTCTCACTGGACAGGATCATCTCCAACATGTCTCCATGAAGCTTCTCCATCACCACAAACACCTTCTCTGGAGTCTCAAACATACACTCCAGGTTCACTATGCCCAGGTGACGTAGACTCTGGGAGATGGAGAGAGGGAAAGCATTGGGGGGGGGGGGCACGAGACAGTGTGTGAGTGAGAGTGAGTGTGAGAGAGAGAAAAGGAGAGAGAAAGAGGGCAGAAGAAGAGTTGGGCAATGGCACCCGGGGAGGGAAAGAAACAGGGAGAGGTAGAGTGGAGGGGATGGAAGATTGAGAGAGAATTAGACTGAGTATCAGTTAGAGTATAGTACGATGGCAGTGTTTATTTGTCACTTGACCTTTATCTAACTACACCCCATAGAGATGATAATTCTGCTGCAAAACCTGCCAATGTAATTGAACGCAGTTGGCATGACAACCCTATGATTTAAAAAAAATGGACCCTCGTGGCCTGTACAGAGGTAAGATCTTAATTGGATAATTTTTTTGTTGCTGAGAATTTTCCTGCACAGCATGTGTATTCAAGGTTTAAAAAGGCTTCTCAAGTTTGTAATTTCCACTTTAAAACTTGATTTGTCCTCACGAAAAATGCCTCAAACCCTGAATTATAATCCACATAATAATTCACATTGTCTGTTGCTGCAGGATTATTTTCCTGCTGTAGCAAACTGGCTCAAATTAAGATCCTACATCTGTAGGTGGGAGCCTAACAGTTTGCATCCCAAATGACACCTTATTACCTACATATTGCTCTACTTTTGACCAGGGTAGTGCAATATGTAGGGAATACGGTGCCATTTGGGACACCTTCTTTGTGTGGCAGCAGTAAGCCACCAGCCACACATACATTACATATACAAAAGCATGTGAACACCCCTTCAAATTTGTGGACTCTGCTATTTCAGCCACACCCGTTGCTGACAGGTGTATAAAATGGAGCACACTGCCATGCAATCTCCATAGACAAACAGTAGCAGTAGAATGGCTCGTATCGAAAGGCTCAGTGACTTTCAACGTGACCCCGTCAAAGGATGCCACCTTTCCAACAAGTCAGTTCTTCAAATATTCCCGGGCAACTGTAAGTGCTGTTATTGTGAAGTGGAAACGTCTAGGAGCAACAACAACTCAGCCGGGAAGTGGTAGGCCACACAAGCTCACAGAAAGGAACCGCCGAGAGCTGAAGTGCGTAGCACGTACAAATCGTCCATCCTCGGTTGCAACACTCACTATCAAGTTCCAAACTGCCTCTGGAAGCAACGTCAGCACAAGAACTGTTCGTCAGGAGCTTTATGAAATGGGTTTCCATGGCTGAGAAGCCGCACACAAGTCTAAGATCCCCATGTGCAATGCCAAGCGTTGTCTGGAGTGGTGTAAAGCTCGCCGCCATTGGACATTGGAGCAGTGGAAACGCGGACTCTGGATTGATGAATTAAGGTTCACCATCTGGCCGTCCGACAGACGAATCTGGGTTTGGTCAATGCCAGGGGAACGCTACCTGTTCAAATGCATAGTGCCAACTGTACAGTTTGGTGGAGGAGGAATAATGGTCTGGGGTTGTTTTTCAAGATTCGTGCTATGCCTCTTAGTTCTAGTGAGGAGAAATCTTAATGCTACAGCATACAATGACATTCTAGACGATTCTGTGCTTCCAACTTTGTGCCAACAGTTTGGGTAAGGCCCTTGCCTGTTTCAGCATAACAATGTACACAAAGTGAGGTCCATACAAAAATGGTTTGACGAAATCGGTGTGGAAGAACTTGACTGACCTGAACCCCATCGGACAACTTTGGGATGAATTGGAACGCTGACTGTGAGCCAGGCCAAATCTCCCAACATCAGTGCCCGACCTTACTAATGCTCTTGTGGCTGAATGGAAGCAAGTCCCTGCAGCAATGTTCCAACATCTAGTGGAAAGCCTTCCCAGAAGTGGAGGCTGTTATAGCAGCAAAAGGGGGGGACCAACTCCATATTAATGCCCATGATTTTGGAATGAGAAGTTCGACGACCACGTGTCCACATACTTTTGGCCATGTAGTGTAGCTGATGAACTAGACTAGTAGTGTACTGGTAGACCTGTTGAAAATGTGTATCTGTGTCTCCCTCTGGTGGTCACCTGCAGTATGGCCACCTCGTTCCTCAGCTGGCTCTCCTGCTTGGTGGGGAAGCGCAGCTTGTCAATCACCTTCACCGCCACATCACGCCCCGACTTCCTGTGCTTCCCTGATGGTGGGGGGGTAGAAGAGAGGAAGAGAGGAAATTACAGGAGTCTGATTAACTAACTCAATACAGCGATGGTAGAAGACTGGAGACACTGACCCCCATACACCACTCCAAACTGGCCAGAACCAAGGATTTCATCTGCAAATATCTGGTACACCATGCCAATGTCCTGAAGGAAAAATTGACGAAGGCAACATAAACATCACCGTTATCGTACATTTCATTATTATCATCATCATCACCACAAAGTCCTTGGTAATGATTGTGAATGTGTATAATGTACGGTTGTGTATTACGACAGTATGCCAAGAGACTACTCACCACGTTCTCCTGGATCACACTGTTGGACACTGAGATGCTGACCGAAGCCTGTCCTGAGGATCAAAGTTAAAAATAAATAAAAAATGCTAACCATCCACACTAACATATACAGGACTCCCATCTGACCTTACGTGGGGTCACTACAGAGATAGAGTGTTTGTGTGTGTGGTAGGAGCTCTGAAAACAAGCTTCTGTTCCTCGACCTTTGGACTGCATACCACTCGTAAGCCTTTCACTGTAACCTCTCCCACAACACCAGCCCCCCTTGCCCCAGATCACAAACAGCAGGACTGTAAATCCAGACTAAGAGCTAAACTGATATCAGATCCAGACCCCGTGATTCTGTTCTTCCGATGGCCAATTTGGCTGGAAACTTGGGAATTAAAGTTTAGCTAAAAACGTGATGTTGTATTTTATCTTACTGTGAGGAGTGTGTCCCTCTATCGGTGGTGCATCCTGGAAGATGACTGGCATGAGGGCCTGGCGAATGGCGCCCTCCCACGCCTTGGCCACCTCCCGCCCCACGCCGCTATTGGGAACCACGTTGCTGGGGGAGGGGGGCGTGGGGGGGAAGGCCTGGGCGGCGGTGGGGGGCAGGGCGGGGACGTGAACGTTGGGGTCCTCCCCTACAAAGTAGCGCATGGCTCCCATGACGAGCTCGAAGCAGTGGGGGCTGGTGCCCGGAGGAACCAGGGTGAAGTCCCCTGAGGGGCGCACCTCCAGAATCTCAGACAGAGGGATCTCCTACAGGATATGGGAATGTACGCAATCAAGTGAACATGTGAACACAAACGCGATCAAGACATTTCTGTTTTGATTCTAGAATTTTTCTTTCACTTTGAAAATGTGGAGTAGGTTGTGTAGATATATAGGGGGAAAATTCCAATTGAATCACTTTTCAGATTCAATTTTAATGTGAAAACTCTTCAAGGGGTGTGTCGACTTTCACTAGGGAATGTATCAAATCAAATTGCATTTGTCACAACAGGTGTAAACCTTACCGTGAAATGCTTACTAAATAATAATAATAATAATAATAACAATAATAATGTCATAAACATGCATCTACATCTGTATCGCTTGCTCTTTGGGGTTTTAAGTTGGGTATCTACTATATATAAGCACTTTGTGACCACTACTGGTGTAAAAAGGGCTCTATAAAATAAAGTTGATTGATTGATTGAGACCCGACTCATATAGTACCTGTGAAGTTTATTGGGTTGCTAATCTAGTTGAGCGGAGCTGGAGAATACAATACCTTATAGTACTTGTTGGTGGTGTTGTTCTGGAACAAGATGATGCACTTGCAGTCCAGACGCCAGTAGTGCCGCTTTCTCTGCGGGGGGGGGTAGGAGGGGACAGGAGGTAAAAGGGTTCAAAGGGGTCAACCAAGGATCACAGAGGGGTCAAAAGGTGAAGCTGTGGTCCAGGAAGGAGTGGTCAAGGAGAGGGATGGACAAGTTGAGAGGTGGAGGAGAGGAAAAAGCAAAAGGGAGTGGGCAGGAAGAGAGAAGGAGAAGAGAGACCACAGCAGTGTCAGAAAAGCCAGGACAGGTTAGCTTTGAGAAGGCGGAAAGTGTCCCAGGTCTGAGTTCAGGTAAACAGAAACACTTTCTAAGAGGAAGGAGAGAGAGAAGAAGGAAAAAAAAAAGAGGCTGTGGATGTGAATTCAACACACGTCTCTCGAGTGCTTTAGTGCGGCAGGGAGCAGGTATTCACCATCTATCACACTCAGCCGGAGACACACAAACACACAGATGAAAAGGAAGAGCATTAATGGCGACGGAGGTAGAAGTTATAGAGGTAAGATAAACTCCAACGGGAAAACACTGAGAAGAGATGGAGGATAGGAGAGGCAGAGGAAACGATGAGCAGAGGGGGGGGGGGGGGGGGGGTCAGCGTCATGGAGAACAAACACGGAGAAGAAAACGTCTCGGGAAGGTTCCAGAAAAGAAGTAGAACGTAAGAGAGGTAACTACTTTAAAAGGATACCTAAAATCAACCATTTCTAAGGGCTTCATATACTGTGTGTTCTATTACCTTGATATCTATGACCCACGTACTAATTATTAGTTCAGTCTTTTTACAGTCCCTAATCTAAAATAAGTGCTATTTATACTTTATAAATATGTTTTTTTAATTTTTTAAATGGGGTAACCAATGTAATCTCTCACAAATAAAGATGGGCATGCCATTGGTTAGCCGACTCAACGCCGCGATTTACGGTGGAGTTGAGTGGCGACTAGTGTAAATCGTGGAGTTGAGTTTAAATCGGCTAGCCATTGGTAGACATCCCAGCAGTACCTGGTAAAAGAACAAGTGACGCTTAAGGAAATAGAAATGTGGGAAAAACTAGCTGACTAGTTTAAGGGCGCCTAAATGTTCATTAGGAGTGGAATATGTTTTAGAAACGAAGTAGAAAGAAAAAAAAGACTGAATCCGGTGTGGTAGAGAAAAATGTTTCAAATTGTCGGCCAGTACATCAGCCAGACAAATAGTATTACCAGTGTGTCCTTGTTGCTGTAGTGCACCATCCAGCCCTCTTTGATGGATGTGCTGGAGCGACGGGTGGTCTGCCTCATGGACTGCACCACCCTCATCAACGGGATGTTAGCGCTGAGGAACAAGCGGGACAGGGTTAGGTGGTCGGTGGGTGTGATGCGTGTGTGTGTGTGTTATTGTACGCGCGTACCTCTGGTCCCCGCCGACCCCATCCTGGCTACTCTCGGGGGAGAAAGAGCCAGGGATGCTGCAGGCCTCGTCTGAATCGTCCGTCAGGGAAGACTTGTCTGAGTCGACATACTCACTGCTGTAGTCCATAGGCACCTCGTGGTCCACACTGGGACTCAACATGTCTGGAGGAGAGAGGAGGACAGAGCCAGCCACACATGACTACAAAGAGATGTAGAAAAATAGACAGAGAAAATAGCATAACACCCCCTTCCATTACAAAGCCCATTATACCAGTATGTGAGTAGGGCAGTACTTACAACTTCTGTTGTCTGAGAAAAAAAAAGAAGGTGAGAAGTACTATATAATATTAGGACTCTATATGTACTAATATTGCATATAATATTGGCAGGTATGGATGTGGGTACGCAGATCCACAAGCCACAGCGGCCCCTCATGACAAATTTAGTTTTTTTGTGGCCCCCATCAAAGTTACTCATCTCTGCTGTAGACAATGTAAAAACATGTATTTTTTTTGTGCGCCGCCCTATTGGACTCCTAATCACAGCCGGAAGTGATACAGCCTGGATTCGAACCAGGGTCTGTAGTGACACCTCTTGCACTGAGATGCAGTGCCTTAGACCGCTGCGCCACTAAAGTGTGGCTGAACAAATCACGGCCACACTTCTAACAACATGACAACATGATACAACAAAGATGCGTTTGGTCTTCTTTACCTCCTATGGTCTCCCCCAGACAGTCGTTGGGAACCTTGTACGCACAGCGCTTGTGGCAGTTGAACTTGCAGTCTACGACACAACACGGACAATCAACGTCATTGTTAGACAATTTATCTTCTTCCAATATGCACTCCAAATAAGTTATCCCCCTCTTGATAAACCCCTGGGGCCCCCACACTAACCTTTGACTCCATACTAACCTTTGCATTGCAGCCCTTGTCGGAAGAGGCCCCGGAGCAGCCTCTTGCAGTACTGGCACACGGTGGGGCGCGTGTAGGAGTGCACAGCGAACGTGTGCGGCACCTTCACTTTGCTCATCAGGATCTTGTCCAGGTGCACCGGCCGGCCCGTGTAGAACCGCCGCGCCTCGCTGGGGGTCCGCGGCTGGGGACGGGAGGAGACGGAGGAACTCAAATGATAACGCTCTACCCGTGGTATTTCCACGCATGTAAATCAGTGTTGGCTATGCAGAACTAATCACACAGAGCCAAGGTTAGAGCTCAATCCCATTTCAACTCAGTCGATTCAGGGGAAGTAAACTGACCCCACTCCAATTCTTCCGAAATGCAACAAGTCAATTTACTTCCTGAATTGATTGAATTGAAATGGAAGTGACCTCAACGCTGCACAGAGCAGTGTCCTAACAATGACAGACACTAAGTGGAGTTGAGTGGATGAAGTACCATCGGAGTGTTGGCGCGGGCCATGGGTCTAGTGATGGAGGGGCTGGTGGACAGGCCCAGGGATGCTGACGCGGTACAGGTGGAGTTCGGGAGCGTCTGGGTGGTGTGAGAGCGGATCAGGCTGGCATCCTCCATGCAGGAGCTGACTGAGCTGGAGCCCACGCTGCTCAGAGACTCGCTGGTGGACAGACGCAGCGACTGGCTACTGTTCAGAGACGTGGTGGACAGGCGCCGCTTGCGAGCGCCGCTGCAGTTGTTGGGGATGCTGAAGGCACAGCGCTTGTGGTAGTTCAATCCACAGCCTGCAGGGGGTGGGGGTGGTGGTGGAGGGGGGGCAGAGATAAAGCGGAGGAGAGAATTTTGGTATTTTATTAGGATCATATAAATGTTGGTATTTTATTAGGATCAATACATACACACAAACTATCTAGAAGAAATAGGGGAGAGGCGTTGCTTCATCTGTTTTTAAAACCAGGTTTGCTGTTTATTTGAGCAATATGAGATGGAACAAAGTTCCATGCAATAATGGCTCTAAATGATACTGTACGCTTTGTTGAATTTGTTCTGGATTTGAGGACTGTGAAAAGACCCCCGGTGGCATGTCTGGTGGGGTAAGTGTGTGTGTGTCAGAGCTGTGTGTTTGGGATTTTCAACACATGTTTCTTATAAAAAGAAGAAGTGATGCATTCAGTCTCTCCTCAACTCTTAGTCAATAGAGACTAGCATGCATAGTATTTATATCAGCCATCTGTTTACAATGAAGTGCAAGACATGCCGCTCTGTTCTGGGCCAGCTGCAGCTTAACTAGGTCTTTCCTTGGAGCACTCGACCACATGACTGGACAATAATCAAGATAAGACAAAACTAGAGCCTGCAGAACTTGCTTTTTAGAGTGTGGTGTCAAAAAAATCAGAGCAACTCTTTTATTACGACAGATCTCTCCCCATCTTTGCAACCATTGAATCTATGTGTTTTGACCATGACAGTTTACAATCTAAGGTAACGCCAAGTAAGTTAGTCTCCTCAAATGGTTCAACAGCCACACCATTCATTACTCGTTTCAGCTGAGGTCTAAAACTTAGGGAATTATTAAAGGTGAAATAAAAAAAAATTAAATAACCAGCTGAGGTTTAAAACTTCAGGCATCATAATTTATTCCCAACTGTATTTAATTTATTTATTTTGTACCAAATGCAATGCTCTTAGTTTTAGAAATGTTCAGGACAAGTTTATTACTGGCCACCCATTCCAAAACAGACTGCAACTCTTTGTTAAGGGTTTCAGTGACTTCATTAGCTGTGGTTGTTGATGCGTATATGGTTGACTCATGAGCATACACGGAAACACATGCTTTGTTTAATACCAGTGTCAGGTCATTGGTAAAAAAAAATAGAAAAGAGGGCCTAGAGAGCTGCCCTGCAGTACACCACACTTGATATTAGAGAAGCTTCCATTAAAGAAAACCCTTTGAGTTCTATTAGATAGACAACTCTGAATCCATGATATGGAAGAGGTTGAAAAGCCATAACATACGTATTTTGAACAACAGGTCAATAATATCGAGGCTGCACTGAAATCTAACAGTACAGCGCCCATAATCTTCTTATTATCAATTTATTTAAACAAATCATCAGTAATGTGTGTCAGTGCAGCACATGTTGAGTACCCTTCTCTATAAGCATCTATAAGCATCTATAAGTCTTGTTCATTCATTTACAGAGAAATAGTATTGTATTTGGACAAACACAATTTTTTACAACAGTTTGCTAAGAGCTGGCAGCAAGAGAAGAGAGAGAGAGAGAGAGACAGGGAGAGAGTGGCAGAAAGATAGATAGGCAGAGAGAGAAAGGAAGGAGAGGAGGTGGGAAGTTGAGGGGAAATTACTTTGCTGATGGCTACTTTGAGGAAAATGCACTTACTATCACTGAGATATGTGGTTGTCCCACCTAGCTATCATAAGACGAATGCACTAACTGTAAGTCGCTCTGGATAAGAGCGTCTGCTAAATGACTAAAATGTCACCATGCACTTCTTTAGACAAAACGTTTATTGGGCAGGCAGAACAGCGCCTCCCCCCCCCTCCTCTCTTTCTCTCTCTCATACCATCACATTTGAGGCCCTGCCTGACCAGTCCAAACAGCATCTCTCCACAGTGGTCGCAGAAGGCCGGGGCACGGTACGAGTGGACGTTCAGGGCATGAGGCCGAATCTGGAAGTCCTCGAAGGTGGCCGCAGCTGCAGACAGACAACACAACAGAGGAACAACAGTAGTCAGTCTGGGTTTCAACCTGTCAATCACTTTAGCAATGATACGTTTGTGAATATGCTCTAAGCTCCAGCATTTTGGAGTTGAGGTCAAATGTTTCATATGAGGCAATAGTACAGAATGTCATTTTTTACTTTAGTGTATTTTCATACACGTTTGTTTTTCTGGTTAGAAATGAGAGTGCTGTTGTATCTAGTCTTTCAATTTGCATAAGTCATCAGCATTTGGACAAACCCACTTATAGTGTAGTCAAACATTTCAAAAGTAAAAAGCTTTGTATTTTGGTCCAATAACCCCTGCACACAATGACTACACGAAGCCTGTGACTATAAACTTAAGGGGCGGATTTGCTGTTTGTTTTGGTTGTGCTTCGGATCGTGCTTGGTCCAAAATCCAAAAATCTGGAACACAGAGCAGAATTTAAAAAATGGCCGCTTCACCGTCCAAATGCATATGGTGTTGAGTGCACGGCGTTATGCACGTTTCCTCTGTCTCTACTTCGTGTTCATTAAAATAAGGGACGCGAGGGAAAGGAACAGAGGCGGTTAAGGAGGAATAAGACGACGAGAAGATCAGAGAGAATGGAAAAAAAGGAGGAGGGGAGGGGGAAGACGAGTACGGGCGGAGGATGAGAGGATGGGTAAGGGGAAGACGAGTACGGGCGGAGGATGAAAGGATGGGTAAGGAGAACGGGCGGAGGATGAGAGGATGGGCGGAGGATGACGGGCGGAGGATGAAAGGATGGGTAAGGGGAAGACGAGTACGGGCGGAGGATGAAAGGATGGGTAAGGGGAAGACGAGTACGGGCGGAGGATGAAAGGATGGGTAAGGGGAAGACGAGTACGGGCGGAGGATGAAAGGATGGGTAAGGGGAAGACGAGTACGGGCGGAGGATGAAAGGATGGGTAAGGGGAAGACGAGTACGGGCGGAGGATGAGAGGATGGGTAAGGGGAAGACGAGTACGGGCGGAGGATGAAAGGATGGGTAAGGGGGAGAAGAGGGACGGGTGGATGAAAAGAGAGCAGAACTGGATGAGAGATTGCTACCCACCAGAGAGCACCACCTCCACCAGATCTCCCTCCTGGATGTCCTGGGGAGCCTTGACCAGCTGCAGGATGTTGTTGGTGCCTGTGTCATGCTTAAATAGCAGGATCTTGTCATAGATGCCATAGAAGCCACACTCTGGGAACTACAACAGAGAGAGAGACAGAGACAGAGCGAGACAGAGACACACAGAGCGACAGAGAGAGAGAGAAAGGGTGACAGAGAGAGAGAGAGCGAGAGAAAGAAGGTTAATACCTCATTCATACATTTTTTATAATTTCATCATCTCTAAAATCAATGTAATCTTGGACACAGTGCTGTACCGTCATAATGCATGCGAGAGGGAGAAGAGACATGTAACGTGTAGCCTACGGAAATGTTATATGGTGTCCCACCAAAGTTGGTGAGATTTGAAAAAAATTCTGACAACACAGAGGCAAGTTTTTTTGTTGCATAGTGACAGGCTGCAGGTGTGCCCCCAGTGGACAACTCTGCTCACTTAGTGAAGCGTTACGGAATGATAGCACAAGGAGAAGTGGGGGCACGTGCACACAAGCACACACACACATACACATTAATAGGCCTATGCACGCAGGCACGCACGCACGCACGCACACCTGGCAACTAGGTGGTGAGTTCGGGGAAAGGGGGGTAATTAACCGTTTCCTGTTGTGTGTGTGTGGCTCTCTCTCACACACACACACACACACACACACACACACACTTCTGAGAAAACCATGGGGGTCACATGGCAAACATACACACACACACACACCTATAGTGGGCTCCAAAATTATTGACACCCTTGATAAAGATAAGCAATGATGACTACATTAAATAAATATTTCAAATACTGTATTGTATGCTCAACAAAATGGGAAAGTATATTATTTTATACTATTTCAATTGCTTAGAGAAATATATTTTGTTTAACAAGTAATACTTTTTTTTTCTCTCAAAAAAGGTAGGGGTAAAAATGACTGACACCCCTAAAGATTCTTATAAAGTAGTCAAAAGTTTAGTATTAGGTCTCATGTTCCTAGCACACAATGTGGCCCTACGAACTTCCTGGATGCATTTGCAGTTTGTTTTGGTTGTGTTTTCAGATTATTTTGTGCCCAATATAAATTAATCGTGTCATTTTGGAGTCCCTTTCATTGTAAATGAGAATAGAATATGTTTCTGAACACTTCTACGGTCACGTGGATGCTACCATAAATTGCGGATAATCCTGAATGAAACGTGAATAATAATGAGTGAGAACGTTTCAGAGGGTCAAAGATCATACCGGTAAGACATGCGAACCTCCCCTGTTATTGGGAATGGTGAGAGGTTAGCATGTCTTGGGGCCATGTCAATCATTTCAGACCCCACTGTATATAATCCCAGATTGTATTTCAGATATCAAGCAGTTCAATGTATTGATAAGAGAGTTTGAAAAAGATACATTATAAATTGCACCATTTATAATGTATCAGAGTAGGCAGGTGTCAAATCAAATTCACAGCTGACTGAGCATCACTGTCACAATGACACTTCCCTGAGCAACGGAACTGAGAACCAACAATCAAATCACATTTTATTTGTCACATGCTTCGTAAACAACAGGTGTAGACAGCAAAATTCGTCCTTTTTCCCCCAACAACGCAGGAATATATAGAAATAGTGACACGAGGAAAAAGTACACAGTGAATAATGAATAACAATAATATGCTATATACAGAGAGTACGAGAACCGATGCGCAGGGGTACGAGGTAATTGAAGTAGCTATGTACATATACTGTAGGTAGTGGTAAAGTGACTAGGCAACAGGATAGACAATAGACAGCTCATACCCAATCAGGCATAACAACAGCTCAGCCAAGCCTGCTGATGGGAACAACAACACCGTCTGGCACAACACACACATCTTGCCAATCCCACCCTAAAAAGGAACACAATGTGCCCATTGGTCCTCCTGGATTAACACACCAAATCTGAGAGTTACGGACATGGCCAGTGACCAGGCAAGGGTGCTCTGTTACATACAGACCGACATCGTCAAGAAAGACACAGGGGTAACACTATACCCCTGTCACACACACACACACACACACACGAAAGCGTCAATCAAAGTCACCTAAGCGAGCCTAGGTGGTTGATTGGACAGCCTCGGGCTCCTGAATAGTTAATATAGCCTGGTTCAGGTCAGCAGCACTATACATGTTCCAGGGCACGGGTCAACAGAGCTGGGACATGATCTCAACGCCCAGCACCACAAGAATACCCAGGATCCTGTATAAAACAGTCGGCATATACAGAATATGAAATAGAATGGCTTGACGATGGCATCCAATGCAGAATGCTGGTAATGTTAGCAAGGGAATTGGCATATCTGGGTCATCTATAAGAGCCAGGTGGTGACCTCTCCCATTCGGGGCGTGGCACAGGGATTTATATACTAGGCGTGTCAAAGAGATGACGGGGTTAGGGGATAGGGTTACTCTTTTACTAGAAGAGAGGAGAGTAGGCCAATATGCTGGAACTTACATATACTGTAACATGAAATAGCTAACATCAGAAAACCCGGGGCTGGTCAAGAGGAAGCAGGCCCTACGGCATAGCCTCGCTCTCCCTCCTACCAACTCACCTGGAGGGCCTGTCACTCCGAGGTTGACTTTCAGACTGACAAGGGGAATATGAAATAAATCCGTCAACTTCTGGACGCACTGGGAACTTGAATGACGCAACTCAAGTTCCACGTGGTAAAACGAGCATGAAACTCAAAATAAGAATTCCGGTCGATTTACAATAGACTGTATTGACCTCAATAACAGTTGAACCTTTCCTTTGGGAGGTATTTCATGTGTTGCGTGTCACGTCTCGAAATCAGACACAAACAAATGCATGTGGCAGATAATCACACACGCCTCTCCGTTATTTTTGTATGAAATTGCGTAAACTCCAAAACATATCGCGGTGTGTGTTGGGATAGCTCTTTGCTCTGGAGCTTGCAGCCTTGGTCGAAGTGGTTATCAGAGGGTCTAATTAGGCCCTACACCCTCGATAAATTTCACTCCCTAGTTTTGGGACACTTGTGGCGGAGGTGCACGTAAACAGGCAAATGGAGGGCCGAGAGGCGAGGGAAAGAGACTGGTTTGGGATTCAACATCTGTCTCTCTCCCACCCCCTATATCTGTTGTTTTTACCCCTGGTTGCTCCCTCTACAGCCCATCTGGCCAGACCCTACACACTAACAGGAAGAGGAAAGAAGGTAGGGAACTTGTTTGTCTGCCCTCTATTAAAGACCAACATTTGAGAAAAATGTGCACACTCTTGGCATTCTCTCAACCAGCTTCACCTGGAATGCTTTTCCAATGGTCTTCAAGGAGTTCCCACATATGCTGAGCACTTGGCTGCTTTTCCTTCACTCTGTGGTCCAACTCATCCCAAACCATCTCAATAGCAATAGGTAGCAATAGGTAGCAAAAGAGTTGAGAAATAGATTCTCGATGTGCCACTTCAATGGCACATGATTTATGATCTGATTCGCAAAAGAGTTTTTCAACTGAAATGATTATACAAAATTCTTGCCACAAACAGAATGTTATGTATACGGGGCATACAACCATCTCATCTCGGCAGATTTTTCTATGTAGAGACAGAATCATTAGATCAATTATTTTGGCATTTCCCCTATATACTGTAGCTTGTTCTAGAGACAGATATCATGTTTCAGCCATTCCTGAACCTATCTTAAATTAACACTACAAATAGCACCGTTGGGAGATTTGAAAAGCCATAGTAAATCGATAAATATTTTTAGTAAAAACATTATCATATATTATAATAATACTTTTAGTAAACTATATGTATCTTTAACTTACCATCTTTAGATTGTATGAGATTAGACCGGTTCAGAATTTATGTGAAAGATCACAGCACAGTTGAAAAATATATGGCACATGGAATTCATAAGAGGGCGGTTTACGGAGATAGGTGGGATGGACAGAGTAGCTGAGGGGTGGGTTTACGGAGATAGGTGGGATGGACAGAGTAGCTGAGGGGTGGGTTTGGGATGGGGACAGAGTAGCTGAGGGTGGGTTTACGGAGATAGGTGGGATGGACAGAGTAGCTGAGGGGTGGGTTTACGGAGATAGGTGGGATGGACAGAGTAGCTGAGGGGTGGGTTTACGGAGATAAGTGGGATGGACAGAGTAGCTGAGGGGTGGGTTTACGGAGATAAGTGGGATGGACAGAGTAGCTGAGGGGTGGGAGATAAGTGGGATGGACAGAGCTGAGCTGATGGGGGTGGGTTTACGGAGAGATAAGGGTGGGTGGGATGGACAGAGTAGCTGAGGGGTGGGTTTACGGAGATAAGTGGGATGGACAGAGTAGCTGAGGGGTGGGTTTACGGAGATAAGTGGGATGGACAGAGTAGCTGAGGGGTGGGTTTACGGAGATAAGTGGGATGTTTACTTGAGATAAGTGGGATGAATTGACAGAGTAGCTGAGGGGTGGGTTTACGGAGATAAGTGGGATGGACAGAGTAGCTGAGGGGTGGGTTTACGGAGATAAGTGGGATGGACAGAGCTGAGGGGTGGGCGGAGATAAGTGGGATGGACAGAGTAGCTGGGGTGGGTTTACGGAGATAAGTGGGATGGACAGAGTAGCTGAGGGGTGGGTTTACGGAGAGTGGGATGGACAGAGTAGCTGAGGGTGGGACGGAGATAAGTGGGATGGACAGAGTAGCTGAGGGGTGGGTTTACGGAGATAAGTGGGATGGACAGATAGCTGGTGGGATGGGATGGACAGAGTAGCTGAGGGGTGGGTTTACGGAGATAGGTGGGATAGACAGAGTAGCTGAGGGGTGGGTTTACGGAGATAAGTGGGATGGACAGAGTTTTTTTTAATACAAAGAATTGTGACATGTATGTAAAATGTGTGTAGAATGTACATGTAACAACAAAAAGCTGTAAAAACAAACAGGAAGAGGGAACCATGTGCTCAGCCTCAAAGCATACAGCAAACATACAAGACATACGGACACACACACACCCTTCAACTCTTCTTCTCCTTGGTACTAGACACCAAACACAACCTCCTATACACACTGACATTACACACGGCCTCCTGTACACACTCCCACAATCCCTCCGTTTCCGTCTCTGCTGTTCACCAAACACACCCTCTTTCTTTCACGCAGTGGGGAATCCACAACAGCACATTTTGAGGGAGGCCAAGAGCTTGGCTTGTCTCCCTGCCAAACAACACTGATAGCCCACCCCACCCAGCCGGGTCTGCTACTGAACAGGAGTCAACAACACAGACCGTGAGACACACTCCAGACCTGGCCTGTCCCAATACCCAGGAACCTTACTGCTCCCACACTAAACTTCCAACTCCGTTAGTCAACACCACACCCAGACCTGCTATAGGGCCAGACCGAGAATGCTGTCACCACAGACCTACTCCAGGTCATAAATGTCCATCTCCCCCTGAACCAAACCACAGTAGTGGGCCCTAATCACAACACACTGTCCCACTATCCCAGCACACCACACCCTGCCGTGCTGCTGCTGTTGACCCTAGCTAAAGAAAGACTCACACCAGCCAAATGACTCCACAACCACCGCCTTCCCACCCTTCCCCTCCAACCCAAAGACAGGCCTCAGCCGACCCACACTAAGCCCCGCAAGGCATGCTAGGGCAATTACTGTGGTTCTACTGGCCGAGGCAAACATAAGCCTTCAGCAGCTTCCAATGCTCTCAACAACGCCTCCTCCTCACACTGTAGCTCTGCCGGCGTCCTCCTAGCCTTGATGTGGATGATAATGATAGTATTAGCCTGGCTGCCAGTGTCTTTCTGCTTTTGCCAATTTGTTTGGCCAAAACAAGCAGAGGTAACAACGTAGCATTGTCTGGCACGTAGGCTAGATGACGCAACCAAACCTCCCTTTTCACAGGCCTTAGTCTTCTACTTTTTAGTGGAGTGTCTTGTGGTGGGGGTAACAGCACATTCTCTCGTTCCCAGTATCTGGTTTAGCATAGCGTATGGGCAGCATAGTATACTGAGCTTCTAAGCAGTCTGTATCTAAATGCATGGAGGCTATGTGAGTATTTATTTGCACAAGTGTTGTTTGTACAGTAATGTATTCAGACAATGGGAGTGGGTGCAATCATAGCTACTGGCAGATAGAGTTCGTTAGCTTGCCTGGAGACAGGGCTGTGTCTCCAGCAAGCATCTTTGTGTTGCCAAGGATTAGGTTTCCCGCCAGCTCCTCCTCAGGCCAATGCCTTCATTATGACTGACTGGTAAATTACGGAGGCCCTCCTCTCCCTCCCTCTCTCTCTCTCTTGATCCTGCCATATTCCTCCGTTGTTTTTCCTCCCCCCTTCCTACTTTTCTCCCGCCCTACTCTCTCTCGCCTCCCCTCTTTCCTGACTCCTCCGCTCTCTCTGCCTCCTGTCTCCTCTTTCTATCACCGTCATCCTCTGCTCTCCTGCTATTCTTGCTTCAGAATGAGCTACTACCCAGAGTGCCCAGAGGCTGAGTTGCCCAGCCCAAGGTAAAACACCTGACATGCATCCATCCCATCAGGACGCCAGGGCTTTAGGGGCCTTTCCAACCACTCCTTCCAACCCCAGTAAATCTAGATGAAATACCTCAGGTTGTCGCTAATAAGCAATGATGCTATTGCCAATTTGCTCCGTTTATCCTGTCTAGCATGGCCATCTAGCTAACTGTTAGATTCTAAAATAGAGTTTTTTTTTATAACTAACGGACAACTATAAAAGAAAAGGCTCAAACCAAGTTTATTCGCTCACTGGGCCAGACAGCTGAGCAGACACAAACGTGTTTCCAACAGCACAAGTATATAGACCCCACTTTAGGCGAAGTCTCCTCCTCTTCTCTGACCATAACAACCTTTGTTGCTCAGACAAGAAATTAAGTGACGTGGGTAATAAACTGTTCCGTATCCCTTCATGTGACCTGACCCCCCCCCCCATTCCTCACTGACCCACAGCTCTCTACTTTTATCAGTGACCGCAACCACGGCTCATATCCAACCCCGCCATATACATCCCTCCTACAGATAACCATTCACTTCTGGCATAGAAACCAGACTGCGGCCCTTCTCCTTTCCATAGGACACCTGATGTCTAACAACAACAGGTCCCGAAAGAACGTAAACCTCCTGCATTCCCCTGCTCTCCCGCAGTACCGTGAACAAAGGATATTTCATAGTTCAAGTTTAGAAGTCAGAACCCATCACTAATAAGCCATGATACCATTGCCAATTTGCCACGTTTCTCCTTTCTAGCATGGCCATATAGTGACTACGCTCTACCTCCTCCGCTGGCTCCGACCTCTTCCTGCCCCCCCGTCATTCAGAAGCCAAACAAACATGGGGAGAAATGTGTCCCCCGGTGAGGTGGGTTCATTCCCTCTATTAGCAGATGAAGTTAACGTTGCTGTTGGCTGTGACTGAGGGGAGAGAGTTCTGTCTGGACTGTCTACTGGCTGGAGAGGCTCTGCTGCTGGGTTTAAAATGGTAAGACGATCATAGTCTCCAGGATTTCTGGGTTTGGCCTCCTCCTTCTAGCCTGGGCACTAGTCTGTTTCGGCTCTCTTGCCAACACCATGAGGATTTGTCGTGCCAAACATGTTCGGATTGACAATGGAGTAGGAAAAGGCAAAAAAAAAAAAAATAAATAAAGATCTGGAACAAGAGAAGGGCTTACCAAGAAAAACTTCCAAAAGTACTAATTTGAGGTAGATATTAGTCGGGGGACTCAACAGAAAAGCAGAGATGTATTTATTTTAGCTCACTCGATTGTACAGGATGTGGGACAAGGCTGTATTCATTCTATTCTCACTGACTGGACTCTGTTTCGAGTCGCACCGAGAGTAGAGGGGTAGAAAGAGGACCCTATAGTAGTCCGTATAGTAGCCAGCCCTACAGACTGCACATTATCCCTTTCACCGGGTGTCCACCAGGTCTCCACCGTCAATAACCACAAAAATCTTTATCTTGGGCAGAGGGTAGATTGTCCAAACACCAGTAATGAAAATACACACACATCAAAAAATATAAAAAACATCAGCAGTCAAAACAAACATAGTGACGTCAAGGGTACACGCACACACACGTGCACGCATGCACACACACACATACACACACACACACACTGTACACACAAATGAATAGGCTGGGTGTCATGGAGAAGCCTCTTTGAGAGTGAAATGGGAGCTCAGAGAACAATATATTCTATTCATACACAATATTTTCCATTCAAACACAATGATGTCACGCTCCACAGCGCTGCACTCCCATCTGTTTGTTTTACTGCTTCCTTGTTTCTTTGAACAGTGTTACCGCCTGACCTCCTGGCCGTCTGATGTGATCCAGGCTGTATTCAGTAGCCTCTGGCAGAGAGGTCTTTGTCCTGCCGCAGAGTCTCAGAATGTGGCTTCTCTTGACATCATCTTTTCTCGCCATTCTTTTCTTTTCTCTCTCTTTCTCCCTCCCTCTTTCTGTTGTCTCTTGAGGCTAAGGGCTTGATTCAAATCGTTGTTATCGGGCGATTGAAATGAAAAAAGGTGAGGCAAATTTCCGATTGAGCCAACACGTGCAGCTTTTACCGTAAAATGCAGTCTCCGCTAAAGCGGGAACGCAGCTTTTTAAAATCGAGCTACAACACGCTACGGAACGAATCGAGCCCTAAATTGGTTTTCCTTCCGCTCCCGTCTTGGATCGAACAGACATATCAAGACCATGTGATCATACGGTAGAACACGATGGGATTAAATGTTGTTGGAAAACGACATGCTTAGGTATGTCAGAACCATGTCACAACTATGGTCATTTCCATATTTACAAAAAATACTATAGTATTCACTGCAGTGTTCTTGCAGACTGTAATATACACTGTAGTGCTTTTGCAGACTGTAGTATTTACTATAGTGTTTCTGTTTTATTATCTTTGACATAGAAGTGGGGGACTTTCTCCTTGAGGAAACCTACATCTATTACACTTGATACTTCAACACTACACCACACTAGCAAGTAATCAGGCTGAGTCAACTATATCACAATGATACACACGACCACCGCCACCGCCAACGTCCGTTTCCGCCCTTTGAGGAGCCCTCTACTTCGTTGCTAGACGCACCAGAGGGCTTCAGAGTTAGGCGACGAGTTATAAATAGCCTGTCTAGGTGTGAAGTGCAGCGCAGAGGGGGCGGTCCGACTCAGGGTTCTACTTTTTTTTACATCCTCACCACGACTTCCTCCCTTGCAGCTCAACATGCTGTCGACGCAGTCCATATACAACCGCCCAGCCTCGCACTGAGGTGGCGAGAAAAGACATGCTCGAAAAGCTACAGCCCCCCACAGCCCCCCCCTACGACCTACGACCCGGGTGAACGTTGAAACGTGAGGGTTTTTGTGGTGACCTCTCCTAGGACAAAACTCTCATTTAGAGCATTCATAGCATTCTACAGTGCTTGACACCATGGCCTCGCAGCAACAGAAAGGACTGTGTATATGACATCACAGAAAGAGGAACTGTTTATAACCTCAAAGTCCCTTTCTATCCGTCTGTGGCACGCAGGTGGTTTTCTTTGGCCCCCCAAGTTTTTGGAGCAAATAATAATAATTATTGTTGTTTTCTAGAATTCTCTCTGTTGGACATAAGACTATAAAAACATCAGGAAATCAGCTCCAAGTGGTCTCAATTTTGGATATATGTTACAAAGTATTCCCAAGCATAATAGAGAGACATTTGATCGTACACAAATAATAACAATTGATTCGATTTATAGAGCACTTTCCTACCGAGGTAATCAAAGCACTTTAAATAGTAGAGGGAAACTCACCTCATTCACCATCATTGTTTAGAGCACAAATCAGTGCTGCACGGCAACCATTTTGTGCCAGAACAATCACCACACATCAGCTATCAGGTGGAGAGGTGAGGAGTGATACATGCCAATTGGATATGGGGGGGATGATTAGGTGGCAATGATGGAATGTGGCCAGGTTGGGAATTTAGCTATGACACCGGGGTGAACACACCTACTCTTGCAATAAGCGCCATGGGATTTTGAAAGAGCACAGAGGGTCAGGACACCCGTTTTAACGTCCCATCCGAAAGACGGTACCCTACACAGGGCAATGTCCCCAAATGTAATCAAGGTTTGAAATTATTATGTTTTAGTCAAAAAAATATATCTGTTTTGGCTTCTTGTGATCAATTTGCAGTCTATATATATATATATATATGCAAATAGTCTGGGCAGCCATTTGATTACATGTTCAGGAGTCTCGTGGCTTGGGGGCAGAAGCTGTTTAGAAGCATCTTGGACCTAGACTTGGTGCTCAGGTACCGTTTGCCATGCGGTAGCAGAGATAACAGTCTATGATTAGGGTGGATGGAGTCTGACAGTTTTTAGGGCCTTCTCTGACACTGCCTGGTGTAGAGGTCCTGGATGGCAGGCAGCTTAGCCACAGTGATGTACTGGGCCATACGCACTACCCACTGTAGTGCCTTGTGGTCGGAAGCCGAGCAGTTGCCATACCAGGCAGTGATGCAACCAGTCAGGATGCTCTCGATGGTGCAGCTGAAGAACCTTTTGAGGATCTGAGGACCCATGCCAAATCTTTTCAGTCTCCTGAAGGGGAATAGGTTTTGTCGTGCCCTCTTCACGACTGTCTTGGTGTGCTTGGACCATGTTAGTTTGTTGGTGATGTGGACGCCAAGGAACTTGAAGATCACAAGCTGCTCCACTACAGCCCCATCGATGAAAATGGGGCCGTGCTTCGTCCTCCATTTCCTGTAGTCCACAATCATCGACTTTGTCTTGATCATGTTGAGGGAGAGGTTGTTGTCCTTGCACCACACAGTCAGGTCTCTCACCTCCTCCCTATAGGCTTGTTGTTGTCGGTGATCAGGCCTACCACGGTTGTGTCATCGGCAAACTTAATGATGGTGTTGGAGTCGTGCCTGGCGGTGCAGGAGGGGACTGAGCGCGCACCCCTGAGGGGCCCCTGTGTTGAGGATAAGCGTGGCAGATGTGTTGTTACCTACCCTTACCACCTGGGGGCGGCTCAACAGGAAGTCCAGGATCCAGTTGCAGAGGGAGGTGTTTACTCCCAGGGTCCTTAGCTTAGTGATGAGATTTGAGGGAACGATGGTGTTGAACGCTGAGCTGAAGTCAATGAATAGCATTCTCACATAGGTGTTCCTTTGGTCCAGGTTTGAAAAGGCAGTGTGAAGTGCAATAGAGACTGTATCATCTGAGGATATGCTTGGGCGGTATGCAAATTGCAGTGGCCTATGGTTTCTGGGATAATGGTGTTGATGTGAGCCATGACCAGCCTTTCAAAGCACTTCATGGCTACAGACGTGAGTGCTATGGGTCAGTAGTCATTTAGGCAGGTTACCTGAGTGTTCTTGGGTGCCTTAGACTGCTGCGCCACTCAGGAGGCCCTAAATATATATTATTATGTTTTGATTCGCCCCCCCACATCTATACACTCAAGACAAAATTGTCCGGCTAGTTGATGATCCCTGGTCTATGATCTCACAGAGACAGGGACAGCATCTACTGTATGACCTCACACACAGAGAGCGAGAGCGACTGCATCAATGACCTAACTGTCTGTGACAGCACTTCCCAAACTAGGTGTCGTATGATATGAACTTTCCAAAATCCGGAGAAAAATGTAATTATGATTATATGCTGTGTATATATATTTATACATATATATGTATATACAGTGGGGCAAAAAAGTATTTAGTATTCAGCCACCAATTGTGCAAGTTCTCCCACTTAAAAAGATGAGAGGCCTGTCATTTTCATCATAGGTACACTTCAACTATGACAGACAAAATGAGAAAAGAAAAATCCTGAAAATCTCATTGTAGAATTTTTAAGACCACTGCAAACTTTTGTACCCGTTTCCTCCAGCATCTTCACAAGGTCCTTCGCCGTTGTTCTGGGATTGATTTGCACTTTTCGCACCAATGTACGTTCATCTCTAGGAGGCAGAACGCTTCTCCTTCCTGAGCGGTATGACGGCTGCGTGGTCCCATGGTGTTTACACTTGCGTACTATTGTTTGTACAGATGAACGTGGTACCTTCAGGGGTTTGGAAATTGCTCCCAAGGATGAACCAGACTTGTGGAGGTCTACAATTTATTTTCTGAGGTCTTGACTGATTTCTTTTGATTTTCCCATGATGTCAAGCAAAGAGGCACTGAGGTTGAAGGTAGGCCTTGGAATACATCCACAGGTACACCTCCAATTGACTCAATAGATGTCAATTAGCCTATCACAAGCTTCTAAAGCCATAACATAATTTTCTGACATTTTCCAAGATGTTTAAAAGCACAGTCAACTTAGTGTATGTAAACTTCTGACACACTGGAATTGTGATACAGTGAATTATAAGTGGCATAATCTGTCTGTAAATAATTGTTGGAAAAATGTATGGTGTCATGCACAAAGTAGATGTCCTAACCTACTTGCCAAAACTGTAGTTTGTTAACAAGAAATTTGTGGAGTGGTTGAAAAAAAAGCTTTAATGACTCCAACCTAAGTGTATGTACACTTCTGACTTCAACTGTATATATGTATGTATGTATGTACGTACGTACATGGATGGTTCATTGAACAGAGACCCTATGGGGAAATGAAAGGTGTTTTTCTAGGTGTTTTGGGGGGGATATAAAATAAGGTCTGATACTTTACATACATAACATACACCTGGCAGGTGCAAAGTCGACAGTGAAGAGGCAACTCCGGAATGCTGGCCTTCTAGACAGCGATGCAATGAAAAAGCCATCTCAGACTGGCCAATAAAATAAAATATTAAGATGGGCAAAAGAACAGACACTGGATGGAGGAACTCTTCCTAGAAGGACAGCATCCCGGAGTCGCCTCTTCACTGCTGACGTTGAGACTGGTGTTTTGCGGGTACTATTTAATGAAGCTGCCAGTTGAGGACTTGTGAGGCATCCGTTTCTCAAACTAGACACTAATGTACTGTTCCTCTTGCTCAGTTGTACACCGGGGCCTCCCACTCCTCTTCCTATTCTGGTTACAGACAGTTTGCTCTGTTCTGTGAAGGGAGTAGCACACAGTGCTGTTCAAGGTCTTTAGTTTCTTGGCAATTTCTTGCATGGAATAGCCTTCATTTCTCAGAACAAGAACAGACTGACAAGTTTTAGAAGAAAGTTCTTTGTTTTAGGCCATTTTGAGCCTGTAATCGAACCCACAAATGCCGATACTCCAGATACTCAACTAGTCTAAAGGCCATTTTTATTGCTTCTTTAATGAGAATAACAGTTTTCAGCTGTGCTAACATAATTGCAAAACGGTTTTCTAATGATCAATTAGCCTTTTAAAATTATAAATTTGGATTAGCTAACACAACGTGCCATTGGAACACATGAGTGATGGTTGCTGATAATGGGCCTCTGTACGCCAATGTAAATATTCCTTTAAAAATCAGCCGTTTCCAGCTACAATAGTAATTTACAGTATTAACAATGTCTACACTGTATTTCCGATCAATTTGATGTTATTTTAATGAACAAAAAATGTGTTTTTCTTTCAAAAACAAGGACAATTCTAAGTGATCTCAAACTTTTGAACGGTAGTGTACATAGTACCAGTCAAAAGTTTGGACACACCTACTCATTCCAGGGTTTTTCTTTATTTTTACTATTTTCTACATTGTAGAACAATAGTGGAGACATCAAAACTATGAAATAACACATATGGAATCATGTTGTAAAGAAAAAAAATGTTCAACAAATAAAAATATATTTTATATATTTGTAAATCATTGAAATGTGGTTAACCTTAATCTAAACGATTTAAATCTAAAAGATTAAATTCAACCAGAGAGTCTCCTTCAGAGCATTAAAACTCATGGTACCCTTCGCCAGCTCATATCTGTGTGAAGTTGGATTCAGCAGTGCTCTCGTCTGCACTAGTGCAGCATTCAAAACAACTGGGAACTCGGAAATCTTAGACTTTTGACTTCAGTGAACATCCAACTCGGAATTCCATCTCGGGAACCTATTTTTAGAGCTCCGACATTCTGACCTAAAGATCACTGGCGTCATGATTTGACCTCGTATTTTTCCGAGTTTCCAGTTGTCTTGAAAGCACCGTAAAACCAAATATTGATCCAGGATGGATGTGACAGCAGAGATGAGGTGTGCACAGTTGACCACGCCCCCTGACTTTGAGAAGTGCCAAAGTGACATGCGTCAAGCACTCTCATTAGTGGTGGTGAGATAAAGCGACATTATGTCACACAAATTTGCAATTGACTGTCATAGCCCCACATTAAAAGCATGTGATGGCGAATTGAGAAGACAATCAGAAATACTGTTCGAATGTTTTTCAATTGACTACCATAGCCCCAAATGAAATAAAAAGTTAACATTGAGTGTTAATTACGTATTTTGTTTCACATGGTTGGGGTCCCGAGAATTTTCAGATATCAAAATAGCATCGTGGATGAAAGAAGTTTGAGAACACCTGGTCTATGACCTGACACACAGAGACAGAGAGACAGAGAGACAGAGAGACAGAGAGACAGAGAGACAGAGAGGGGGACGACTGTGTCTATGACCTCGCAGAGAGTGGAGGACAGAGTTCTTTGAGCTCACAGAGAGAGCAGAAGTGTTTGAGCGCGGTGGGGAAGTGGAGACAGCAGCAAATCACACAGGAGGAAGTGTCTCATCACCGGAGATAAGAACTCAGCCACAGATGCACACTCAAAGATTATCATGTAAAAAAAACCCTGACGGAAATTCAGATGGGCCACCAGAACAATGTGGGATTGTTCCCATCCACTCTGTACCGTGTACACCTCCAGCCATTCCGAACAGCCATTAGATCGCCAAAGCGATGACATTTTCACACATAATCTACGAGCAGGGACACAGGAATACCCCTTTCATCCTCCTCCTAAATATTGTGCAACTAAGACCCAAAAAGTCACTTTTTATCAATAACGTAACTCCACGCTTTACGTTGTGAACAGGCTCCATAGTACAATAACCAGACACGGCTTTACGAAACAGAGTCAGAAACAGAAGGGTTCTCGCAACAGGTTTGTCCTCCTGTTCTTCTAAAAAGGTAAGTGTCAAACAACAGCCATTGTTTAGACAGCCATGTCTCGTTTTTCAGCTGAAAACACTGTACAGAAAACAGCAGCAATGCCAAACCCCATCACTGGGCATGTGAGTATCTACAGGCAGAGGGTGGTAAGTGGAAAGACCATCCCTGTTCAGGGACATATTTCGAACGGGGACTAACAGAGCACATGAAAGTGAACCGCGCTGCCCGAAACAGGGACAGGTGTTTAATGAGGCGTTGCCGCGGCGACCGGGTTGTAAAAGACATTGGCACCTGACAACGGCGTGGCTCATCGCTGGAATTTCTGCTCTCATTTTGAGTTGCTGTTGGCAGCGTGGCAGAACAAACATGTTAGCTGGGCACAGGCTATGTTTTAACCCTGTGAGGTCACTGTGACGGAGGGATGAAACCGACGGCAGGAATGTCATCTAATCTTGTCCTCCCTTTGCCCCGAATCAGCACCTGCAGGGTAAGAGTGACAGCACAGGCCGGGGACGCCAGAGTATAAAGAGAGGGGGAGAGAACGAGAGGGAGAGAATGAAATACACATGAAAGAGAGAGGAGGGTGGTGGCAGGAAAATCACCTATTGTTAATGCCCTAAATCAGATGTAAAAGTGTGAGGGTGACAGCTTGTTGCCAACACTGCAGAACTGCTGACGTCCAAGTTGATACAAACACACACACACAGAGAGAGAGAGAGAGAGAGAGAGAGAGAGAGTCAAACCCACTAACTAAAAAGTCTAGACTTAAAGGCCCAATACTGGAAGCCAGGAAGTCAGAGTTCTCTCTGGCAGAGAGTGTCCAAGAAAGGGCAGTAAGAGTCTTCCTGTTTGTGTCACAGCCCTGAGAGCATTATTCCCCTGCATCCTCACGATCAGCCTTGCCACACACACAGACACACAGAGGAAGAGACAAGCTCAGGCCTCCTAAATGCTTGACTGGCTGCAAACACACACAGCTGGCCCAAGTTTAGAGGGGGAAACCCTGGAGTTGAACAACATAGACTACAGGTGTAGGATACCAAATGATTCACGACTAGCCTATTATAAAAGTTAGAGGAATATTAAAACTAAGTATGTGATTTTAACGTTTGCCCTATACATGGCTATGGGCATAGTGCTGTGTAATGCAGGGGAGGCCCCTCAGAGAAGGGGAGGACCATCCTACTTAGTGAAGTAAAAAAAGAAAGAAGAGTAAAACATTTTTAAAAAGTAATATTTTTTTTAGATAAAACTATACTGAATATATTCAGGTCACCAAAACACTGACTAAAACACTGTTCCACAACAAAGATCTGCAGTAGTCTCAACAGCACCCTCTAGTGTAGCACCACGGTGTTGCCAGAGGAAAGCTATTTTCAATCCTCCTCTGGGTACATTGACTTCAATTCAAAACCTATGGAGACTCATGGTTCTCAAACCCTTCCGAAGACGCACACATTAACTATGACGATTTCCGGGGGAAATCTTCCAACCTATCAGAGCTCTTGCAGCCGATCAAAGGATCAGAAAGTGAATATAGTACTGAAAGCATAAGCTACAGCTAGCTGCAGTGCACGAAGTGTGGCGAGTAGTTGACTCAAAAAAAAAGAAGGTTTTGAACAAATACATTTCTTTAAAAAAAAAATTAAGGACAAGAAGAAGGAACGAGAGAAAGACAGCTATATTTCGTGGTATTAAAAAAATTCTTAGTTTCCCCATTCACTTAGTTAGCTAGATACTCAACAACCTGACTCACACAGAAAGGAATGCTCTTTATGGATGTTCAGCTTCAGTGAACCCAAATATTTTTCCCCTGGCTCGTGGTTGGCCGGTGGAAGGAGGTATGAGGCAGTGATCTGTCTGAACTTCGTCACGGAGAGTAGGGCATGGAAAGACGCACAGGTTTACATTCCTGACGTGGCTGGAGCATACCAGAACACACTCTGTGAACCAGCAGGACAGGAGAGGGAGAGGAGTGGAAACACTGATGACACACACAAGCAAGCACATGAATATAAGATGCCCACATACACACATTGTATATGAATTGCATACACAAACATGCTTGACATACACACAAATAAAAATGTTAACAAACTACAGTTTTGGCAAGTTGGTTAGGACATCTACTTTGTGCATGACAAGTAATTTTTCAAACAATTGTTTACAGACAGATTATAGCACAATTCCAGTGGGTCAGAAGTTTACATACACTAAGTTGACTGTGCCTTTAAACAGCTTGGAAAATTCCAGAAAATGATGTCATGGCTTTAGAAGCTTCTGATAGGCTAATTCACATAATTTGAGTCAATTGGAGGTGTACCTGTGGATGTATTTCAAGGCCTGCCTTCAAACTCAGTGCCTCTTTGCTTGACATCATGGGGAAAATCTAAAGAACTCAGCCAAGACTTCAGAAAATAAATTATAGACCTCCACAAGTCTGGTTCATCATTGGGAGCAATTTCCAAATGCCTGAAGGTAACACGTTTATCTGTACAAACAATAGTACACAACTATAAAAACCATGGGACCAGGCAGCCGTCATACCACTCAGGAAGGAGATGTGTTCTGTCTCCTAGAGATGAACGGACTTTGGTGCGAAAAGTGCAAATCAATCCCAGAACAACAGCAAAAGACCCTGTGAAGATGCTGGAGGAAACAGATACAAAAGTATCTATATCCACAGTCAAAACCAGTCCTATACCGACATATCCTGAAAGGCAGCTCAGCAAGGGAGAAGACACTGCTCCAAAACCGCCATAAAAAAGCCTGACTACGGATTGCAACTGCACACGGGGACATATATCGTACTTTTTGGAGAAATGTCCTCTGGTCTGATGAAACAAAAATAGAACTGTTGGCCATAATGACCATCGTTATGTTTGGAGGAAAAAGGGGGAGGCTTGCATGCCGAAGAACACCATCCCAACTGTGAAGCACAATGTTGTGGGGGTGCTTTGCTGCAGGAGGGACTGGTGCACTTCACAAAATAGATGGCATCATGAGGAGAGGAAATTATGTGGATATATTGAAGCAACATCTCAAGGCATCAGTCATGAAGTTAAAGCTTGGTCGCAAATGGATCTTCCAAATGGACAATGACCACAAGCTTATATCCGAAGTTGTGGCAAAATGGCTTAAGGGCAACAAAGTCAAGGTATTGGAATGGCCATCACAAAGCCCTGACCTCAATCCTGTAGAAAATTTAGGGGCAGAACTGAAAAAGCGTGTGCGAGCAAAGAGGCCTACAAACCTGACTCAGTTACACCAGCTCTGTCAGGAGGAATGGGCCAAAACTCACCCAACTTATTGTGGGAAGCTTGTTGAAGGCTTCCTGAAACGTTTGACCCAAGTTAAACAATTTAAAGGCAACGCTACCAAATACTAATTGAGTGTATGTAAACTTCTGACCCACTGGGAATGTGATGAAAGAAATAAAAGCTGAAATAAATCATTCGCTCTACTATTATTCTGACATTTCACATTCTTAAAATAAAGTGGCGATCCTAACTGACCTAAGACGGTGAATTATTATTGAATTAAATGCCAGGAATTGTGAAAAACTGAGTTTAAATGTATTTGGCTAAGGTGTATGTAAACGTCAGACTTCAACTGTATACAAACATATGTGAGCACCCCTTCAAATTAGTGGATTTGGCGATTTCATCCACCCCCGTTGCTGAAAGGTGTATAAATTTGAGCACACCGCCATGCAATCTCCATAGACAAACATTGGCAGTAGAAGGGCCTTACTGAAGAGCTCAGTGACTTTCAACATGGCACCGTCATAGGATGACACCTTTCCAACAAGTCAGTTCGCCAAATTTCTGCCTACGTGCTCTTATTGTGAAGTGGAAACATCTAGGAGCCACAACAGCTCAGCCGCGAAGTGGTAGGCCACACAAGCTCACAGAATTGGACCACCAAGTACTAAAGAGTGTAGCACGTATAAATCGTCTATCCTCGGTTGCAACACTCACTATCAAGTTCCAAACTACCTCTGGAAGCAACGTCAGCACAAGAACTGTTCATTGGGAGCATCATGAAATGGATTTCCATGGTCGAGCAGCCGCACACAAGCCTAAGATCACCATGTGACATGCCAAGCGTCGGCTGGAGTGGTGTAAAGCTCGACACCATTGGACTCTGGAGCAGTGGAAACGCGTTCTCTGGAGTGATGAATCACGCTTCACCATCTGGACGAATCTGGGTTTGGCGGATGCCAGGAGAATGATACCTGCCCCAATGCATAGTGCCAAGCGTAAAGTTTGGTGGAGGAATAATGGTCTGGGGCTGTTTTTCATGGTTTGGGCTCAGCCCCTTAGTTCCAGTAAAGGGATATCTTAAAATCTTAACGCTACAGCGTATAATGACATTCTAAACGATGCTGTGCTTCCAACTTTGTGGCAACAGTTTGGAGAAGGCCCTTTCCTGTTTCAGCATGACAATGCCCCCGTGCACAAAGACAGATCCATACAGAAATGGTTTGTCGAGATCGGTGTGGAAGAACTTGACTGACCAGCACAGAGCCCTGACCTCAACCCCATCAAACACCTTTGGGATGAATTGGAACGCTGAGTGCGTGCCAGGCCTAATCGCCAAACATCAGTGCCCTACCTCACTAATGCTCGTGGCTGAATGGAAGTAAGTCCCCTCAGCAATGTTACAACATTTAATGGAAAGCCTTCCCAGAAGAGTGGAGGGTGTTATACCAGCAAAGAAGGGACTTCCATATTAATGCCCATCATTTTGGAATGAGATGTTTGACATGCAGATGTCCACATACTTTTGGTGTTGTAGTGTATAAACAGGTCTACAGGCTATAATAACGCAGACTTCATTCACACAAGCCCCCACAGAAAACAAAAACACACTGATCCTGACCAAAACAGATCTGGCGTGTATTCATTATTGCACACTCATAGAAAACGTTTTGCAATGAAAACAAGCTTTTCTTATAGAACAAGTTCACGTTAGTCCCTCCCCGTTTCGGTATGTTTGCTTCCTCTTGGTTCCTAGTGAATACACCCCTGGACTACCATGTTAATACAGACACGTGTAAAGTCTGGGCTCCCGAGTGGCGCAGCGGTCAAAGGCACTGCATCTCAGTGCTAGAGGCATCAGTACAGTCCCTGGTTCGAACCCAGATTGTATCACATCCGGCTGTGATTGGGAGTCCCATAGGGCGGAGCACAATTGGCCCAGGCCATCATTGTAAATAAGAATTTGTTCTTAACTGACTTTCCTAGTTAAATAAAGGTTCATTTTTTATTTATTTTTATAAATTGACCCTCCTAGGTTAGGCCATAGGGCCAGAGGGACTGAAGCGGGGGTCAGCACCAGTTAGCATCAACATTTGTCTCTCATTTCTATGTAGGAACGGACCCTCGCGTCACATCAGCACAAGCTCCTTGTGCAGGGGCCTATCAACTCCCTCCAGTCCAGGAACCCTGGTTGACCCTACTGGCCAGAAGAAGTCCCTTTTGAAGTGCCAGGCTTGACCATCAGGGCCAGCATATAGTCCCAATCAGCCTGCTATGACATATTCTAAACAAAGAGCCCAAGCTGGAATTATTTTTGCTCCCGTATACAACAGGGCAATAAAGTACAAATCCACATACTTCCTCTTGACCACAATGTGGCAAGCCTAAGAAAACAGGCCTATTCATTCAACGATGGACCAAGATGTCCAACCTGGACTCAGGGGTAAATGTAACATAATAAACGTAAATCCAGAATGCTACAATTCGTATGATATGTATTAATTTGGGGATGTCCATCACCCATTTCATACTATATGTTACGAATTACAATTCGAATGAAATATTACGAATTTGCAAAATGTATGATATGTTACAAATTCCAATTTGTTGTGGCTAACATTAGCTAGGCGGCTAACGCTAACTAGGCAGCTAACGCTAACTAGGCAGCTAACGCTAACTAGGCAGCTAACGCTAACTAGGCAGCTAACGCTAACTAGGCAGCTAACGCTAACTAGGCAGCTAACGCTAACTAGGCAAGGGGGTTAGGTTGAGTTCAGGGTTAATGATAGGGTTAAGGTTAGGAGTTAGGTTAAAGGGTTAAGATCAGATAGTGCTGCTGCACTGTCATCTGGCCAATGACCCCCCCCCCCCCCCCCCCCACTCCATCAATTGAGTGTAACTACACAGCTAATTGCCATTTCTCTCTAATGTGTAGCGCTTTAGGTTAACGTTAAATAACAGCATAACGTTAACATTATCGCTGAACCCCGACTTGCCCTTTTTAAGTCGCTCCCGCCGCTCACAATTCACAGACCACACTCTTTCGCAGTACGCACCCGCGTGACCTATTAGGTGTAGTCTTGAGTATGTAAATGTTGCTCCGTGCAAATTGAGAACATTATCCTCTACCTCTAACAATTTGCTGGTAAACAACCTGCTGAATTAAACAAATCCGGTATCAAATGCAATTATCATCATTCACCCTTACGCTTTTCAGTGTTAAACGCTTGCGTTTGACCTGTTATCGTGTGTGTTTCTCTGATACACAAGTTCTTTAGAAAACGGTAGACATTTCTGAATCTGACATTAGGCTCGTCAGATATACCTTCAGATAAATCAGTTGTGGCTATTGTTCTAAATTGGTCTTAGTGTGTAACTCTGATGCGTCGCGGGTCAAGCCTTGTTCAAAAGTCATTGTCAATAACGGACTGGTGCCCCGATTTATAACATATATGAATTGATCCTTACGAGACACATTCATAACTTATAGTAACAACTTGACCAATACACCGCACCACACAACGACCACGTGCAAAGAGTGTGCAAAGCTGTCATCAAGGCAAAGGAGTGGCTAATATGCTTTGAATTGTTGAACACTTTTCTTGGTGGTTGCTACATGATTCCATATGTGTTATTTCATAGTTTTGGTCGGACGTTGTCGCTATTATTCTACAATGTAGAAAATAGTAAAAACGAAGAAAAAACCCTTGAATGAGTAGGTGTGTCCAAACTTTTGACTGGTACTGTACCTATTATAGTACACAGAAACACCTGCCGGTTGTTTTTCGAGCAGCCCAGTCCTGTGAGGCGTCTCTTGTGAAACCGGAGGGCTATGCGTAGGAAAGAGGGATAAACTCATATGCTTTGCCTGGGGAAATAATCAAGGGCTGTGTTCAATTCCATGTGTGTGTGCGCCTGCATTTAAGTTGGTTTGGTGGGATCGGTGTGTTCGTTCTTGTATGTGTTGGAGGGGCTGGTCTCGGGTGGGGGCTCGGAGACAAAGCATCTGATTCTTTCTGTGGGAGCGGGTGGGTAACGTGAGAGCCGTTCCCAGACTGGAGAGGGGGGACCTGGGGATAAAGGAGCTGCGCTCGGCTGCACCGAACGGGGCTTTTGTGGGCCTGACTCTCCCTCTGCCTGGCTGGCCAGTTAAGCCGATAGAGGCCCAGGGGATCAGGGCCAGGTTCCTATCTACACACTCAGCACAGCTTTCTATATTCACAAGAAAAGGAGGGAGAGGAAAAGAGGGGGATGGAGAGCAAGACCTGAAAGAAAAAGAGAGAAAGTAAAGGAGTCAGGGATAGGAGAGGGAACAGGTGTACGAAACATACAGAAGTAGGATCTTCATTTGACCAGTTTCTCACAGCAGGAAAATAATCCTGCAGCAACAGGACATGTGAATAATTGCGTGGGATATAATTAATGGACATGTTTTTTGTAGGGGTCGATACATTTTTAGTTAGGTCAAATCAAATTTTTAAGTGGAAATGACAAACCTTAGAAGCCTTTTTTAAACCTTGAATAAGTGCCATTTCCTGCTGTACAACAGGGTGATCCAATTATGATCCTACATCTGTAGAGCAGGAAAAGAGATGGATAAGGAGGAGAAAAAGGGATCAAGATGGACAAAATGTAGGAGGTAGAGAGACAGAGAGAGTGATTAGTGATGCCGGAGCTAGTTGTTTACCTCCTCCCCTCTTCTTTTCCCTAAAAAACCTGATTCTTCTCCTCCTCCCTCCATCCCCCTCCACTCAGCAGGCCGGGTGTTATAGATGGGACTCTCCAGGGAGATCTCAAAAGGACACTGCACAACATGTGTTTGCTAAATATTCCCAATGCGTGCTGGGAGTGCATGGTCGGTCACATACACATCAACCCCCACATCCACGCTGAGAGCCACAATGGACACATTACTGGGCCGTGAGTCATTCCCTTTATGTAGGCTCCCTCTCCTCCCTCCATTTTCCTCCCTATGCTTTTATTCCTCCCCTCCTTCCCATTCTGGTTTTTATCCCTCATTCCCATTTTCAGGTCAGGATGAAAGGGTTTTCACTGATCTGCTTAGAGAGAGCGAGAGCGAGAGAGATGCAGGCTAGTGCTCCAGCTCCAGTCACTATTGTGAGCACTCGGCTCTCAATGAATTCCACCCCATAAAGAGTTTGGCTGGACATTTTTTATAAAAATAAAAAAAATACATTTTTACAAGGGACCCCAGCGATCCCTTCTAGTGATGCTCCTAGCACAACACTAGAAACAAAACATTTAAGTCTGACTCCATCTCTTTCTCTCTCTACACTCGGTCTTTCCACCGAGTCCTCTCCTCAGCCCTAATGTAATTTGTTCACCTACTGAGGTAGCGCCCGTAGCCTAGATCCTCTCCTCTCCTGCCCACCCCCATCCCTTTCCCCAGCCAGCCTGGCAGTCCTCTCTCCCCCTCAGGCCCAAAACAGCCCCAGGAGGACCATGGCGATCCCACCCAACCAGCCCTCATACTGACCCATTGTCGTCGGGCTTACCTAACACGGACCATTACCAAAACACCAACCCTAACTCCTACGCTAACACCCTTCTTGTCATACGGTGGCCATTTTGGTATTGCTACATTTTGGGAATATAATGTGGGCATGAAACTACGTACTGACTTCTGTAGAAGTGATGTGTGAGGTGTCCTGTACTTCCTGTGATTCTTACTAAAAACACAAAACAACTAAATCAAAGTAGCATGTCAGAGATCCTATAGAAGAGTGAAACCTCTAGTTGGGATGAATCACGTTTGTTAGCCCACATACTGTAAGTAATTAGCCACAGTTCAACAGGTTTTTCACAGTGAACCCAGAGCACGAGGCCAAGCGCGTTGAAGACCCACATGACACGCCTATATATATTTCTTTCATGTAATCTACAGTTTCGTAATCTTCCCTTTTCGTCGCCCCCGTTTCTTCTACCTCATCCTCCACCCATCCCTGCTGACGTCTGTGTCGCTCCCTTCCTTCCTATGAAAGTCACTGCAGTGCCAGCTTCAGTGGTTGAGTATTTACTACATGCCTCTCTAACCTCAGGTTACCCTAGGTTCAGAGACAGAGAGACACAGACAGAGACACACAGACAGAGAGACACAGACAGAGAGACACAGACAGAGAGACACAGACAGAGAGACACAGACAGAGAGACACAGACAGAGTGTGAGTGTGTGTACACAGGCCTCCACCACACATCCCGGACCAGCACAGACACGCAAGTTTAGCATGACCCACAAACCACGGGGAGTCTGCAGCTGTCCCTGGTAACCACTGCTGCCATCTATGACCTTATTAAAAAATTGAATAAAAAGGCCCTCAGACCCTCCAGAGCAAACACTGCTTTTCCTGGAACGCACCAAACAACATCACCCAGGCAGCCTCTCCAAAAGACACAATGTAAGTTAAAGTTGCAATATGTCACTTTCTGGGCGACCTGACCAAATTCACATTGAAATGCGAGTTATAGATTGACTTGCTTTCAATCAGAATGACCTAAGAAGCGGTAGATCTGTTCTGTGTGCTATTTCTAGGCTTCCGGTTCAGAACACTACGTTTTTTGCATCTTCGGTTTTGTACACCGGCTTCAAACAGCTGAAAATACAATACTTTTGGTTGTGAAAAAGATATTTCAGATGGTGCAATGATTCTCGCTCTACGCTATAGCCCGACTTACTTGCTTTGTCACATAAACTCAAATTAGGCGAACTATTGGAATTTTAGCCACCAGGAAACGGTGGAGCGATCTTTAGGAGCCTCTTCCTCAGGTTCCAATGTATACCAATTGGGAGAGGGCTTCCTTGCAGCTTTTATGTAAGTCGTGTTGTTGAGATAGAAGGGTACATGTCCTGCTAACCTTGCTCTACAGAGCTCTCAAAGAGCCCTGTGTGTTCCCTCTGTTGCCCTGAAAAGAGAGGAATTTTGATGCCTGCCTGCCTGCTGGACCAGCTGGGAGGATTTTGGCACAGTAACATGCCACCAAATACTTCTGCTGCTGCTTAAAATTGGATTACGGTACAAAACTGGTTTCGAGCAGAACTAAATCATTGGATTAGTATCATAAGGACTCGGGGTGATATGGAATGCAGGGGCTCTACAGTAACAGTAAGTATGGATCTACTCTACAGCCTTAACGCTTTCTGTAGAAACACACTGAAAAAGGTTGTAACTAACGAGACTAACTGAGTGATAGGCATCAACAATTCCCAAAGTGATCAAGTCCACTTTCATTGTGTTGAAATTAACTGCATTGCCAAACTCTATGAAACCGTGGCTTCAAACTGGACACAAAACCACAGAATTCCCATTGATTCTAGCAGTGTATGACCTTGCTTCCCATCTCTCTCCACTCCCTCTTTCTCAATCTCTGTAAATGTCATTTTCTCTCTCTCAATCTCTGTCAATTTCCTTTTCGCTCTCTTGCCCTCTTTCTAAAGCTCTCTCAATCTCTGTCAATACACCTTTATCTCTCGCTCTTCTCATCCCATCTCTGCCATTAGTAGTGTTTTGAATAGTCAACTGGAGGAGTACGCTGCCTACTAATGCCCGCCAGGAAACACAGTACGTCCATGCAAAGCTGCTCCGCTATGATGCAAATTAACGAGTGGGGAAAGAGAATGATGGACGGGTACGGGGTTTCGGTGAGGGAGCACTGCGCGGATCATTAGCGGCGGCCAGTGTTTTTGATATGGGACACCATTTCCTCCAGAAGTCTGCTGCTGATTGTGTGTGTGTGTATGTGTGTCTTAGTAAAGCTATGGTGTGGTAAAGGTGTGGCGGCTCAGACTATTGTGCTACCATGCTAATGCTCTCTTGACTCACTCTGCTGCGCACCTGCCTGGGTTTAGCAAATTCACTGACAAAAGGCTTTGGTCTGATAAGCAGTGTAGGTATTAGTAACCAATATAGGGCTCCGAAAACACACACACACACACACACACACACACACACACACACACACACATTCAACCAACATGGGTTAGAACAAGACCTAATGTATCAAACCAGATCATGTCAGCCAGTGAACATGTCATATACTCAGACCTATCATTCAGAAGGCTGGATCGGTTTGACAGACAGACCTGGGGTTAGGCCCGAAGTTGCCACGTACAATAACACACGAGCATTGAATGCTAGACGATTGTTTTCAGCCCCACAATGCAACACCGTCCATCAGCCTGGACCCTTATCAACGTCATCGTTACAGTGTGTGTGGGTGCGTGAGTATTCTTTACCGCTTTCGTGCGTGAGCGTACGTGCGATACCCCTGCCCGTGTACAGTGTGGTGTGTGTGCAGTTGTACTTAAAAAGTACTTCAGTAAAAAAAAAAAAAGTACAACTTTATCCTCGTCACTTGTGACTTCCAAATATCTCTTAACGGTCGCCCCAGCATGAGGGTTTGAGATGCGCGAGGTCAGAATTCACTCACTGTTCCAAAATGTGATTGTTACGCAACAGGACAGTTAACACGCGATGCCCTTCAACCAAGACACGTTGCCTGCTAATTATCTATAGGCTGTGTTTCAACTTGTCAGTTTCAAATTACAGTTTGAATTGAAGTGTGTTCCACCTCATTAATTCACATAGATGTAGCCCATTTCACTGTTGCAGACAATTTATATTTGAGGCTTTACTGAGCTTGAAATTCAGGCCAAAGAGTTCAATTTTGGTTTCATCAGACCAGAGAATCTTGTTTCTCATGGTCTGAGAGTCTTTTACTGAGGAGTGGCTTCCATCTGGCCACTCTACCATAAAGGCCTGATTGGTGGAGAGCTGAAGAGATGGTTGTCCTTCTGGAAGGTTCTCCCATCTCCATAGTGGAACTGGAGACCTGTCAGAGTGACCATGGGTTCTTGGTCACTTCACTGACCAAGGCCGTTCTCCCCCGATTGCTCAGTTTGGTCGGGCGGCCAGCTCTAAGAAGAGAATTGGTGGTTCAAACTTCTTCCATTTAAGAATGATGGAGGTCATTGTGCTCTTGGGGACCTTCAATGCTCCAGAAATGTTTTGGTACCCTTCCCCAGATCTGTTCCTCGACACAATCCTGTCTCAGAGCTCTATGGACAATTCCTTCGACCTTATGTCATGGTTTTTGCAATGACATGCACTGTCAACTGTGGGACCTTATATAGACCGGTGTGTGCCTTTCCAAATCATGTCCAACCAATTGAATTTACCACAAGTTCCACAAATTTACCAAGTTATAAAACATCTCAATGAGGATCAATGGAAACAGAACACATCAGAGCTCATTTTTAAGTCTCAGAGCAAAGGGTCTGAATACTTATGTAAATAAGGTATCTGTTTTTTTATAAATGGGCAAAAATGTCTAAAAACCTGTTTTACTTTGTCATTAGGGGGTATTGTGTGTAGATTTATGAGGAAAACCATGTATTTAATACATTTTAGAATAAGGTTGTAAAGTAACAAAATAAAATGTGGAAAAAGGGGTCTGAATACTTTACGAATGCACTCTATATTTCAGCAATTCCATTTACTTTTGATACCTAAGTATAATTTAAAACCAAATACTTTTAGACTTAAGTAGTATTTTACTGGTGACTTTCACTTTTACTTGAGTCATTTTCTATAAAGGTATGACAATTGGGTACTTTTTCCACTACTGGGTGTGTGTGTGTGCGTGTGTGTGTGTGTATGTAAGTAAACGGGTGACAGAGGTAAACAGGAGATTGTGTGTGCATGTGATCACGTTCCCAGGCCCATTCCAGAACGGAGGTGGAAACAATGGCCAGGCCAGGAACTCTCAGTCGCAGCTGTGTGTGTGTGTGTGTGTGTGTGTGTGGGGAGAGATGGCCCACCTGTCCAATTCGCTACACATCTTCCTGTTTACAGTTCCCCATTTCAATTGCCCTCAGCCTTTATTGCTCTCTGTCTTTCTCCCTCTTTTGCCCTTGTGCAAATCTTTTTCACTCCCTCTTCTTCTCTCCATTCCTCTCTATGTGAGGTAATCTGGTCAACAACACTCCGTGAGACTCATTCACTACAGATACCACTTTATAGAGGGCCCATAAGGGAGTAGCAAGGGTAGCCACTTGCTGCACGCTAGACTGATGATCAGACACACATTTTGAAACCTAAATAGCAAGGAAACAAGGTTGAGTTAACAGTAGCAATCTGTGATCCTGATAGAGCATGTGAAACCATTTTCTCTCTACCCCTTTTGCCCAACGGAAATACAGAAAGACAATGAAGGGTGTTTTCTTAGTGAATAACTATACCAACCATGGGTCTGTGGGAAGTTCAAACAGGCATCAGGTATTACAATCATCTGACATGATGAACCTATGGCGATAATACAACACCTCCACTGACACAGTCAAGCCTCGACAGGTCGGCCCTCCCCAGTCTCACATGACAAGTACAATTAGTAAACAGGTTATTGGTCTGAGAGTTAAGGACCCGTTAAATAGACACACATCCTGGCAGTGAGACTTGACTGGCTGATGAAAGACAGACAAAACGAGGGACAAAATAAAGCTCACAGTCACATGGTACCGTAGTAGGCCGAATGGGTTTTTGAGTAGGGCTGTTACTTTGACCGAGTTACCGCCACAACGGCGGTCACGAGTCATGACGGCAGTCAAATTCCACGTGACTGTTTACTCCCGGTTATGAGGCTTCTCCGAGCTCTGATGCTGCTGATGGTCATTTCTCAACTTTCCTAATATTAAGCACATTGCTTATATTTACAACAGGAGTATAGCCTACCAGGTTGGCATGACAATGAACGACGGGAAAAGCATCCTCCATTCGGTAAGTGTATAGACTACATGTCATTTTCCCCCCTGCCCCCGTTTCGAGACAGTTGCATGATAATAGCCTAATAGTTATCAACATTTTAAGCTAGGCCTCCCGGGTGGCGCAGTGGTCTAAGGCACAGTGCTAGCTGTGGTGCGGCTGGCTTCCGGGTTGGATGGGCGCTGTGTCAAGAAGCAGTGCGGCTAGGTTGGGTTGTGTTATGGAGGACGCGTGGCTCTCGACCTTCACCTCTCCCGAGTCCGTACGGGAGTTGCAGCGATGAGACAAGACTGTAACCACTACCAATTGGATACCACAAAATTGGGGAGAAAAAAAGGGGTAAATTTGTATATTTTTCAAACATTTTAAGCTAAAAGTTTTGATCTGTTGCGTCAGCCTCATTGCTTAACCTCTTCAACCTATGGGGGCGCTATGTCATTATTGGATAAAAAAAACGTGCCCGTTTTAAGCGCAATATTTTGTCACGAAAAGATGCTCGACTATGCATATAATTGCCAGCGTTGGAAAGAAAACACTGACGTTTTCAAAACTGCAAAGATATTATCTGTGAGTACCCCAGAACTGATCTTATAGGCGAAACCAAGATGAAACTTCAAACAGGAAATGAACAGGATTTTTGAAGCTGTGTTTTACTAACGTCTCCTTATATGGCTGTGAATATGCTGTGAACGAGCTTATGCGCTCTGCCGTTCATCCAAGATGTCTGCAGCATTGTGCCGTATTTGTAGACATATCATTGGAAGATTGGCCATAAGAGACTACATTTACCAGGTGTCCGCCCGGTGTCCTGCGTCGAAATTGGTGCGCAATCTCCAGCTGCAACCATTCTTCCATGTGATTGAGAGGAGAGAGGAGACTTCCAGGAACGATATATCATCGAAGCGATATGTGAAAAACACCTTGAGGATTGATTCTAAACAACGTTTACCATGTTTCAGTCGATATTATGGAGTTAATTTGGAAAAAAGTTTGGCGCTTGGATAACTGAATTTTCGGGGTTTTTTGGTAGCCAAATGTGACGCACCAAACGGACCGATTTCTCCTGCACAAAAAATCTTTCAGGAAAAACGGAACATTTGCTATCTAACTGAGAGTCTCCTCATTGAAAACATCCGAAGTTCTTCAAAGGTAAATGATTTATTGAATGTTTTTGCTGGTTTTTGTGAAAATGTGGCCTGCTAATGCTAACGCTAAATGCTAATGCTAAATGCTAGTTTGCTATGGTAGAGAAGCATATTTTTGAAAATCTGAGATGACAGTGTTGTTAACAAAAGGCTAAGCTTGAGAGCAAATAAATTCATTTAATTTCATTTGCGATTTTCATGAATAGTTAACGTTGCGTTATGGTAATGAGCTTGAGGCTGTAGTCACGATACCGGATCCGGGATGGCTCGACGCAAGAAGTTAACAAGGTTTTTTTGATGCCTAGTGGTTGGATTAAATTTGGGATCTATCGCATCCCACAACTGTTCCAGACCATGCTTGACATATTTATTTCTCACACAGACTAGGTCAACTTTTGCACTATGGGGTAGATTGACATAGGCTAGTGCTTTTGCTGTTCGTTAGGCCTTCATCTTGTTGACTGACGAAAAGTAAATGTGGACAGTTCTTCCAATATCTTCAATATGCACCTCAGAATTGGACAAGGACGCGTAGAGTTGCGTCCCCGATGTGTCCGTCTTCACATGTCGCCTGTGACAAAGACCTGGTCACGTGACAGGCATTGGCTAATAATAATTGAGCTATCTGAGAGAGCCATGTAAATGAAAGGTGCTTTGTGGGAACGCAGCCGGGAGAAGGGAATTACGTTTATTATATTCAGCCCAAGGGCAAAACGGCCACTGGCCACAAAAGGCAAGGATTTTCTTTTTAGGGGGCTTTACGTCCACACAATGGGGATGTCGCTGGAAAATTCGAGGTATTATCAAGTGCTTGTCAAATTGTGAATGAGAGACTGATGAAGTGTGTGGAGCCTGCGCAAAAAAAACAAAGCAGAGCTCATGCCTTTTATGCAACTATTTTCAAATCATCATTGGAGTCGCATCACGCAGACTTAGAATGTATAATAACCCTAAACATATAACCCAACTTTTGTAGAACAACAAGTCACATTAATAACTCAAAATGAAGCATATAAGAGGACCTGTTTCTTTGTTAACCGCTCAACACAGAATAGCCGCATGTGCGCACTCCCTCAAATTATTTAGAGAAAATATCCTTTCTATTTTACTCAGCCATGTTCAATTCTATTCCTCACACTACGAAATAATGTAAAACAATGCCACGGGATTCTAAGCTAATCTTGTCTGCTGAATGAACTGTAGCCCACAGCCATATGGCATAGCCAGATCAGGACCTAACATAAGGACAACTCAGAGTATGCTATCCTGTTCTTCTGAAATAGACTACATTTCCTTCATATCATGTTTCATTAGACCTGTCTAAAATAAATCATGGATTTATTGTGGCGGTGTAGGCTATATTACATGGATTTATTGTGGCGGTGTAGGCTATATTACATGGATTTATTGTGGCGGTGTAGGCTATATTACATGGATTTATTGTGGCGGTGTAGGCTATATTACATGGATTTATTGTGGCGGTGTAGGCTATATTACATGGATTTATTGTGGCGGTGTAGGCTATATTACATGGATTTATTTGGCGGTGTAGGCTATATTACATGGATTTATTGTAGGCTAGGCTATATTACATGGATTTATTGTGACGGTGTAGGCTATATTACATGGATTTATTGTGACGGTGTAGGCTATATTACATGGATTTATTGTAGGCTATATTACGGTGTAGGCTATATTACATGGATTTATTGTGACGGTGTAGGCTATATTACATGGATTTATTGTGGCGGTGTAGGCTATATTACATGGATTTATTGTGACGGTGTAGGCTATATTACATGGATTTATTGTGACGGTGTAGGCTATATTACATGGATTTATTGTGACGTGTAGGCTATATTACATGGATTTATTGTGGCGGTGTAGGCTATATTACATGGATTTATTGTGGCGGTGTAGGCTATATTACATGGATTTATTAGACTTTTTAAAATGTAGTTGATCCATTGGTCTGCATCAGTGGCTTATAGGCTATGCGTGGAAGCCAGGAGATGCTAAATGTGTTAATGTGAACGGTCAATTACCGTGAGACCGGCAGTTATCTATGAGGAGACGAGCTTGAGGATTCACCCAAATTCCCACTTCTCAACTGGTGCTTGTTTACAACATTAAACTTTCTAGCATACATCCCTGACACACACACACACACACATATATACTGTAGATCGTCCCGTGTGGCTTTACAGTAAGGCCAACCAAAATAGGGGAACCCCATATTAGCAACTGAACAATGGGAAGCGGGGTCATCTCTATGAGTCAGAGTTACCCTATGAACCTCAGCAACACACAAGGAGTGGAGGCTTTATAGACCACAATTGTCCTGAAACAATGAGAGAGCTCTACCCAACAGTTAGCACCAAATTCTCCTACCATACCTCTTCTCCCACCAACCCCAGAGAGAGGGGGAGTGCCTTGGGGGAAAATGTGGAGGACGAGGGGAGGGGATGGAGGTGGAAGAGGAGGATGTGGATCGCCCCCGACAGAGGACTCCAAAAGGAAACATGCCTCATTTCCTCCTCTTTATCCCTCAGACAATGGGCAGCAGGGAGAGGGATGGATAAAGGAGATAGACGAGGGGATAGGGAGGAGGAGTGGAGAGGAAAGGAGAGGAGGAGAAGAGGGAAGAACTGATGTGAGAAGAAGAGAGGGAAGGATAGGGGAGAGAGGTGAGGATGAGAGGGGGGAGGGGTGAGGATGAGAGGTGAGGATAGCGGGGAGAGGTGAAGATAGGGTGGAGAGGTGAGGATAGGGTGGAGAGGTGAGGATAGGGTGGAGAGGTGAGGATAGCGGGGAGAGGTGAGGATAGCGGGGAGAGGTGAGGATAGCGGGGAGAGGTGAGGATAGCGGAGAGCGAATAACAGCGTTGAGAAGAAGAGAAAGGGAATGAAGGAAGGAGAGAAGATGAGCGTAGGAAGAGGGAATGCAATGATGCCTTTCCACAAATCACTGAATAAACCATCAAGTGTTCTGCTGTTTCAAGGTTGAACTGACAGACAGACACAGCCTTAGTGTTAAGGTCTTATTTGTTCCTATTCCACTAGGAGCAGGGGCTGGGGGCAGGGAAAGAGAGTTGTGCTCTTACATACTGTAGGCTCTGAAGTTAATGGAAAAACGTGTCAAATGGAACACAGGGAGGCTGGCTGGCTGTTAAATAAACAGAGAGTAGCCTGGCCATGGTGACTCAACATTTCTGACTGAGACGGACGAACTGGAGAGGAGAGCCGAAAGGAATGATGGAAGAGCCGTGCCAAAACACCCGTACTCCTGACACACGCATGCGCACAGTCATAAAGAAGGCGTAACAGCGCCTCTTTCCCCTCAGGAGGTTGAAAAAGTTTGCTGTGGGCCCTCAAACCCTGTGCGGACAGACCAATACATCTCTGGGACCAAGCTCCAGGACCTCCATATCAGGCGGTGCGAATAAAAGGCATGGAAAATCATTAATACGTGTCACATATCAGTTTGCAAACAATGTCCAATAAATAAATACTTGAGTTATTAAAGCAGCATACAAACATGGTCTCTTTTTTGTTTTCTTGAGTAAGGCAGCTCCAAAATGCAGGTGTTTCAGCCTAGCTCAGTGCTTTCTGTGGTGGTGGGGCAGCCAGCAGAAAATATGTAGTGTAGGGGTTGGTAATGTTCTCTACTTGCGCCGTGTTGGCTCAGTGTCCCGTCACTGCAAAATCTACAGGTAGAGCTATAAAATTCAAGCCCCTTGGGTGCTGCCATAGAATTAAATGAGATGTTCCCATCCAAGAAGGCTCAAGGTCATTGGCCACAGATAAAATAACGTCAAATCACATTATATCTACGGAAGCTTTGGTCCAGCGTCGTCCGGGTTAGGCCGGCTAGGATGTCCTTGTCTCATCATGCTCTCGCAAACTCCTTGTGACGCCTTCAAGTTGACTTCAGTCGTCAGTTCGACAGTGTTTCCACTGATACATTGGTGCGGCTGGCTACCGGGTTAAGCGAGCATTGTGTCCAGAAGCAGTGCGGCTTGGCCCTCGACCTTTGCCAAGTCCATAGGGGAGTTGTAGCAATGAGCCAAGATCGTAACTACCAATTGGATATCACAAAAAAGGGAGTAACTGCATGGGCTAGAAAAGTTTGAAAACATTGGCCATGCTGTCAATCCAGCATGATGACTGCCGCGTGGAAACTCGGAACTGGGAGATCTCAGACTTTAGGAGTTCAACTGGGAACTCGGATAAAACTGGTAAAATACAGAAAATTATTTTTAAAGGTCATCCAATTTCTGGCCTCTTTCTAGAGCCTACAAGAAGGACAGCCATGCCACCTTCCTGTTCAAGTGAGCACAGCAAAACAAGGCGAGTCCAAAAATGTATTGTATTCTGCTGCATAAATTATGTAATTTGCCTGGGAGATATGTATACTGTCGCTAAGAAAGTAATACTAAGTGTATGTTGTGTGGTAAGCTGTTAGTAGCCCCTATGCCTCACCCTAATTTGGTCCCTTTCCCTGTCATAATTTAGCCTACTGTTCTGACTTGGTGGTGCACATGTAGCCTCTAGGCTGTTTTAGAGAAATGTAATCACCTAATATAGTAAGAGCTTTCTTATATGCCCCTTTATTTATCCTATGGTTCTGACTTGGTGTACAGAGAAAATACTTTAAGAACGGTCAATGTTCTGAATTCTGTAGCTGTACAGTTCAAAAGTACTGAACAAATAGTTATATTGACTACGTCCGTCCTACAGTATCTCGCTCATTAATGTCTTAATCCAAATTACGGATTGCCTCTTTTCCGCTCTTATCTTCTGAGTTGTACTGAGTTTGTACAACTCAGTAGAAACCACATTTGTTTAAGCAAGTCAGCCATATCAGATACGTTTTATTTAGGCAGTAAATGAGGCTGAATGAACTGTGTCGCTGCCCGACGAGGCTCCGCTGATTTCCAGGTGTAGCGATGGTAAGGATTCACTCCGTGGTGCTGAAACGAAAGATCTAATGTTGGGTCAGCTTTATGTAGGCCCTAACAGTTTGTGGGCACCGTTTGTCACGGTTATAGCGTAATTCATGTATTGTTTAGTCTTGTGAAGTGGCTTTGCTGTCATGCGTCTAAAAAAAGAAAACATTGATATTGATTACTGCATTATTGGGTTTAGAGCTGGGAAGAAAGGCATGTCACTGTACAGATGCAAGTGACGTGAAAACTTTAAACTTGAGTGGACACTACAGTATTCTGAAGGGAGAAAAGGAGAGTCCTAGCATCACATTTACAGTCGACAAGAGACTCATACAATTGACGTTGGGCTGGTTTTGTTCCGCACAACAATGACAGATTGGAAAGCAGTGGTGGAGGCTGAGGAGATTTGTTCATGGCTAATTTTTCAAGCTCCCACTGGCCAACCTCCAGTGACTGGCTTTGGAAATCTGGTAATCTAACCATCTCAGAGTCTAATTGGCTGATAAAAATCTATGCCTCTTATTCAAGGCACTGATTTGCGGATAATGTTCTCCTGCTGGCTGCTGCAAAATGGCCGCCTTGCTTCTTCTCTGTGTTTGTGTGTGTGTGAGAGAGAGAGACCGTTGGAGAGCAAAGGGTAGCATAGAGTCTCACTATTACTGTTATAGCACTTAGAGCTTGTCAGCGATTACTAAACAGGTAAACACGAAAAATACAAACACATTCTCTCTCACACACACAAACGTGGTCTCAGGGCAAATATATTACTCTGTACGTACATCTCTCACACACACACACACACACACACACACACACACACACACACACACACACACCAATGTGGTCTCAGGGCAATTCGTATTATTCTGTACTTAAAAATGTGTCACAACACGTCTCAAACACGCAACCTTTGGATTGCTAGACGGTCGCAGATTAAACCCACCCATCCTCCCTGATCAACCTTCCTACTTTTGTTTCTGTCTAAAGTAACTAGACCACCAGTAGGTATCATACATCGTGGAGATGCTCAGACATACGTCAAGTATGTTTCGTATGGCTCTAAGGCCAGGCTGCACACACAAACACACACACAGCATGTGCTCTCACCTTGATGTCTACGATGGAGCAGGCGATCTGTTTGACGTAGGCTAGGTCAGCGGTCTGTGGCAGCAGCACTGACTCTCTGGTCAGCCCGATCTGGAGGATGAAGGAGACCCCTGCCGGGATGGGGGGCACGTGGGACATGGCAACCCCCCCAGGGCCCTGCCCGGCCCCCAGGTCCACAGGGGGGAAGCCACCCTGAGTAGAGGTGGGAGGCACAGCCATGGGGGTCCCCTGCTGCATCACCACAGAGCCTGGGGGAGAGGGGCCCCCTGAGTGGAAGAAGACCTGGGACAGGGGTCCCGACGACATGCAGGGGCTGGCATTGGCCATCCCTCACTACACACACACACACACACACACACACACACACTCACGCTCTACCTCCCTCAGAGAGCAGGACCGTGAGGATGTGGACACGCTGATCCACACACAAACACACTGCTAGAGTCTCTGTCCTGTGTCCACCCCCTCTCCTAGAGGAGTCAAGAGGAGATCCCTATCCAGGAAGCACTGCTCCTTCCTTTTTCTCTCCCTCTTGATTTTTGTGACCTGCACTCACACTTGTTCTTTCATTGTCCCGGCAAGGCAAGAGTGAGCGACAGACTGAGAAAAATTTCTCCCCTCCTACCTCTCCTCCTCCGGTGAAGAAGTTGCTCTGCAGATGAGAAAGTCCAAATTTTTCACAGGAAACACTGAGGAAGGAGAAAAAACAACAACCAAAAGTTTGTTGTCCTACACGCCAACCTGTACAAAAACACCTTCCTTGAGCAGGAAACTGAGAGAACGAAGGAGAAAGACAGCCTGGTGGGGCTTTTCTTTTGCGCTGTTTCAGTTTCAGCCGAGTTAACTATTTTCTGTAGAAAAGCAAGACCGAGACAACTACATGAGGATACCTCCCTCTCCCCCTCCCCTGTCCTTTCTGAACTTGCCACAACCAAGGAGGAAGTGATATGACTGACACTGCTCTCTGCCAATGGGAGGGGAGGGGTGAGCTCCGCATAAAGCCCATGTCAGTCCCTCCCACTCCCTGGTCTCCTCCCAAGCTAGCAACCCCGCCCCCTTCTCTCTTTTTTCTTCCTCTGTGTTTAACGTTGGGTTAATTCTTCTTGTTAACTCCTTCTCTGACAGCTGGCCTCGTCTTACTCTAGCCTGAGGGGGAACTGCTCACACATATGTCTCTCTTTCTTTTGAAACACTATCACTCTTTTCTCCGTGGCTTTGCTTTTTTGGTTCTCTCTCTCTCCTCTCCCCCTTGGCAGTGCCAACGACATATACAGGTCTCTCTCTGATTCTAATATAGGACCGCACCTTCAGTGCATCTACCGTTCTACTCAGTGAAGTAGAACGGAGCTGTTAAAAATGGGAGAAAAAACAGAACTGTAAACATTGATTTTGGTATGTAACTAACTAGCGTTATTACTTTTGGTAGGTACTCTTTGTTGAATGTTTGCTCAACGTCTAATAGCTTATTATGAAAAACTATTATTTAGATATATTCTAATTAGCATAATCTATGGCTAATAGATTGAGAAGTGACCACAATAAACCTACTGTAAAAAGCACATTATTATCGGCGGTTGTTCTGAGTTGTAGAGTTGTGTCCCACTAGAGGGACATGCATCCCTCAGAGTCTCTGACATCTTCATCATAAGACTGATCCAAGGTCAGTTTTGATCTTCATCACATAAGTAATACAACGGACCTTGCTAGTCTTCAGGAAGGGGTGACGCAAACTTGATATTTCTGAGTTGTCTTCTCCAGAGCATGGGTAGCAGGTGGGTGTCACGACTGTCATGTTAATGTGACTTTTTCATGAACAATCCTTTGGTCACTTGCTTGTTGTGGGTCCTGTTGTATGTTATCCCAGAGACCTGTTAAAAACTGTCTAGTTCATTCCGGTTCTGGACAGAAGGCAGGTGAGGGAGAGAAGAGTGTACTGATTGGGTTGTTCCACGAAATTAGTCCCTTTTGGGGAGTGTAACATTTGATTTCACCAAATGTTTACATTCTGTTGTAATGAGGACAGGACAAACTTAATAAAAACATGTTTTTTGCCATTTCAAGAGATGTTACATTTTTAAATAAATGACTTGCAAGTGACAGGGTTGACGATTTCATCTTAAATCAGTCCTAAATCCCCTTGTGACAGGAGGAATGTTAAAACATTTTAGCCTGTCGATCTATTGGCAACAGGGTTGACATATTATGCTCAACTCGCTCAGTTTTATACAAAAAAAACACACCAGAAAACAGCCAAAGAGTACAACCAGGTCAAGATTTTACACTATGATTTGATGTTCAATATTTATTTTGAAAAACTTTATTTTAAGGAATAGTTTCACGATATTAAAATGTGAGTTCAGTTCACATAACAGGGTTGAACTTAAAATGAGGGCCAGGTTGTTGTTGTTTTTTTTTATCTAAAAATGAATCACAAATAAACAATCATCTTTAGAAATGACTTTGTCAAAGCAACAAAATAACTAGGGCTTTACAATGGTGAAACATTGGGAGAAATGTTGGGGTTAAGTGGGTTTAAATCCTAGAAGTCTCAGATGGTGCACAGAGGGACATGTCAAAATGATGAATTTTGGCATTTTAGCAAGACTTTATTCATACATTGTTTTTGCATTTTCCATGTGGTCTATATCACAAGGGCACTTCATTTAATAACAGGCTTTAAAAATTCAATTTTGGCGCAAAATGTCTAATTAAAATGTCAAAAGGGACTCATTTTGTGGAACAACCCTACTATGTTTCTATACAAGGAACACATGAGGGAAGCCCTGGATCATTAACATGTAGTTATACAGCAAATAATGACAGTTGATAAGAAATAATGAATGACAATATTGCTCTCAAATTCACTGTACAAAATCGCTTTTTTTTCTTCTTTTCTTTTTTCATTTTTCTTTAATGACATACAACACGAGACCCGCAAAGTAAACAAAACCAAAGGAGGAAAATCTGTCATTTGATACAAGCTAAAATGCAGTTCAAAAAATATATATAATAAAACAAACTCAATAAAAAGCAGGTCTCTTATCCCTTGTAGTTAGAGGAAATTGTTTGAATGCAGCTTAATATGATATACAAAATATCACACAGTGATAAGTTGCTATTAAAAAAATAAAAACACAAAGAAACGAGTCCTTTACCTTGGCCTCGGACTGATCACTTTTCGATGTTTTTAGTTTTTTTTGTCATTTTTCAGATTTGTTAACCTTTTTTTATTTTTATTTTTTAAACAAGGTATACATTGTCATTATCAATCACAAGCAAGTTCTAAGCCTAGCAAAGAATAAGGATTTCACTTATGATACTACAGTATTCTTCCATAATAATTATAATCAAAAGGGGGGGAAAAGCAACAAATAAAAAATGAAAATGGACATGTACACCACATAACGGCAGCTCTGGTCTTTTATCATTTACAGTCATTTTTATTTTCCTCTCGCTTTGTTTCATTTGTCACATTGATTTGTCTGTTCTCAGAAGAGGGACATATTTGAGCGTCTCGGGACCAGTCTATAGCTCAAAGCTGCAGACGTACATGTAGACTGACTGACACAAAGACACTGAGTGCAGAGTTCATCCAACACACTCATGCCGTCTCAATATTTACGTGAAGGGAGGAGAAATGGCAGTGAGACACTTCAGGTGTCTGGTTTCCCGATAGCGATGGAATCTAGGTTTACAAGTGTTTTAACAATCCATCGTTCCTACAACGCCCGAAGATGTAACATGCGTTTCCCAAAACACAACGTAGAAAGAACGTTCGCCAAGTGCGTCGTTGGAGCATGTGTCAATACTGGTAGGATCGAAAGAAAGGCAGCACTGCTCTCGGATCAGTTCTGTCTATTCATATCTTAATTTAACGTTATAATAATTTCACAATACTGACAACGGATCAGCTCCTAGAGAGATTATCACCAAATGGCTGCAAATATTGAGGCGGCATATTCTAATGCTTACACAATAATAATGCACAAATCAGAGATTTGGCATATCATTGCACACATTACATATCATGAAATGTATCGAGGTAAAAATTGCACAGTAGGCTAGCCAGCAAACTAGAACTCAATTGATTGAGCATGAAATTGATTTGAATCTGATTTGAGACCTTCTGATGATAAACAGGCCTATATACAGTGCCTTCAGAAAGTATTCAGACCCCTTGACTTTTTCCAATGTTATGGATTAAATAAAGAAAAATCCTCAGCAATCTACACACAATACTCCATAATGAGAAAGCAAAAACAGGTTTTTAGACATTTTATCAAATGTATTAAATATAAAAAACTGAAAAAACATCCCGTTTCCATTGATCATCATTGAGATGTTTCTAGAACTTGATTGGAGTCCACCTGTGGTAAATTCAATTGATTGGGCATGATTTGGAAAGGCACACACCTCTCTATATAAAAGGTCCCACAGTTGACAGTGCATGTAAGAACAAAAACCAAGTCATGAGGTCGAAGGAATTGTCTGTAGAGTTCCGAGACAGAATTGTGTTGAGGCACAGATCTGGGGAAGGGTACAAAAACAAATATGCGGTATTGAAGGTCCCGAACACCACCGTGGCCTCCATCATTCTTAAATTGAAGAAGTTTGGAACCACCAGGACTCTTCCTAGAGCTGGCCGCCCGGCCAAACTACGGTGAAGATTGGTGGTGGCAGCTGTGGGAAAGTTTTTCAATGGCAGGGAGGCTAGTCGGGATCAAATTAAAAGATGAATGGAGCAAAAGTACAGAGAGATCCTTGATGAAAACCTGCTCCAGAGCGCTCAGGACCTCAGACAGGACAGCGCAGGAGTGGCTTCGGGACAAGTCTCTGAATGTCCTTGAGTGGCCCAGCCAGAGCCCGAAACTCCCCAAATACACGTGTGCCAAGCTTGTAGCGTCATACAAGAAGACTCGAGGCTGTAATCGCTGCAAAAGGTGCTTCAACAAAGGGTCTGAATACTTATGTACATGTGATATTTCCGTTTTTTTTTAACCTGTTTTTGCTTAGTCATTATTGTGTGTAGATTGATGAGGGGGGGGAACAAACGATTTAATCAATTATAGAATCAGGCTGTAACCTAACAAATTATGGAAGAAGCCAAGGGGTCTGAATACTTTTCCCAGAGGCACTGTATGTAGCCTATATACATACGCCTATTGTCTGCATTTATATTTTGGTTTGTCCGTCTGCTCCCCACAGTCAACTAAGTTTGTATTTTGGAACCTTATAGTTTGCAACAATCGCAAGGACATTGGCAACTTTTGTATTTGTAGCAGTCAAACTACGTTCTTAAGTTACCTGCGTTCACAGAGACAGATAAACATCTTGATTCTATGTTTAGCTGAGACCTTCTGTTTAGTGTATAAAGTGACGAGGAAGGGTAAAAAATATATATATATTTTTAAAAGCATCTAACGACTCACTCCGCTGTTCTGAGGCAGTCGGGAAAATAATGAGCGTTTTCAAATGCAACTTTAGTAACAACGGTTTTGGACGGGACTGACTTGTAATGACCAAAATTACAAGTAGAATACATGTTTCTGACTCATGTAGGCCATTTTCAAAAACGAGAAGTTGCTTTTTTTTAGGGTCAGTCGCTCTTTAAGATGCTTTTGGGAAACTGGGCCCTGGTCTCCACAGCCACACTAAGACACAGCTGAGCTACAGATAACCCCTTGGTCTAGTCTTGGGGTCTAGTGCAGCTGATGTAGTGCAGAATATAACCAACAGTTAGTGTGGGTGATTGACAACTGTGTACTATATTTATCCTCTCAACAACAAAGCATTACAGCACACAATGTGCCACAGTAGCACATTAGGCATTCTCTCTGCCTCATCAAATCCAATACATCTGAAACCATCATGTTTTAGCAAACACATGAAGCTGACATGTACTAACCAAGCCCGCAGACACCTGTCTGGCTAGACCACAGAGTGTTTTCCCATAAGGTCTTGCAGTGGAGAGGAAAACGTTGACCTCTCAGTCATTTCTCGGATCCCTGTAGTGACCCTGTTGCATGTACTGTAGTTGGTTAAAGTTGACCTTAAACCACATATCTAGGATCAGATAACCATAGCCACAATTCTGGCTTTAACCATTAAGGAGATTAAGAAATATCTGATCTGGAATCAGTGGTTAGGGACGACTTCTAACCTGTCCCTCTGGCGTGTGAGAGGGGTTGATTAGAAGGTTTGGGGGCAGCTCAGGGCCAGTTACCGATTGACATGGTGCTACTGGACCATTAATTCTTTACTGCCATGCTCTGCCCTGGCCTGGTGGAACCATGTTTCCACAGCCAGAGATCTGCCCGTAGGGCTCCCTCTGCCTCCACCCCGGAAAGTTCAAAAAAATAAACCAGCTACCTAACGACATCACCCCTGATCTCTGACCGATATGTCCAGTCTTTAGCGGTCGCCCGCGGCTCAGAGTGGCGTCGCACTTTGTCCACGCTTGTTTTCCCTTCCAGGAAAAAAACAGGAACAATAATCCAAGCCCAAAGTCACTGCTTGGTGAACAGACACCAACCCTGTCTAGTTCAGTATTTGTCGGAGGCCAATGTAAGGGGGGCTAAGGGTTAGGTAGTGTTTGTTCTTGTTTCCCCTCCATAGGGGAAAGGGAGAGGAAGGAGGGCTCTTTATGTGCCTTTTGTTCCCATATCCTGGGGGCAATTTCCCCTGTTGGCTCCATTGACACTGGAGAGAGGCCAGTTTCCCACTATGAGGACTCGCACCAAAACCAGAAACCTAACAGCTATTTCAATGGATAATATGTTTCCAAGCGCAAGCCTAAATAAATACACTGGCACGAAGGACCATTTTGACTTGATGCCGACTTAAGGAAGGGAGAATACAGGACGCCATATTGGGAGTAGTGTCACTTTCTCTCAACGTCAACCGTTTCAGTCAGAGGTCTCCACTGTGGCATCATCTCCACAAACTCTTTCACAAACCAGCTATCCTGATGAAATGCCAACTCACTCACACACACACACACACACAAATATAAAAGGAAACCAGTAGAAAAAAGTGTCTGCTTAGCATAGCGTGTTAGTCTTCTTATGAGATAAAAAAAATGACCCATACAGTATCTCAACACAAACAGATGGCGTGGCTGGAGAGTGACGCATGATTACAAGCCATTTCATGCTACTGTTGATGACAAATATCCCAGTGAGACAAAGAGTACTCCACACACACACACACACACACACACCTCGAATGCAAACATGTCCCTGATTCAGACTCGGACTGACGAGATCTTAGCACCAAAGATTAAACAAGTGCAACACACACACACACACACACCCATTTCCTATCAAACTTGATTCTTCTGAAATGGATGACCGTACAATACCGGACAGACAAACACTCAGACTTTAGTGTCTCGGCGATGAGGCTGAAATTAAAGCTATTTGTCCAACACTGGCTAGGAGAAGACTCCAAAACACACACATAAACTAAAACCCTCAGAAGCCTTTGGAATGAAATGCATTGTAACCCCACGCTGTATTGCAGTAGACAACGGCTAACGCCGTCACTTGATGGGGACTGGACTCTACTGTAGTCAGGTACTTATGTGTGTTAACAACTGGTGAGCTAAAGCTTTTTGTATATATATTTTTTTTTAAACGTTTTTAAAAAAAACACAGTTTCAAACTGAATGTTAATCCGCGTGTGTGTGTGTGTGTGTGTGTGTGCGCGTCACACTAGTAGGTGATGCATCGGCAAGTGATCAATGTCAACACGCACACTGCCTTAATTAGAACCATGAGTGGACTGTAAAGGTAGAAATGAACAGAGCATTACAGTGTAGTAAACTGACCTAAGAAACCGAGCAGCCAGATTAGTCGTTAGAAAAGCAGTATGGTTAGTATTGCAACAAGTTAGTGAGGCATCATGGGACAGCTAGAGAACTGTGGGTAATAGTGTCCTGTTGGCGATGACCCAGCCAGTGGGGTGCAGGACAGTCTCGTGTGTGTATGTCACTGGATGTCTGTCTGTCTGTGTAACTGTGAAATTGCGTGTGTAGGCAGGTGAGGTTTGTCCATTGTAGTCATCACTCTCCTCTGGCCAAGTTGTGTTTGTCGGGCTGTAATGAAAAGAAGGGACAAGTTCATATAAGCAGAAAATGTAAAGAAAGTAACAGATTGTAAGATAAAGCACACACACTCTCTCTCTCTCTCTCTGTACCCTAGTGTCTCACCAAGGAGGATGATGGTCCCCGTCTGTGCCTCCTCTCAGACGAAGATCTTGGCGAGTGCGTCGGCGCCGGCCGAGGCGATGAAGGGCTGCGAGGGGTGGAAGGCCACGTCATGAATGGCCTCGTCGTGCTTCTTCCTGTGGGCCGTGATCTCCTGCACACACGTCCTGTTGTCCAGCATCCACAGACGCACCGAACAGTCATGGCCTGCAGGGGGAAGCGGAGAGCACAGTTACGAGTGCGGCGGAATCGTCAACGATATGCGGTTAGAAACAGTGTTCCTTAATCCTGGTCCTGGGAACCAGGATACACCCCCAGGTGTGTGGTGCTAGAGGCCAAAAATCTAATCAAATGCAAACTTTTTGCCCCCCAGTTCCAATTACAAGTCAGGGTACTCACTGCCAGAGATGAGGTAAGTGCCTTTGGGGTCCGTGGTCAGACAGGTGACAGCATCCAGGTGTGCCACCATGGAGTGGATCACTTTTCCTGGTAACACACGCAGGTGGGCATTACATTTCATTAAAATGGTCAAAGAAAGTAACGTGGCTATGGGCTAGTTCGACCCAGACGAAACAGACGAGGCCTAACTCTGGCATAGTTACAGAAAGGTAGGATTTAGCAGTGGCTGACCTGTCTTGTTGTCCAGATAGCGGATAGTGCGGTTCTCGTGTGCGGTGATGGAGATGGGCTCAGAGGGGTGGCTGACCACACAGTTAATCAGCTTACTGCCTGCAGGGGGCGACACACACAGATCAGCTCACAGACACACACAGACCAGTATTGGAGGGAGATCCTCCTGGCTTCTCTTAAGGAAGAGAGGCACAGAATGAAACTTTTTTCTATATATATATATATATATACACTTTTCCCAGTCGTATGTGGTAAATTCCCTCTCCCCGCATGGTTACGAACACACCATGACCCCGCCTCCTTCAGTGCCAGATACGCACTTGTGACTCTCATAAAGGTCTGTAGCACAGTATATACAAATAAAATCTGAAAATACCTTATATATATATATATATATATATATATATATAAGGTATTTTCAGATTTGATTGAACAGAGAGAGGATGACAGTGGGGAAAGACAAGAGAGAGGTTGCATCCTAGGGCAGTATGCCTGATTTGAACCTATGCCGACTAGGGGTGTAAGGGTACACGTATTCGTACCCGAACCGCTCGCTACAGGGACTTCGGTTCGGTCCGCACTGTGAAACCGAATTAATATATCTAAAAATGTAAAAACACTAGTCCTATAGGGTATGCCGACGCTGCATTGTAGGCCGATGCCTCTTGGGTAAATCGGAGTTGTCAAAAAACGGCGTTACAAACTTCCCTCTTGCACCCATTTTAGCAAACAACTAGTACCCGCTCTCTATAAGACAAAGTTTTCAATCAATTAGCCGATGCACCCTGTGTTGAACGTGCTTAAAAGTGGCAGCCCATTACATTAACCCCAGAGTGGGAGATGCACTGTGCTTACAGACCTTCAATGAGAGTCACAAGTGCGTATCTGGCACTGAAGGAGGCGGGGTCATGGTGCGTTCGTAAACCATGAGGGGGGAGGGAATTTACCACATACGACTGGGAAAAGTCCACTTGAAATGGCACACCATCTGGTAATTACTAGTGGGGAACTGGTCTATATAATCCTGTTCTTCCCACATGGTGACCTCTGACAACATCGACTAAGGAAATGCCCTCTATAACAGCATTTTCGCCAGTTAAACGCAACAACAAAACAAGATTTATAAAAAGCAATCTATAATTGTGTTTTTTCTTTACTCTATAATTTGTTTAAAAGCATGATAGCTGTCCTTTTTAGTTTATGGTTGGCGCAGCTTGTCATCTGGTCACAACAGACAACGCCAAGAAGCAGTCGCTGAACACCCTTGGCCAACACCGTACACATGCACTACCGCTCGACCAGCCAGGTCACCGGAAGCATTCTGACAGTATTAGAGCAGGCCCTTAGGTCTCACCGTCCTTGGTGCCAGTCTCCAGGACCATGATGCTCTGCTCTGTGTTGAGGTCATAGAGCAGCGTCTCGCCGCCGTCGAATGACACCACCGCCTGGTCGGGGTCAGAGTTCACAAAGGCCACCGAGGTGGGTGTTCCGTGCTCTGAGCGGGGAGGGAGAGAGAGTTAAGATATCACACACACACACAAAAACACACAAACATACACAGACACACACACACCTTTCTCCTTGTTGAAGACGGAGAGACAGGGGGCAGAGTTCTGGGGTGCCCAGATGCGAACGGTCCCGTCTGCAGAGCAGGAGGCCAGCCGATGGTGGTGGGCAGAGTACGTCAGACCCCACACTGAGTCCTCATGACCCGACAACACACTGCTCTCTATGGCCGGGTCTACACAACAAAAGAGACACGCACAAATGGATTCTACAACGTGATGAAACTTTGTTGCTCCTTGCTGAAACAAGCAAGGTGTTTTTTACGTGAAAAATAATGACTTTTATTCTGGTTAACTGGTGACACTGTCTGTGATTTATTTAGAATTCCAAGGCACACTTAACCAACGTGGCTACCACAGCATTCTGCAGCGATACGCCATCCCATCCGGGTTTGCGTGGGACTATCATTTGTTTTTCAACAGGACAATGACACAAAACACACCTCCAGGCTGTGTAAGGGCTATTCTGACCAAGAAGGAGAGTGATGGAGCGCTGCATCAGATGACCTGGCATCCACACATCCACACATAAACACACATTGACACCTCCGAATAGACATACTCAGCCCCCCCACACACACACACACATTACTACTACCACCCTCACACGTGATCATATTTCTGCTTATTATATATCTCCCGCTCTCTGAGCCACCGCTACATGTTAATCTTTCTACCATCAGAAATGAGCTAGCCTAGCCAAATAGTCCTCCTGGAGCATCTGAGGCCTCATAGAAACATCTTATTTAGTACATTTCCTGCTACAATTCAAACTTTATTGTTCCTGCAAGGAAACTCATTGTGCAGACGAGTACATAGACATAAAACAATTTCCCAAGTTGGGATCAATAAAGTAACACTCTACTCTCTACTGTTTACTATTCTCAAACGGGTATAATTCTTTTTTGATGGATGCTAGTTTCTGTTTGCGCCAACTAAGCTGGTTATGGCATTTCACACAATGGTATGCTGTATGACTTGTGTTGCATAACAAGATTTATGAATGGTACATACTGTATGTAGATGTATGTTTTACTTGTGATGTCCCATAGTGAACTAGTAGGTGACCAGGTGGCGAATCGCATCTCTGCATGTCTGGCAGACATATCAGTGTGGATGACGGATCACCACCTCAAGCTGAACCTCGGCAAGACGGAGCTGCTCTTCCTCCCGGGGAAGGACTGCCCGTTCCATGATCTCGCCATCACGGTTGACAACTCCATTGTGTCCTCCTCCCAGAGCGCTAAGAACCTTGGCGTGATCCTGGACAACACCCTGTCGTTCTCAACTAACATCATGGCGGTGGCCCGTTCTTGTAGGTTCATGCTCTACAACATCCGCAGAGTACGACCCTGCCTCACACAGGAAGCAGCGCAGGTCCTAATCCAGGCACTTGTCATCTCCCGTCTGGATTACTGCAACTCGCTGTTGGCTGGGCTCCCTGCCTGTGCCATTAAACCCCTACAACTCATCCAGAACGCCGCAGCCCGTCTGGTGTTCAACCTTCCCAAGTTCTCTCACGTCACCCCGCTCCTCCGCTCTCTCCACTGGCTTCCAGTTGAAGCTCGCATCCGCTACAAGACCATGGTGCTTGCCTACGGAGCTGTGAGGGGAACGGCACCTCAGTACCTCCAGGCTCTGATCAGGCCCTACACCCAAACAAGGGCACTGCGTTCATCCACCTCTGGCCTGCTCGCCTCCCTACCACTGAGGAAGTACAGTTCCCGCGCAGCCCAGTCAAAACTGTTCGCTGCTCTGGCCCCCCAATGGTGGAACAAACTCCCTCACGACGCCAGGACAGCGGAGTCAATCACCACCTTCCGGAGACACCTGAAACCCCACCTCTTTCAGGAATACCTAGGATAGGATAAAGTAATCCTTCTCACCCCCCCCCCCTCCCTTAAAAGATTTAGATGCACTATTGTAAAGTGGCTGTTCCACTGGATGTCTTAAGGTGAACGCACCAATTTGTAAGTCGCTCTGGATAAGAGCGTCTGCTAAATGACTTAAATGTAAATGTAAATGTAATCCACAATCACCCGACCTCAACCCAAGTAGAGTGAAAACCCCTGTCCTAGGCAATGCCTCCTCCCTGCAGCAGCACAAAATGTGCGTCTGACCGTGGTCATTTGGCCGACCAATAGCCGCCATCCAAAAGTCCTTGACCGCCACAGCCCTAATGTCAGTCAACGTGTTTTTTCACGGAGATGATACTTGATCATGTGTCATCCACGGACTCAGAGCTGAATACGTTAGCTGGGGATAAATCTGGCTAGTCCTGACTGGTAGACTGGAAGCAAAAAAAGGTGACAGAGAGGTCAGACAGGGGTCAGGGGCTGACCGTAGTTGTCGTAGGGATCCACGTTGATGTCAGGGATCTTCCAGCAGCGCACGCTTCCGTCCAGACCCCCGCTGTAGCACGAGTCTCCGTCCTCTCCCATTGCCAGAGACAGAACTGCACCACTGTACACACACACACACACACACACGATTACACAAAGATCAGCTATTAACCCAGAAACACATGATAGTTGCAACAAATGTGTGTTTGCATGCAAGCGGGTGTATGTGTGTGTGGTCTGCGCTCACCTGTGGGCTCTGAAGGTGTAGATGGGTTCAACGTCCAGCGCTGCATTTCTGTGGAGGCCAAGAACAACATCCATTTACACATTACAGCAGGGTTATAGCACACTACCAGACCCCATTCAGTTTCTTTCCCACTCCTGGGCCTGTATTCATAAAGCATCTCAGAGTAGGAGTGAGCGCTGATCTGGGATCAGTTATGCCTTTTTAAAATCACAATGAAGATGACAATACGGACAGGAGGGATCTGATCCTGGATCAGCATTCCAACTATATGATTACACGCTCTGAAGACAGGCCCTGATATTGGCGTGTTGTGGTCCTGCTATTATAGGCTCTTACTTCTTGGAGTGTATGGCCTTGTTGAGGTTCCACAGCTTCAGGGTTCCGTCCTCGGAGGCTGTGAGTAGAACGGCTTGGCTGGGGTGGAACGTCAACGCTCTGATGGCATCAAAGTGGCTGCGCAGCGTGAAGCGAGGGTTCCACGTCTTCTTGAACTCCTCCCGGTTATCTTGTAGCTGCACGCACACAGGTGTCAGAGCGTTGGTGGGGTGTATTCATTTAGCAACAGCTAACTTTTTTTTTTAAATGACTAAACTCAGATAGATAAAGTACGTAAAAAAGATAAATGAGCCAAATATTTATAAAATCATCTTTGAAAATCAACAGCCTCCAACATACAGACTAGACAGCCAGGGAGAAACTAAAATTCCCCAAATGTCATTGCACGGGGCCCCCATTGATTTTGTTATTACGTTTGAGTCACTCAGAGAGCATAGGAACACGGCCTAAGCCATGGCTAAATGTGTGGAATTGCAGGAAATGAGCTTTAAAACTGAAATGTCTCCTCTCAGCCCCCCCCCCCACCCACCACCACGTAATCTTTGCCACCACTGCTGGGAAAAAAATTAATAGGAGAAACACTGTCGTATGTGCGTTCAAGTACTCACATCCACAGTGAGGTCGTTGTCGTTGGCGACGGTGAGGTCAGCCAGCTCCCCCAGGTTCATGTCTCCGCCCCCGACGGCGTCCAGGATGAAGACGTCGGAGGAAAAACCCAGAGCGCCACCTTTAAGGAGCGGAGGAAGAACGGCTCTCAATGCTAAACCCACGACCACATCAACCACCATCTGATCAAAAACACATCCCTTCCCCCATTTTTTCCAATACTAAAACAATTACCTCTTCAGAGCAGTATCCCTTTAGACGAGAGAGACAGAGAGAGCTACTCTGGTATTTTATTAGGATCCCCATTATCTGTTGCGAAAGAAGCAGCTACTCGTCCTGGCATCCACACAGAACATGACATAATACAGGATACTGTAGAACACTTGGCACAGCCAGACAGGGAGAGAGTTTTGGGGCTCGGCTGTTGTCTTACCTTCCCCGGAGCGAGACTGTCCCAAAACAGAGGGGGGCGGGGAGGGTTTGGGGGGGAAGTCCGACATCAAGCCCTGTAACTTGTTCCTGCGGTTCTCTGAACCAGGCCAGAGGAGAGAGACACAACACACACAGTCATGCAGAGAGAGAGAGAGAGAGAGAGAGAGAGAGAGAGACAGAGAGACAGAGAGAGAGACAACACAGTCATGCAGAGAGAGAGAGAGAGAGAGAGAGAGAGAGAGAGACAGAGAGAGAGACAACACACAGTCATGCAGAGAGAGAGAGAGAGAGAGACAGAGAGACAGAGAGAGAGACAACACAGTCATGCAGAGAGAGAGAGAGAGAGAGAGAGAGACAGAGAGAGAGAGAGAGACAACACAGTCATGCAGAGAGAGAGAGAGAGAGAGAGAGACAACACACAGTCATGCAGAGAGAGAGAGAGAGAGAGAGACAACACACAGTCATGCAGAGAGAGAGAGAGAGAGAGAGAGACAACACACAGTCATGCAGAGAGAGAGAGAGAGAGACAACACACAGTCATGCAGAGAGAGAGAGAGAGAGAGAGAGAGAGAGACAACACACAGTCATGCAGAGAGAGAGAGAGAGACAACACACAGTCATGCAGAGAGAGAGAGAGAGAGAGAGAGACAACACACAGTCATGCAGAGAGAGAGAGAGAGAGAGACAACACACAGTCATGCAGAGAGAGAGACAACACACAGTCATGCAGAGAGAGAGAGAGAGAGAGACAACACACAGTCATGCAGAGAGAGAGAGAGAGAGAGAGACAACACACAGTCATGCAGAGAGAGAGAGAGACAACACACAGTCATGCAGAGAGAGAGAGAGAGACAACACACAGTCATGCAGAGAGAGAGAGAGAGAGAGAGAGACAACACACAGTCATGCAGAGAGAGAGAGAGAGAGAGACAGACAAAGAGAAGTAAAGGGTGAAAGAACACATGGCCATGCACACAGAAGGAGACGATGAGCGAACAGAGAAACAGAAAGAGAGAAACCCACAAACAGACGAAGAGACACGGACCGAGAGACAGGCCACGAGGCGGATAAAAAGAAAGTAGACAGACACCAAACAGCATGCGTTATGCCAACAGAACACATTGCCTCAGATCGAGAGAGAGACACGTGGATGACAAAGTAAAACAACAAATGTGATAGAGACACACAGACAATGGTTCACCATAGACAATGGTTTATTGGCAGTAGAGGTGAGTGTACAGAACATATAACTCCCTAGAAAGAGAGAGGGACAGACAGACAGACAGAAAAAGAAGACAGACAGAAAGCTTGACAGACAGGTGTGGTTGAGGCGGTTGCTATGATGACGGCGTACCTAACTCCCGGCCGTCCCCTGAGATCCGGGCCTCTCCCGCCCCCTCCCCCTCCTCCCCTGATCCCAGGAAGTCAAACTCGCTCAGGGCATCCTCCGAGTCGTCTTCATCCTCCTCCTCATCATCAGGGTCCAGGTCTGTGGTCGTGGGCTCAGTCCCCATCTACACACACACACACACACACACACACACACACACAGAGAGAGAAGACCTTTAATACACTCTCTCTCACACACACAGGGGTATAATTACACACACACACATTTTGCCGTGTTGACGTGATCCGAACCTTAACGCGCGGCTTCTTGTTCTTGTTGCGCTGCCCGTCTATACGGTCCGCGCCCATGCCCTGGAAGTCATCTTCCTCATCACTGTCATCCTCATCGTCATCCTGGCAGCCGTGTAGGAAGGGGATCTTATCCAGCACGGAACCACCCAGGCGCTCCTTAGAACCATCCTTCCCCGCCGCGTTCCTACCGACACACACACACACATCAGCGGCAACACACAACTCCCAGCAACAATGCTGACAGTTATAGGAATTTGACAAAGAATATGCAATACACCAACACAGACAGAGTACTGATCAACTTCACAGTGACTACCATGGAGACAAGCTTCCATTCATCACTGTCCACAGCACCCTACACCCAGGACAGGGCTGTGCGTGTTGGGGGTCTCACCTCTTGATCTGCTCCTCTATCTGTCTGATGAGGAGTGACTCCCCCCCTGCCAGGGGCTCGGGGTCCGGGGCGGGCTGCTGCTCGCTGCTGGCCGGGGCGCCGTTAGCCTCGGGACTGGTACGACCCAGCAGGGAGCGCACACGCTTCGAGCGCATGTCCAGGATGGTGTCCGAGTAGCCCACCTCCTCCAGGTACCTACAAACACACACACACACCGAACACACACACGAGCAAACCATGGACACACACGATCAGCCTCTTCATTCAGACTCAGCAGTTTGTTTAAAGATGTTGAGGACAGTGCCGCTCTCGCTACGGGGAGGAAGCCCTGCTCTCGCTACGGGGAGGAGGCCCTGCTCTCGCTACGGGGAGGAAGCCTTGCTCTCGCTACGGGGAGGAAGCCCTGCTCTCGCTACGGGGAGGAAGCCCTGCTCTCGCTACGGGGAGGAAGCCTTGCTCTCGCTACGGGGAGGAAGCCTTGCTCTCGCTACGGGGAGGAGGCCTTGCTCTCGCTACGGGGAGGAGGCCTTGCTCGCACGGGAGGAGGCCTTGCTCTCGCACGGGGAGGAGGCCTTGCGCTACGGCGAGGAAGCCCTGCCTCGCCACGGGAGGAAGCCCTGCTCTCGCACGGGAGGAGGCCTTACGGGGGAGGAGGCCCTGCTCTCGCTACGGGGAGGAGGCCTTGCTCTCGCTACGGGGAGGAGGCCTTGCTCTCGCTACGGGGAGGAGGCCTTGCTCTCGCTACGGGGAGGAGGCCTTGCTCTCGCTACGGGGAGGAGGCCTTGCTCTCGCTACGGGGAGGAGGCCTTGCTCTCGCTACGGGGAGGAGGCCTTGCTCGCCACGGGAGGAGGCCTTGCTCTCGCTACGGGAGGAGGCCTTGCTCTCGCCACGGGAGGAGCCCTGCTCGCCACGGGAGGAAGCCCTGCTCTCGCCACGGGGAGGAGGCCCTGCTCTCGCCACGGGAGGAGGCCCTGCTCTCGCTACGGGGAGGAGGCCTTGCTCTCGCTACGGGGAGGAGGCCTTGCTCTCGCTACGGGGAGGAGGCCTTGCTCTCGCTACGGGGAGGAGGCCTTGCTCTCGCTACGGGGAGGAGGCCTTGCTCTCGCTACGGGGAGGAGGCCTTGCTCTCGCTACGGGGAGGAGGCCTTGCTCTCGCTACGGGGAGGAGGCCTTGCTCTCGCTACGGGGAGGAGGCCTTGCTCTCGCACGGGGAGGAGGCCTTGCTCGCTACGGGAGGAGGCCTTGCTCTCGCACGGGAGGAGGCCTTGCCTTACGGGGAGCAGGCCTTGCTCTCGCTACGGGGAGGAGGCCTTGCTCTCGCTACGGGGAGGAAGCCTTGCTCTCGCTACGGGGAGGAAGCCTTGCTCTCGCTACGGGGAGGAAGCCTTGCTCTCGCTACGGGGAGGAAGCCTTGCTCTCGCTACGGGGAGGAAGCCTTGCTCCCGCTACGGGGAGGAAGCCTTGCTCCCGCTATGGGGAGAAAGCCTTACTTGCGCAGTAGCTGACGGCCCTCCTTCCAGGACATCTGATTGGCTGGCTCAGATTCAGACTCTGCTGGCCCATTAGGCACTGCGGGGTACAGGACGAGTCAATTAGAGGAGGAAGTGCTGATATAACAGAAGGAATCACCAGAGAAACACTTACAGCTCCACACACACACACACACACATTTCAATGGTGAAAACGTGGAAACAGAAGCATAGGGAAGTTACTAGTTCTGCTTTAGAATGCATTAGATCTGATGATATTTCATGTTTTTGTGTGTTAATATACTTTCTAAAGACCAAAACAGAAATTAGTAGAACTGATAAAGGACCTACATTCGTACAGTTTCTTGACTGTGTCCAACTCGCTAACAATCACAGAAATGAAAGGTAGAAAGTCAGGGAGCATCAAATTATGGCTAGAAGGACTCATTTTTTGCACATTTGGATGGCGAGGAAATATAACCCCACAAAATGTTCTTGAAGACCGAATACGGCCCCCGCGGCAAAATGAGTTTGACACCCCTGGCCTAGAGCATACGTAGAGTCTACATAAGGTCATCATAGAGCCTGCATACCTTGCTCTGCCTCTGGTTTCTTCTCCCCTGGGCTCTGGTCACTGCCTGTCTTCAGCTTCTGGTGTTTGGACCTGCAGAGAGAGGAAGAACCACAAGATGGCAGTGTTACCTAAGCCTTACACTGTGTGTGTGTGTCTGTGTGTGTCTGTGTGCGTGCGTGCGTCTGACCTCTCTTGTTTAAGGGCGTACTCCAACATCTTAATCCGCCTGACCAGGTCCTGCTTCATGTTCTCCTGCCCCTTCCTCTCGCCCTGCAGGAACGTCACCTGAGCCTGCGCGCGCACACACACACACACACACACACAGGTCAAGCATATGAGCACACACACACACACACACAACATTACTGAGCATGCCACATCACTGGCGAAGTTTGTTTGGACCACTCAAACAAATACAACGTACAGTGCAGAAATACCGTTGGTTTGGCTCCGCAACCGAGCACTGGGCTAAGTAGCGGGTTGTGGACGGAGTGGCGTTCTGTATTTAGAACTTCTCCTGACCAGCAAACCCAGACATCTGGAGGGGAAACCATCGTGAGGAGAGAAGTGCGTGTGTGTGGTCCAATCGCTCTTCCCGGGCCTCAGAAAAGTAGAGGAGTCTAAAAATGCCGCTGGCACGTCTACAATGGCGGTCTGCACAAGGCTGGGATACGCAAACTGTACTCGCGCAAACAAGAAGAATGTGATGGTGCTACTGCAAACCGAAACGACCTCTGCATCGCTTTGAGTGCAGCACCTCCCGTGCGTTTCAGATTGAAGCGTTCTATCTGGTTTAGCAGCAGCTACATGCCACGCCTACAGACTCCCGGTACTAAAATAGACCTGAAGGGCACTATGCTCAGAGCTGTGTCCGTCTGGGTATAGCAGAGGAGCGGCCAAGCCGGGTAGTGAAGGTAGCTACCAGGTAGATGCACTGTGTTGGGTGCAGCCATTTTTATAACGCTTTGTACACGCACACACACACACGCACGCACGCGCACACATCTTCTTTACACACACTTCTTTGGAGTGTCCCTTTCATCCCAGATAAGCATCAGTCATCTCTCCCACTGTCCCCGACATTCTTGGAAATATATTTTCCGACTTCTGTCTCCACTGGCACCCTGCAATCTGACATGGCTTTACTTGCCGTGTGTCTGTGTGTGTGTGTGTGTGTGTGTGTGTGTGTGTGTGTGTGTGTGTGTGTGTGTGTGTGTGTGTGTGTGTGTGTGTGTGTGCCTGTTGTGCTGTGGTACAGTGTACGCACAGGAGGAGCACATCATCTGTCCATGTCAGAGTACCATGACGATCCATGAACATCGCGTCCCCTCCCTGTCTGAACAACAGGATCTTGTCCAATCCAGGGGCCCCGTTTTTCCTTCCTTCCTTCCTTCCTTGCTGGAAGAGATGGACTGCGGACATAAATAAGGTGGGAATTGAACTTCACCCGGGCCATCCAATCATATAGAGATCAGCAAGGACCTCATGGGAGGGAGGGAGGGAGGGAGGGATGATGCATTTCAAAAGTATTGGAGTAGATCCTGAGTCTGGAAGTGTGGCCAGTAGAGGTGAGAGAAGGAGTCTACTTTATGCCATTTAGTTCACTCTGATGACTTCCCTACAGATCAGTGATCTGTGATCAAACCCACATCAAAAGTTCAAGCATATACACTATACACTATATATACACACACACACACACGTATTTGGACCCCCCTTCAAATGAGTGGATTCGCCGCACCCGCACCCATTGCTGACAGGTGTATAAAATTGTGCACACAGCCATGCAATCTCCATAGACAAAAGAAATGGCAGTAGAATGGCCTTACTGAAGAGCTCAGTGACTTTCAACGTGGCACCGTCATAGGATGCCACCATTCCAACAAGCAAATTCTTCACATTTCTGCCCGGCTAGAGCTGCTTCAGTTAACTGTAAGTGTTTGATGGAAGTGGAAATGTATAGGAGCAATAAGGAAACAACCGCGAAGTGGTAGGCCACAAGCTCACAGAACAGGACTGCCAAAGTGCATAGCGTGTAAAAATTGGTTGTCCTCAGTTGCAACACTCAATACAGAGTTCCAAACTGCCTCTGGAAGCAACTTCAGCACAAGAACTGTTCCTCGGGAGCTTCGTGAAATGGGTTTCCATGGCCGAGCAGCCGCACACAAGCCTAAGTTCACCATGCACAACGCCAAGTGTCGGCTGGAGTGGTGTAAAGTTCGCAGCCATTGGACTCTGGAGCAGTGGAATCGCGCTTCACAATCTGGCAGCGAGGTCCACACAGAAATGGTGTGCCGAGATTGGTGGTGTGGAAGAACTTGACTGACCTGCACAGAGCCCTGACCTTAACCCCGTCAAAACACCTTTGGGATGAATGGGAACGCCGACTGTGAGCCAGGCCTAATCATTGCACAACATCAGTGCCTGACCCCACTAACGCTCTTAGTGCAGCAATGTTCCAGCATCTGATGGAAAGCCTTCCCAGAAGAGAGGAGGCTGCTCTAGCAGCAAGGGGGGGGAGACCAACTCCATATTAATGGCCATGATTTTGGAATGAGATGTTCGACGAGCAGGGTGTCCACATATACTTTTGGTCACGTAGTGTCTCGCAAGGTCTACGAACAAACTCCCTAATCGTTTTAGTGTAGACTCTAATGTAGTGGACTGGATCATTGACTGTCTTACTAGCAGAACCCAGAGGGTGAGATTGCATGGGAGCCTGGCAGGGAAGCAGTCATTCTCAACAGGCTCACCCCAGGGTTGTGTCCTCGCCCCACCTCTATATCCTGCACACCCTAAAGTTTGCGGACGACTCAGAAATAGTCCGTCTGCTTCATGCCGATGAAACTAGCCCCGGGGCCTGTTGAGGAGTTTGTTCATTGGTGCCACGGCGGTTTCCTAAAACTGAATGTGACAAAAACCAAAAGATATGTGTATCGACTTCAGGTGTCAACTCCCTACCTCTCAGAACACTATCCTTATGGCCCAGGTGGTAGACACCGTAGCCAATTATATGTACCTTGGGACCTTGATTGATGATCAATTGAGCTTTGAGTCCAACACTGACATGATGTGCGAGAAGTACCAGCGACACCTTTCTTTTGTCTCAGGAAACGGGCAAAAGTTCCAGGTTGACAGGACCTTGAAGACTCCCTTTTATAAAGCGTACATTGAGTCGGTCCTACCATTTTCCTTGATCTGTTGGCATGGTAACCTTGGTATCAAAGCAACAACAACCAACAAAAAAAGCACTAGCTAGGATAGTAAAAGTGGTAAGATCACAGCAGTCCAGCAGAGTTGTCTGTCTGACCTGTACAGCAGATGAGTGCTGAGGAAGTTAGAATCTATCCTGTCTGGCTGTGCCTGCCCCCAACATCAGGAGTTCCATGTCCTACCCTCTGGCTCCTGGTGTAGATTCCCCCAACTGTTAATACTAACAGGTACAAGCACTCATTTACCTTTGACCCCTACGGCCATTGGCCTCGTGAATACAGGGACGAAGTTAGTCTGTCCTAACTAGTTTTATCGCCTTGGTTGTCATTACATGGGCCGATGATGCTAACGCGGTCAGCATTTTTTAATCCGCACATTTGAATGATGTTGACGTGACATTTTGGAGAATGTGCACAGCGCACTTTACTTATCTTCTATGTAGGCCTTACTTTACACGATTGCTGCTGCTAATGGTTGATCATGAGCAATGTTATATTGATATTGACGGCTGCCAACCCATGACTCATGCACTAGCATTGTATGTACGTCTACGTACTCCTTGGTGCCAAAAACCAATTGCCCTCGGGGACAAATTAAGTCACAACCTGAACCAAAAGAAAAAGCTGTGACCTGTAATATAAAGGGCATCAACTATGTTATAAACATGCCTGTTGAACACTGGCACATAAACCAACAACAGTCTTAGCACAAAGATAGGCTAAACAACTACCTTTCTGAGTAAAAACACTACAGCACTCTCTGTATGGCTCTCTCAGAAGTTGGCCTGCTGAGGAGTTCTGACTGGCGCATTTCATCAGTCAGCCCCCCCCCGTCCCCACCGCTGAACAGCCACCCCCGCCCCCGCCACCACCGCTGAACAGGGTCAAGGACAGCTCTTCCTCTCCTTTACCTCTATGTCATCCTCCATCCCTCTGGGACCCATCAGCCAACAAGTAGAGCAGAGGACTTTTCTGGGACAGGGAACTGGAGAGAGAGAGTGTGTGTGTGTGTGTGTGTGTGTGTGTGTGTGTGTGTGTGTGTGCATGTGCGAGAGCGCTTAAGTTGTGCAAAAAGTCTGCTTGTGTGCATGTGTGCCTTTGCATGTGTCAATGTGAGAAAGAAAGGCCAAATGAAGTGTGAGAGAGCCCAGAAGTGTGCGAGGGGCGAGCGAAGCACAGTACTGTACATACGCGTGTCATGCATGAGAGCACTGGGCATTTCATTAGAGCTGAGAGAAGGGCACTACGGGCCCCACTTAACATGCCCCAGCAGGAAGTGGTGTCATCTGGGTCACCACTAGTCGGAGTGCCACTGTTCTTGAGTGTCAACGGCGACAAAGCGCTCTGTCCTTCCATTTATGGCAAGTATCAACTGTGGCGCAACTGCGATCGCAACGTTGAAATCTAATCTGACATTTATGAGCCAGCTAGGAGTGCTGTAGGTCCTTGATCAGCACCGACTGTACTAAGCCTAATGAAGTAGGACACGAGATTTAGAGACTCTTTTCTCTACAGACTCAGCAGGAGTATATTCAGATATTCAGTAGAGAAATGACTTTGTTTGATTTGGACCCCCTCTACAGTTCTACGGGACAGATATAGCCTGACAGAGGTGAGAGGCCTGCGGGTTTTATAGCAGTATCCCTCGTCCTCGCTTTCTTAAAGGAATCACTGATCTTACCTGACCGGATAGGATTAAGCCAGGGTTGCCACCACATAGCTTTGACCTATCCCCGGTCATGCGAGATCAGTGATGAATAACAGGGCCCAGAGCTGTGCCACCTGTCTGTCTGTCCCCTGGCACGGCCTGCTGGCTGTGGTCACATGGCCCTGTGGCTCTGCTCTGGGGACGTCACACCTGGCCCACCCTTCGCGGGGGTCAATGATAACCGGATGCATCTGGTTTTCAGAGAAATTGAGAGAGCCTGTGACGTGACCTACGCTTTTGGGCGTCAACAAGGCGACACTGAACTGGATTGGTTGAACAGTGCAGAAGAAAAATATATATTATATATAAAGAAACGCCTGCTACGTTAGGTCACACCTGGCCTAGCCAACTGCTCGGCCCAGCCCCGCCACAGCCTGGCTGGCTGTCACAGGAGACAGAGTGCCACACAGGTGTTCCCGTTTAACGACACGATTCAGCCCTAAAAAAGATACCACTGGCACACCATACACGCCCTGTCAATGTCACATACGCACGCACACAGTCACATGGCAGGGAAGGCCAATGTTTTCCACACACCAGGCAGTCATCAATCAACTTTTGGTTTGAGACAGAGCACTAGCCCAGAGGAAACTGTAGGCTATTATTCTGTATAGTGTTGTGTGTTCTGTGTATATGTTCATGGAGGCTGTGTGTGTGTGTGTGTGTGTGTGTGTGTGTGTGTGTGTGTGTGTGTGTGTGTGTGTGTGTGTGTGTGTTCGCCACAGGGCTTTCCCTATTTTAGCAGCCACTGGTGTCCTCTTATGTAAACTGCTGGGCTACTGTTTGAACAGGGCACCCAAACGCTCCTCTCTCTCTCTCTCTCTCTCTCTCTCTCTCTCTCTCTCTCTCTCTGTCTCCTGGCCCGAGTTCTGCTGCTAATTGAGCCTGTGAAAACCAGACCACACACACACTCACGTTCACGCACAGTAATCCTTCCCAGTAAGACTCGAGTGGTGGTGGTGACATACTTCTGACTTCAATCCCCCACACTGCTATAAGATCAGTACGGCCAGTTTCATCCATATGATATAAAGTTCCTACTTCTAACTAGGCTATAGCCTATAGGGTAGAGTGAGCGGGAGAGTGAAATACACTGACAGCAGTGGAACGGTATTGCTTTTCTACACAGACCTTTAGGCTACTGTAAATAATCAAGCAAACTTGTATTTCATCAGCTCATGTTCATTCAGCATCCTTATAATTAAACGTGTTGACAGGAGTAAGGCCACATGATGGGGAAAGCAATACATTTAAAAAACGCTTTGCGCTCACCCAGGCAGGCATGAGTGTACATGTGAACGTGTGTAAACGGCGGAAGAACCGCATTACGTCATCGGTCTTCGGTCTTTTTAGTGTGTGTGTGTGTGTGTGTGTGTGTGTGTGTGTGTGTGTGTGTGGCTCCGGGATTTACAGACGCATCACTGAATCCCTGTTGTAATTGACAGTGAGTCACGTGACCCACCGTAATCTCACAAGAGAGAAAAATAGAAACCATGATGGGGTTGAAGAACAGCGGAGTCCAACCATCTGGCGTTAATTACCGTTGGGGCAACTCTATAAAGCCTATTGACACCGCCACCTGTGTGATCCGCTATAATTAGACAATGTGGACTATATGTCTGGCTGCGTTGAGATCAGCGTCTGGCTCGGACAGTGACTGCGCCTCAATGTGAAACACACGGATAATTGAGCGTCCTGTGAATGATGCTGTACATTAAATAAATCCACAACCCAGTGTTTTAGACTAGTCAAGAACGGTGACATTTTTTTGGAACCCCCAAATATTGGGTTTGCTTTGATCACACAAAACAAGCTTTAGAGAACTGCTATCCAGGAGCATAGGGGTGAATAGGTTCGCGATTATGTGGACAGTAATTCTGTCCGATTGGGGAAAGTATTGAGGAGCGATCGTGACTTCTGTGGGATGTTGGCAATGCTAGGCTAGCTTTTTTTCTCAATCGTAACTAGCTTTAATACATAGTCTACACAGCTATTGCTTGATGATAACACTATAATTACCCTGAGTTCATCTCGCTCGGCTTCCCAACGATATTTCTCGGTCTGGAAGCGTCCCCATTCGAACTGGATAAAGTGCAAGATCCCGGGAAGCGATAGGCCTGCGTCGCCGTCTTGTGGTTCTCGAGGCTGCGACGATCCAGCCATCGCTGCCGCTGCTGCTGTTGTCGCCTGCCCGAGCACCGATTTCGGCCCGTTCGGGTTGCGCCCCACGCCGCTGCCTCCAGAGTTCTGGTTCGTTCCCCCTGCTACTCCGCCGGATCTTTCCGCCTCCATTTTAGCGCTTTGAGCTTTCGCCAGGACAGGGAGGTGGGGAAAACAAGCAGCGATAACAATAACAACAACCCCGTCCCTCACAAACCCAGCACTAACGCTCGACCCTTCTTTCTTCCTCTCTCGCGTAAAGAGTAAACGCAAGAACTCCCGTGGAGGAACGGTGCCAAAAAATGAGCTAAGAGCAAATCTACTACGGGGGGGTCGTTTTTTCCCCTCTCTCTCCCGTTACAGTAACCAGGGACGTCGCTTCCTGCCATATTGTGATCTCACGCAAGCTTCCTGTGGCCGTTTCCGAAACAGCAAAGCATGGGTATAACGTTACAGACCGCGGTGTTGATAATAGTCTTAAACTCCCAGTCTATGAACACTTCTTTAGTTTATTTGTCAGTATAACATTCATCTTTTACACTGTCAGTAAGCGCTATTGCACAGGTGGTGTCTCCGTGTTTGTGCTTGGCTCAGCAACCTTTCCACACAGCGAGCGAATTCGATGTAACGCTCCGCGCATTATGGTTTGTATGCTATTTCATTCTAACGAGTTGGAGAATGTTAGGCAATAATAACGGGGATAACGTGATTCACATTGGAAGACAAACGAGTCCTGCATATGAAGCGTTTATAGGGGTCATTTTGTGGGGTGGTCTTTATGAAATGATGGAGAATGATCATGGTTGCATAGAAGCCATGCAGTATAGGTGTAGTCTACTGTCAGCATTAAATTGACAGCATAAAAAGTACATTGCATGATGCAGACACAGTTCTAGGTACTGGAAATGTGGTACTTGACAGCCTACGATAGCAATTCTAGAAGGGAGCATAGGCCTATACTTACACGGAGCATCAATTTGAAGCATCTCTGTGGCTCATTTTGGCTGTAATTTATAGTTACGGTTACAATCTAGGTCAAAGTATTGGCCGAAGAGAACTAGGGCAATCCAGTCCATGTATGGGAGACACACTGCACCTAGTCCCTTGACGTTTGAATATAATGTAATAAACTAGACTACAGCCTCTAAAACCTATCACAGTCATCTGAAGTGCTTTAGAAACCCTTTTTTTAGGACTCTTTTATATTCCTGTGTTTTCTGTGTATTTCAGCTATTCCAGCAGCTGGCCATTACTCTTCCGATGCACATAGGCTGTAGCTCTTTACCGATGGGGTCCTGATGTTTATGGACAGGCTTTCTGAATAGAGAGCTCCATCCTATACCTTCTCCTTTCCCTGATCCAGACGAGCGCAGCAGGAGGTGCCATGCGGGTGAGTTTCTGCCAGGGCCTTCTGACTGGAGCCATCGCTCTGAACCTGCTCATCCTCTACTATGTGTCCCAAGCCCAGCAGCAGATGATGGAGAAACGCCGGGACCCAGGAAGGGGCTCCAGGAAGGCTGCCTTACCTGCTTCCGGGCTGGAGGGCGGCATGGGGGGCCTGGTAGGGGTTGGCGCGGGGATGGTTGGCGTTGGAGGTGTCGGGGGAGAGGGGAACAGCCACGGCCCTCGTGTGACTGTCCTCCTACGGGAGTTTGAGAATTTTGAGAACTACGTCGGTGATGTGGCACGCTCCTTCCTGCACCAGAGACCTGAGCTGCCCTTCCTGGCTGTGTCTGACACCCCGCCCTACCCCCCTCTGTCTCTCCCCGAGGGGGCCCGTCTCCTGGTGCTCTCCCCCAGCCCCGAGCAGCCTCCGCAGGCCCACCGGCCAGAGTTCCACGTTCAGACAGAGTTTGTGCTGCTGGTGCCTGACGGGGTGGAGCTGGAGCAGGGCCGGGCTGTGGAGAGGCTGATCCGGGAGCTGGAGGGGGAGGGTGGGGGGCCCGTGAGGCTGGTGGCTTCCCCAGTGTTGGCACGCTCGACCGTTCAGTGCCTGCACCTGCGGGTCAGCCTTAGAGAGTGGACGGCCACCTATTCCACAGCGGCGTCTGGGACCAGTGGTAGCGTGTGTACAGCCCTTCAGGGGGACGTGGTGGTCCTCATCCGCTCTGAGGACCTCTTCAACCTGTCTGTCCCACTGGGGAGGCCCCTGCTGCCCTCGCTCTTCATCCAGACCTCCCTGCATGGCTGGAAGGTCAAGCTCCTGGAGAGCCCCTGCTTCTCCCCCAGCCACCGGCCTCTCTTCAGCTCAGCCCACAACCAGTGGAAGGCAGACAGCCATCTGAAGGAGGCCACTAGCCGGCTGATGAGGAACTTTGGGCTGAAGCGTCTCCTACTGGCTGATGGGAAGGAGCAGTGGCACGGCTGTGGGAAGGAGACGGCGCGTTGCTTCAGTACGGTCCGGGACGACACCCCTGAGTACCTGTACCTGGAGCGCTGGACACCTCCCTGCTGCCTGCGCGCCCTCCGCGAGACCACCAAGTATGTGATCAACATCCTGGAGAGCTCCGGGGTGCGCTACTGGCTGGAAGGAGGCTCCCTGCTGGGGGCGGCCCGCCACCAGGACATCATCCCCTGGGACTATGATGTGGACCTGGGCATCTACCTGGAGGACGTGCCCAACTGTGACTACCTGAAGAACCTGGACTCTGGTTCTCTGGTGGATGCTAACGGCTATGTGTGGGAGCGGGCAGTGGAGGGGGACTTCTACCGGGTGCAATACAGCGAGGCTAACCACCTCCACGTGGACCTGTGGCCCTTCTACCCGCGGAACGGCGTCATGACCAAAGACACGTGGATGGAGCACAAGCAGGATATGGAGTTCCCCGAGCACTTCCTGCAGCCGCTGGTGCCGATGCCTTTCGCCGGCGTCACCGCCTACGGCCCGAACAACCACCGCGCCTTCCTGGAGCTCAAGTTTGGGGAGGGGGTCATCGAGAACCCCCAGTACCCCAACCCTGCCAAGAAGAGGCTGGATAGGAGCCGGCTGTGAGGGAGGTGTGTGGCTGGGACCTTTGGAGCTTTCATGTGGCCCAACAAAAGGACAAAACGATTCGAGCCACAACCCAAAACATATACAGTTGAAGTGGGAAGTTTACATACACCTTAGCCAAATACATTTAAACTCAGTTTTTCACAATTCCTGACATTTAATCTGAGTAAAAAATCCCTTTCTTAGGTCAGTTAGGATCACCACTTTATTTTAAGAATGTGACATGTCAGATTAATAGTAGAGAGAATTATTTATTACAGCTTTTATTTCTTTCATCAGATTCCTAGTGGGTCAGAAGTTTACATACACTCAATTAGTATTTGGTAGCATTGCCTTGAAATTGTTTAACTTGGGTCAAACATTTCGGGTAGCCTTCCACAAGCTTCCCACAATAAGTTGGGTGAATTTTGGCCCATTCCTCCTGACAGCTGGTGTAACTGAATCAGGTTTGTGGGCCTCCTTGCTCGCACAAGCATTTTCAATTCTGCCCACAAATGTTCTATAGGTTTGAGGATAGGGCTTTGTGATGGCCACTCCAATACCTTGACTTTGTTGTCCTTAAGCCATTTTGCCACAACTTTGGAAGTATGCTTGGGGTCAATGTCCATTTGGAAGACCAAGCTTTAACTTCCTGACTGATGTCTTGAGATGTTGTTTCCATATATCCACATAATTTTCTCTTCTCATGATGCCATCTATTTTGTGAAGTGCACCAGTCCCTCCTGCAGCAAAGCACCCCCTCAACATGATGCTGCCACCCCCGTGCTTCACGGTTGGATTGGTGTTCTTTGGTTTGCAAGCCTCCACATTTTTCCTCCAAACATAACGATGGTCATTATGGCCAAACAGTTCTATTTTTAGACCAGAGGACATTTCTCCAAAAAGTACGATCTTTGTCCCTGTGTGCAGTTGCAAACCGTAGTCTGGCTTTTTTATGGAAGAACCGCATTACGTCATCGGTCTTCGGTCTTTTTAGTGTGTGTGTGTGTGAGTTTGTGAGTTTGAAGGTAGGCCTTGAAATACATCCACACTTCCAATTGACTCAAATTATGTCAATTAGCCTATCAGAAGCTTCTAAATCCACAACATCATTTTCTGGAATTTTCCAAGCTGTTTAAAGGCACAGTCAACTTAGTGTATGTAAACTTCTGACCCACTGGAATTGTGCTACAGTGAATTATAAGTGAAATAATCTGTCTGTAAACAATTGTTGGAAAAATTACTTGTCATGCACAAAGTAGATGTCCTAACCGACTTGCCAAAACTATAGTTTGTTAAAAAGAAATTTGTGGAGTGGTTGAAAAACAAGTTTTAATGACTCCAACCTAAGTGTATGTAAACTTCTGACTTCAACTGTACCTACATGACAGGTCAATTGGAGACTCCTTGCAGAGGTCCATTATTCAGTATAAGCTGTAAGTTAAGTATAGAGACAATGTATTTACACATTCAAAACGGTATTCTGGTGCACATCATTTTCCGGTACATACATGACCAGGTATTTAGTAAGAAATGACATTGTAAAATGGTAATTACACAGTAATTATATCAATTATTTTCTATCTTTTTGGGGGGGTACCATTAAGTACAAGGTGGTTATCAATTGTTTTGATTTTTCTTTTAAAGTAGTATCAGGAAGTATTAGCTATTATTACCAGATAGTTTCCTAGTCATTTTCAGGTGCTCAAAGTGCTTCCAGATATCCAATGGCATATCCACCACAACATCAGCTGCTGTTAAACAATATCTGACACAATCAGTGTCGATACCTATGTTATTATTGATGTCATGAATATAAATATGTTGGTCAATTCTGTCCTAAAGCTAAAGACATATTTCATGGAGTACTTGTTATATGTTGCACTGATGCACTTTCTTATTTGAGATTTGTGCACTTCGTGTTCAGTGGATGAGATGTATGACTTTTGACCTTTTGAACTGTCGACTGATGCCACCGGGTAGGCCTTGGCATGTTCCGTCAGCTTGCCGATTATGGCCGTCCCATTTCCCAGTGGTAAAATGAGGAGCTTTCTCTTCAACTCTGACTTGGATATTCACCTGAGGCCTTGGATAAAGCTCTATCAGTCCATGCGGGCGCATTCAAATCCCAGGTATGAATTGTGAAACTATCCACTAGTTTATCCAATATTCTAAATTAAATGTGTGTAATCTGTTGAGTGTTGCTGTCACATTTGTGTCCTGCCTTGACTGGAATGTTAGAAGTCATCTGAATTGTGGGTGAAAGACTGATGTCTAGTAGGTGCCACTTGTTGTGCTTGACCTGTCATTTTACAAGTGAGGGAATAGGCTCAAAACTCACCAGCACACTAACCAGAATTTTGCTGTCAATGTGTGTCACTTTTTCATGGACTGAAAAAAAAAAGAATTATAACACCACTGCTATTTGTGTTTTGTCATTTGAGGTGTATGGCTTTGATGAGACAGCTTTGTATACATTCCAGTTTTTCAGGAATCATTTAAGAAATTCATTTACCAGGAGGGCCTAAAGCTTTCTTTGGTTTTGACAAAAATAGCAGGATTTAGTATGCAACTCCCCTGTCTCGCCAGCAGGTGGCAGAAGAGCCTTAACATTTGCACCGTCTCCTTGGCCATGTCTAGCCACCTCTGAATGAGAGGCGGCATGTAGTGGACATTGAATGGGTAACTTGTGAATATTGCCGTGGTAAAGTCACTAGCTGCAAAATCCCCCTGACAAAATCTATCCAACTAAATTGCATTTCTGAATCCTATATTGATAAGCTAAATACAAATACAAGAACACCAGAACACACTTCAGTGTACTCAATATACCTCTGTCTTCTTTCTTTCCCTCGGGATGTAAAGTAGAACCGTTGGCTGAATTCAATTGGGAGGTGTGTAAAGTTACATTGCTAACAGAAGAACAATGATCAGGTCTAATAGGAGACCCAGGAATGTTACTGTAGTACAATTTACCCTAAATGTCCCCTGTTGTAAAACCTAATGCCAGCCATTCTTCCACTGACAGAAGGGGCCATATAGCGCTGAACCTCATGAAACCCCTCTGCGCCGGTTAGTGTGGGACCCAGGTAGGCGATGTAATATTGTAATGTTGGTGACTGCATTTTGTGTGTGTTGGGAAAGTCTGAAGTTCCATTAGAATGAATAGGAGGACGTTCTTTTACAGGCCTCTCCGTCAACACCTCGTGGAGGCTGGATGCAGTACCAGGTAGTCTGTGTAATGTGTTCGTTCATGGGCATCGCCAGTAACTACTACCTAACAAACATGTCTTGTCTGGAGGGCCTATTCACAATGTGTCATATATATACTGTGTACAAAATGCAATAGACTGACTAGGTGAATGCAGGTGAAGCTATCATATCCCTTATTGATATAACTTGTAAATAAAATCAATTTCGAATCAGTGAAGATGAAGGAGACTGGTTACAGAAGGATTCTTAAGCTTTGAGACAATTGAGACATGGATTGTGTATGTGTGTCATTCTGAGTCCCATCCACCATCACCACACATATCTGGACACACGCTGACTCACTCACAAACACAAACGTGGTGACGTCACTCCGAAGATCCTGTGGAATGATAAGCATTTATTTACAGCATTGCATAGAAAGACAGCAGGGAGAAAACGCTACGGAACCAAAGGTTCAAAAGTGGTTTTGCAATATAAAAATATATGTTTACATCTGAAAAATAGGATGCTGCGCCTTCAAGACAATTGTTCCAAACGAGATATCAACCTGGCTGATACAGTACACTGTATTTTTGTAGCCTTCTTTTTGCAAACTATCCCCGGTAACCAGCATATTGCTAGTATGTCCACTATTGAAGGTTTACCTTTGTAAATCACTGTCCCTAAAATAAATAAGCTCAGAGAGTAGATCGATACTTTTTTTTTTTTTGCTCCGGAAAATGGTTGTCAACGTAAATGTTGAACTGGAACTCAAGTAACAGGCCAAGTAAATGCTTCTATTTCGAAAGTGCTAAATCGTACTGGCGCAAATGCGGTCTCGCCGCACGTTTTCAGGCGGCTCGTTGCGTTGTTCTCGGGCAAGTCTTCATTGTCAAGCTTCGGATGATGTCGGTGAAGGCTGGATAACCCGAGAACTGATTCAAGCCCTACGATAGGGGGCGTATCATTTCAATACAGGCGGTGAGGTTAGGAAACCAAATCTTCAGAGAAAGGGTGAGGAATTGTTCAAGCTAGAATCCTTAGTTGCTACATACATTTTCGGACGTATAAATTAATGACACAGTGTACCCATTGATTCTTGAAGAATATAACTTAGAAATGCTCATGAGCTTAGTTCAACTGTTGAACCCCAAAATAAAAGCTTTGTATACTCCAAACTAAGTATTTGTAGACAAACACTGTACAGCCTCAAACATAGTTTAAACTATCATTTTGATATCATGGATGGTCAGTCCTTGCATACTCTTGCTTCGAATTGATCCAGGTCAATCCCTCAGCTTTTTAACCAAAACACAGGCAGTGACAGACACGTATGGATTTCCTCTCAGCGGTATGGACTGACCCTAATCAACGCTGGATGGATGGGTATTACAAATGAGCAGACCACAGGACACATTGTCTGAACAGACTGCATGAACTAACCGCAACGGGGAAAGAGCCGAACAGAAGTAGTAGGTACATACGCACACAAACAAATAACCGTTGGACAAAAGAAACATCTTTTGAGAATAAAAAGCTATTACCAACAAATGATTAAAACATCAAATAACTAGCAAAAATACTGTAAAATCATTTAAATAAGTGCAAAAATATATTTTTTAAAGGTGTGCCAATGGTTTCGGTAAGGGACATGCTTCACTTGACGAAGGGAAGCCGGTTTGGAGACAATTTTAAAACGGTAGAACGGACACAAAAAGAGGATAATGCCAGAGTATGTTCCTACTGGCCTCTTCTGCTTTGGAGACCATTAAAAGCAATGAAATAAAACACAAATTGATAAATGGCTTACAGCCAATAACAATTGCTCTAAAAATACACTTTTGTCAGAGACAATTTGAATTTCATAATTTCTTCCCTCTATAAATTCATTTGCCTCAGAGACTTACCCCACTCATCTTCCTACGCTTCTCCCGAAAAGTCCTAAGCCACAAAAAAAAAAAAAACATAGGACATGCAACCTTCTTATCAAGGTCCAAAAGTCAGCCATGTTGGTCAACTATGTTTTGCCAGCACTGTGGTAAGAATGTAAAACAAAAATGATTGATCTGCACTGAATGTGTGTATTAGCTATCTAGTTAGTTTGAGGAATGATTCTATTAAAAAAAAAAAATCTAATTAACTGTGAATATTCCATTTAAACAATACAGTCAATCCACAGCCATACCATACACTGGCTCAAATCAGTTGATGATAAGACCATAAATGCAACAAGTATTGCTATTCTATCATATAATAGCACTTTCCAAGAAAACAAAATCTGAGACATTTATGGTCTCGTTACATATATTTTAGAGGATATGTATACAGAAAAACCTGTATAATATATGTCAATAATTCAGGGTGACATTATTTCTATAGCACAATTTCTGATATATCACATGCTTTACTCTTCCCCCCCTGCCTGAGAAAAAGCAGGAAATGCATCACCTATGCCTCTACTGCCATTAATTCCAATTAGACTGGTTTTGAATTTCTCCCTGACCAAGATGGCTGCCATTTTGTCCCATTATGGAACTGAGAGAGTTTATGACATATCCTATTCAATTACTAGAGGGGGCTCTCTACGGCAAAACCTCTCACACATTCTTGTAACATTGTAAAAAAGTTTGGACTGTGCAAAAACGGGAGATTGTAAGAACATGGGGGCCCTCTTGTGCTTGGCATAGACGCGAGCCCCGGACTGACTAATTGCAATGACACAGTAACAGATGAGAAGCATTGAACAGAGGCCACATTAGTGTGTGTGATTTTACAGTGAGCTCGTGTCAGAAAGGTCCTTTTTCCCCAGCAGTGGAACATCACTGAGGATTTAAACTTAATTTGGTGCATCTTATGTAACAACATAGGAATCTTCATCATCTACTCTCACAGAGTGCAGTGAGATAATTAGTGTAGGCTACTTCATACGCAGAAGAACCATACTGTACATGGGAATAGATATAGAATACAGGGAGATATTTACCTCTTCAAGTCTGCCTGCTGTTATACATTTTGTCAAAAATATTTAAAAAGAGAGGAGGTCAAGGCCAGCTCTTCTGAACCAAAGCAGAAATAAATAAAACATTTAAAAATTGGAGGCAAAGGATTCCAAACTAGAGTCCTTATAAAAATCAATGGGGGAAAAAAAGTTCATGTTAAAATCTGAACAGCCTCTGTTCACACTCTCCTTCCCCCTCCCCCCAACCTGGATCTCTTAGTCTTCTCTTAGAAAGAGAAGACAAGGAGAGGAATCGTCTATGAATGGAAGTCAGAAAAGGTCCTCTCCCCTCCTTTCTGCATGAGGGGGTCACGTATGGAGAGGCTAGATTGAGGGGTCAAACGGAGGGCCATCGATGACACGGCAGTGAACCATCTACATGACGGACTCTTTCTCAGAGCCGCGAGCCGCCGCCTTCTCGTCGCCCGCACCCCTGCTCTCCTTCTCCCCGATGAGGGGCGAGTGCTCAGGCACGGCGGGCGTGTCATCCTCCATCTTCACCTCGTTTAGCTCCTCCCCCTCCTCGGGCTTGGCAGAGCGGTCCACGTACCACTGCAGCAGCCCGGCTCCGAAGGCGTCGCCCTCCACGTTCAGAACGGTGCAGGTACGGTCACTGGAAACAAGAGAAATTGTCCGATCACGGTTAAACCAAACCAAACCCGGGTTCTTCCACCGTATCCATAACTACGTCATGTCAATGCTGTGTCAAGTGTGTGAAGCAGACACAAAAACGGTCATGGTTTTTATGACATGTATACGACAGCATTATAGAGGCCTTGACGGATGGAGGAGCTGTTCCAATAGAACTGCAGTCAACACGAGGTACTCACACGAGCCAGTCGACGGCGAGGATGAGGGAGATGTCGTTGGTGGGCAGTCCCACTGCCTCCAGGATGATGGCCAGCGTCAGCACGCCCCCAGCGGGGATCCCTGCTGCTCCCACACTGGACGCCGTGGCTGTCACTCTGACAGAGGGCGGGGGCACACGGGAGAATTAGTCACTCAAGAGCACAGCCTTTCCTAAAACTCAGCCTAGCAAGTCTGACCCAAGGTTTATACAAGTCTGTTTTGTACGTGTGAGTGTATATATACTGTAGCTACTACATTTCAGTTTGCTCCGCTTTACCAAACACAACTGCCGCTCTGAATCGGACTGGATTGAATCAAACGGACTAGAGGGAGCGGTACTCACAGGATGGTGAAGACTTGGATGAAGTTGAGCGGGATGCTGTTGAGCTGAGCGATGAAGACGGCCGCCACACACTGGAAGAGCGCTGCACCGTCCATGTTCACCGTGGCCCCGATGGGCAGAATGAAACGACTGATGTGCTTCGACACACCGTTGTTCTCCTCCACACACTTCATCATCAGGGGCAGGGTGGCAGAGCTGAGAGAGAGGGAGCGTGTGAGGGGCTAGTCGTATACTAACTGGTGACATGTTACATAGCATTGGAATAGTTGTATTTGAACTGCAGAGTAATGGAGTTGAGCATTTTTGGCACGGTATAAGAGCAACACTGGTATAAGAGTAATTAAGGCTTACCATCAACTCTAGTATGGCGATCTAGTGACTACAACCGTACCTGGAGCTGGTTCCAAAGCCTGTGGCCAGAGCGGTGAAGATGCCCCACAGGAAGGTGTAGGGGTTCTTGCGGGTGATGATAAAGTATATGCCCGGCAGGACCAGCAGGCCGTGGACGGCGTGGCCAATGATACAGCAGGCGATGTACTTGCCCAGGCTGGCAAACAGCGTTCCCACGTCCTCCATCTCCACGATCTTCCCTGCTACCAAGAACATGATTCCAAGGGGGGCATACCTGGAGAGGGGGAGAGGTGGGTTACCGCAAATACAATAAAAGTACGAAAATTATCATTTAAAAAAAATATATGTATCAATATTACCACGTGATGCTAGTACCAATACAACAGTGACTTTGGGCCCTTGAAAAACGCAACTGAAATACCATATTATTATCCTAACAATTACGAGTTGACATGTGAAAGATAACAAATGCGGGGTTGGCAAAACTCATCACGCGTGTGTCCCCTCCCACATCTATTCCCGACAGTGTTTCTGGGGAAAGGACTCCCTTACCACATGATCCAGGACACCAGCACCATGGTGGCCTCGTTGAAGGAGTTGAAGAACTTGATGAGGATCTCTCCCTCCTCTCCCAGCTTCCTCAGGGCCACACCAAACACTATGGCAAACACCACCAGTCCTAGGATGTTCATACCGTCTTGGTCTATGCCAAAGGGAACCTAAACACACACACGCAATATCTCAGGTCAGCGTGACTGATGCCTTCTAGACACGTTCAAACAGTCAACAGCCGTAGGTATTAGAAAGTCAAATGTGACATCCTATATAGATTTCCAACTCATTTTGGCATTTTAGTCTACTCGCCTTCTCAACTGTGATGTTGGGCAAGCCATTAGTGCCATTCTTGGTCACAAACTTGTAGCTGGTAGCGTACTGCAGACAGAGGAGAATTGTTCATTAGGTCACTGATGAAAGACATGTTCTGTTTAGTTAATTATGTGGATCCCCCCCCCAAAAAAGCCTTAAAAAGGAATAATCCACACACATACATATTTGTTTAATGAGTCCACTGTTAATACAGTCCCAACACGTTTTACATGTCAGCCATCAAGTTGTCAAGATATAAGACTTTCAAAAAGAAAATTGTAACTTGCTACATCATGGTGACGCGTTTTGTGGTAAATCACAAATCATTTGCTTTTCGAAAATTCCAGGGGGGGGGGTGGATACCAAAAGATAGTTTGAGTGGATTATTCCTTCAAGTCTCGGTTACTCTCACCCTCGCTCGTACTATTATACGTGTGATATAAGAGGATACTCACAGACTGAAAGGCAGCAGACACCAAGTTGGAGGGGAAGATGTTTCTGGAAGAGAGAACAAGAGACACATTCAGTACACTACACAGGCACCAGCTATGCTTACAGTGACCCTAATGATGATGATCAGAAACCACAGCTAGAAACTAAAATGTTGGGGTTTTCAGAAAGCGAAACATTCAGTCAAATCAGTGCTGAGGGACACAGGTGCTACTGCAGGTGTGTGACAGCCAGGGCTAAAAATGTATTTTGTTAGCCAGGGCTAAAAATGTATTTTGTTAGCCAGGGCTAAAAATGTATTTTGTTAGCCAGGGCTAAAAATGTATTTTGTTTTCTGCTGAGTAACAGTATACATGCAGCCCTGTGCCCTTTAGTGTGCTACAAGAGGTAGAAGTTGCCATGAGACATTCACCTGCAGTCACAGTTAAGGATTCAAGCTTTAACCACTTAAGCTGGAAAACTCATTTGAAACCAGAACTAAGCTTTCTTCGCGCCTCATTGCTCAAAAGCTATGGGATGGGGCTGAAGAAATGTATCCACTCAAATGCATACAGAGCTATGGATGCAAGAACTGACCAGCTTTAACCATGCTTTGATTCTATTCAGTGTTTGTTTACATTTACGTTGTAAAATACGCTTACATTTTGGTTTCTGCTGGGGTACAACCATTGAACTAAACTCATGAGGAATGTATAAATGAAATTCTTCAAGAATCAAATGGGTGTATGTATATATATATATATATCTCATTCCAAAAATGGAATTTGGGAAAGGTACACTGATCCTAGGTCTGTGACTAAAAGGTAAAACCCACGGGATACAACCACTAACTGAACTCCTTGTTCTAACGTCTAAGCGATCTTTCCAGGATGCCTTTATGCTAACTCAATGCCTATAACCTTGGGCACAAAACGCCTCACGAGGGAGCCAACCACGAGTGATGAGGAAATAGCAGGGAGCGTTTCAGTGTTTTAATCCTCCAACTGCCCCCAGAACTGTTGCTGCTGGGATTACAGGTCCAAACCAAGACCTGCCAAGAGGGGTGGGCAGATGACTGCTCTACAATACAGTACACACCTCAGTGGACTTGCTGTACCACCCTTAAAGCCACATACTGGCGAACATAGTGGGAAAGTCTCCTCAGAGCACTAAGCCCCCCCCCCCCGCCCTTCCCTCTTAGTCAATAAATCCATATGGATTTAGAGTAATGAGGGATTAACTTCTTTCATGTTTTTATCCTGTATCTCTTTCTGACCTGAACACATGCCGGGCGGGACAGGAAACAATGCATTGTGGGATTTAAGCTATCGCACCATGTGACCGAGGATAGAATAACCCGAGACAGAAGTTGCCCTGAAACCGTATCAGTAACAAACCCTGTCAACTCAACAACAACAAAAATATATTTCCATGAGTTGTTGCAGGACCTGGTCAAACAGGGAAAGGAAATGCCCTCTCGACCGCTCTGAAGGTTCCCGCGCAAACAGGAAGTAAAGACGTTAACGTGGCTGTCCGATTTCCCCCCTGACGCCCCGAGCAGCACAACAGTCTGCCCGCCCAAAACTCACATCTCAGTTTATATTTAGTAACAGGCTGACTCCGCCTACCCCCTCCATTTCCCTATTTATTCTTCCTGTTATGCCGTGTCATGACAACCCAATGCCACCACAGCCATTAGAGCTAAATTAGCATAGCCACGGCTAGAATAGACAGAAAAAGAGAACAAACAGGGCTACAGGTGTAAGCCTAAGACACACCCTAAAAACACAAAAAAAACAGCCGTACCTATGCCAAAGACCCAAGGAAGGCTTCTCTCGTTTTCAGACATTGTGCATCTCCAGTCCCGACATTCTCTGCATTCTTAGTCAGTAAGTCACTGCCTTGTTCCTTCCCTACTACAGTCCTACAGAGATCCCTAATTGAGGCACTCCCTCCTCTCAAAGCGAGGCTCTGTCCATGAACACTAAACGACTGTGAATGTGCAACAGCACTCATTTAAAAACATTAACCCCTCTCGGTCAGGGTCCACTTTTGGAATGCGATGTGCGCAGACGCCATCAGTCTCCATGTCATATTACTGCAAAAGTTCTGCAGTTGACATTTTGCCATCAATGCTGTGTACACACTTGCGTAACAGCAAGTTGATACGGCATTTGCATATCGGTGTTTAGATTTACATCCCCATGGGGTTTGAGTAATGAGCAAAAGGGTCACAACGACACAGCCTGCCTGATCTTCTGGGTACACGTGGAGCATGGTGATGGGCGTGTCGTGTTTACAACCTACTGGGTGGCGTAGACCGCAGCCATTCAGGGTTGTTGACATGTCGCTTTTATGGCCACCCGAGACCGCCTCTACCTGGTCAAACCGGATCTGCGACTGCGTGTGAAACGTGGCAACCATTACGGCGGCACCTTATTTACATACCAGTGTGAAAACACACCCCATCCTGGACCTCTAGACCTATGAGAACCCATGGGTCCCTCCTGGCTGTACGTGGCTAACTGACGCAGATGGTAGACACCCTTGCAGTCACTCCTGAAATACTGCTCAGGGAGGTGAGCTAAATGCCACAGAGACGGAGAGAGAGCGCAGGGAGGAGGGGTGGGGGGCAGGCCAGTGAGGGTGGCTGATGCAACACGCCTGATACCTTACCTCCAGCTTTCTTTGTCCCGAAGCGGTATTAACATGATCCCCCATTCAAATCCAAATGAATAGTACTACTGCCCTTCTCTCTGGCTCTTAATGCCATCTACATATGAACAGCTACGGCCCGTTGTCCTGTATGTTTGTCTCTGTGTTTCGTCTCAGGGTTATAGACTAACAAGTACAACACTGCCTGCATAGGGGCACCTGTGAACAAAGCACTGAACTGACAAGTGGGAAAGCAAATGGATGAAAGCCAGGTGGAGATAAGCAGTGGAGGGAGAGCTCATAATAAACGGCTGAAACGGAGCAAATGGAATGGCATCAAAACCATGTGTGATGTGTTTGACCCCATTCCACTAATATTGCTCTAGCTATTACCACAAGCCCGTCCTACCAAATGAACGTGCCACCAGCCTCCTGTGGAGATAAGATAAGCAAAGTATAACAGGAAGTGAAGGGGAGTGAGGGGTTATCGTGCCCGGTCGGGAAATTTGATGCCTTGTTCCTCTTCAGTTGGTTTATGACATTTATTTAACCTCAGGACCGGTTTAAGCCAGTAAGTTATTGAGGGCATTTGTAACTACGAGAACCCGCCGCAACTTTTTGTGATATTGTGTTCATATGTACGCGAGAGAACGGAGGAGAGCGAGAGGAGGGAGTGAAAGACAGCGTGTGCGAGCGTGCGTGTGCTTTAAAGGGCTCCTCGTTTCCGCTGTAGTGAAGCGCTCCTCGGCCCGGCTTGTTGCCAAAACGGGAACCCGAAAGAGAGTGGTCACTTCAAATGAGCCACATGAGTCACACAAGCTGCACAATTAACCATCATCCTTTGTGGCCTGTGTGTGTCCTCACGAAACTGACAACCTTTCTCATTGATTCCCTGCCGAGAGCCACGCGCATCCAAGAAAGTCTGATTCAATGCATTTCATTTTTTAATATCAAAATGGCGCACAATGCATTAGAAACGAGTGGATTCCTTATGCGTTGGACTGGGAAGGAGAGACCACCCAGGTTTCAACTTGTAGATCCTATTATGCAAGAGAGAGTTATGTCATAATGACAACTATAGGTTAAGGAATTACAATCCCATTCATAGAAAGATTATAAATTAACAATATTCATTGCCCCAATACCCCCCACTCGTGTAATCTGGCTTTAACGGTTTTCCTGGACCGGGATCTAGGGATCTGGACTCGATGGAGGTTGATCACAATGAATTTTGGACCAGGAGGAACAGAGCAACTGACTGGGAAAAAAAACTGAAAAAAAAACGTGTCATTTATAAACGAGCAAGCAAGAATTGTTTTACAAGAAGTTGCTTGTGGAAACTGGCATCAACCCATACTAGTCTATATCAAGGAGTCTGGCTGCATGGCTTTAACTTAAAGAGAAGCATGTGTAGTGTCTCTTATGAACCCAAAGCAACAGACATGGGCCTAATTAAGGTTGCGTGAAGAATGGGCCTCCAACATGAATGTAAATATCCTGAGGGGCTCTTTTTATAATAAAAAACCAGGAGAGCTTCTCTGTAGATGGAGCGTGGTCTAGTCGTGTTTCTAATCCCACTGAAAACACAGGGTCCTTTAAATTCAGTTCAAGCTCGGGAGAATAGGCCATTCTTTCTTATCCCATTGTGGCATAACATGTAAACAGCTAAATGATTGGCAAGATGTTTAGGTTTTAAGACTTCTAACTAATCTAGCTTAATGACCTGATCTAGTACAGAGCGGTGGGCGGGAGTTGGGTCACATGGTTTGCTAGCTTCTTGTGGTAGCATGACCCCCCCCCTCCCCCCCTGTCAACAGTCACCGTCAGGGGTAACTATGTAAACGCAACCTGATGCTTTGGAACATCAGCGTCTTAAGATGGGTTAAGACAACCAAGGTCCAGTAAATCATTTGTAAATCGTTTTGTTTTAGGATATCGTAGTAGTAAGGGGCTCAATGCAGAATGCCACTGAATTTGCCACATTCGTAGGAGATTTTGAGTATGGTGACCAACTGTTCACCACTTCCTTACTAAATCCAACGACATGGTGAGGTGTGTATGATCAGTGTGCTTGAGCCTTTTAGGGCACCAAAGCAGTAGAGGTGTACATTGTAATAAAACTAGAATTACACAACCATAATTTTGCCCACTGATTCGGTTTGAACATCCATTACTGTTCATTGACTGGCAAGACAGATAATGTAGAACAGTATTTCTTAGTGTGTCACCCCTAGGAATGGAAAAAAGTATTCTGAGCATAGGGTTTTTTTCTTGGCGCACTGGGGTTGTGAAATGTTTCAGGAAAGTGTGCTTACAAGCAAAGACTGTGCAATCATTTCGTTGTCTGTCTCTGAGAACAGCATCATCCCTCTTTTTAAAAAAACTTTGTTTTGTTTAAAGCATGACAAAGTGTGTAAACCAAGAAAGAACGGAATGTCCAAGATATCTTTCCTCATCTGGTTTTGACAGAGGCATAAATTACGATTTTATTTTCCGGGCGCACAGCAAACTGAACCCCGGCCGGTTGAGGAAACGGTGCCTTTATTAATGAACCTGGATGGCGACAACAGTCCCAGAAAGAAGGACTGACAGTCCCCTCTTTCAGAATGTCAAGAGACCTTATTTGTACTGACCCAGCACGAGAGCACTGGCCAACAAGTTTAAGACAAACTTGCAGTCAGACTGCTTGGCTCGGTTTTCTAATTCATATGCGGAAATGTATGCCTAATTTGGGAGATTAAAGCAACATCACAAAGAACCCCACTCAAATTCAAACAGTGGGCTCATTAGCTTGCTGCTGGCTGAGGGAGTCTGCCACGTGTGTGCATTTAGTCATTGTGACAAATAAGAACGCCTACAAAACAAGGCAAGGTCGCAGCCACTTCAGTGAACGACCCCCCAAATGGCTATGTCACATCAACCTCTCTGCCCATTTTGCTTAGCCTAAATCACCACCCTGCCACTGCCGGACAATTGAATCTTACCTGATCAGGTCCAAGAATGAGTCCACCACTTCTTTGGTCGGGGGCAGCTCGCCGTCATCCAACAAAATCGGCTTGGAGCCGGTGTTCGATCCGGGGGAGATGATGAACGCCATGATCACCCCGATTGCTGACGCAATTAAGGTGGTGACCAAAAAGAAGAGCATGGCCCAGCCGCCTAGCTTACCCAGGGCTTTGGGGTCGATGCTGGCCGCCCCGGACACCAGACTGCACACGACCAAGGGAATGATGATCATTTTCAGCAGCCGGATGAGCAGTTCACCAGGGAAACCCACATAGAGGATCTGTGTCCTGCTCAGCTCCATGTGGCGCACGCCAAGTCCGATGAACACCCCGACGATCACCCCGGCCACGGTGAGAATCACCAGAAAGTTGGCCATGACTAACCTCTTGATTTTCTCCGTTGTTGTCTCTTTGGAACACGTATTGTGGCCGAATCCGTTGGCTACCAGCTCATCCTGATGCGCCTCTCCGTTGGATGCCTTCCCGTCCATGTTGATCTTTTCTGCCATTGTGCGCCCTGAGTGTATCTTAACACCTAAACAAAATAATTATATGGAGAGAGAAAATGATAGTCAAAGATCGTTTGACTATAGGATCTGTTAGTGTAGCCGTTGGAGGTAATATTGTAGCTTGTATTGTAGCGAAATGACTCCGGTGAGTTGCTGCGCCTCTCAGCCCGTAATTTATAACCCAACCAGCGCCGGGAAAATGCCTGGTAACGTCAAGTAGAGGGCGGGCTCATGCAGGTTGGTGACGTGCCCATTTCATTACCTATTCAAACAACCTTTCTAGGCCATCTGTCCTAATACCAAAATAATTCTAAAATCAAATAGAAGGGGAGCAATATCATCTTACATTTTCTAAACCATGACTGCACAAATAAAATAATTCAAATGGACAAATAAGTAAAGACACAATGAGCAATTAAATCACGCTAATTTTTCCTATGATTGATAAATATTTTTCAATGACGAATGAAATTACATTTGAGCAATTAGAAGTACACTAAAATGAGGGCATCATCCTGAACCTAGATCAGTGTATCTAAATCCTTCATTGTAGCCTACCACTGCCCTAGATGACACGTTAGGGGTGGATTGCATCAGCATCAGTGATTCAACCTCTCTCGTTCACGCTCAGAAAAAATAAGTTGCGGTGAGGGTGTACAGGTGTACAAAAATATCAAAATACACATAATGTACCTTTCAAGGTACACATATAATCTCACATGGTACTGTGTGGTACCTTTTAGGGTACATCTGCAGATAATCTAGTATAATGGTACATTGTACCCAATATTTGTCAAATATAGAAGTTACAATCATCACACACTCAAATACCTGCCCATCAGTATCATATTTCCCAGCATACTCTATTGCCAGTTGATTTTTGTTTAGAATTGTTTGTTTCAATGTGTGTGTTTTTGCATGCACATAGATAAATAACATACATTTTTCAAAACGAATCCAATCCTTTACTGAGATGGTTGTTCCAGTTAAGATGGTTTTGTTGTCTTATTTATCCATTTATCTCAGCTTGACAGTCATTCTAAAAGCAGGTTGCAGGTTATAAAAAATAGAAATAAAATTGGATATCCTAACTCTGGCTGGGAATTACATATCACTTTGCATGCCAGCCTAGTGTGACCTGCCCGATGTGCCTGCAAACCAGGAGAATCAGACCACTGTGTTTGGGTAAATCTATGCTGTCAAAGTATGTCCTTATGATATGTGTAATGTATTGTCAAAAATAGCATAATTTCAATGATCAAATATTCACTTAGGCACTCACTTGGTGAAGGCTACAGAACTGAAAGCCATAGGCCGTGTTCGAGAGGATCAAAACCGCAATGTTTCATGGGTGCCTTGTGACTGACAGACAATTGATCTACAAATAATGAGTCATTACTTATGATGCAAGGTGATTTGTAGATCAGTTAGTTGGGCACTCTCCTGCAGTCGTTTTGATGCTCTTCATCCAATGGCATTGAGGAACACACCACCTCAGTCATTGGCTTCATCAATAAGTGCATCGATGACGTCTCCCCCACAGTGACTGTACGTACATATCCCAACCAGAAGCCATGGATTACAGGCAACGTACGCATTGAGCTAAAGGCTAGAGCTGCCACTTTCAAGGAGTGAGAGACTAATCCGGACGCTTATAAGAAATCCAGCTATGCGCTCAGATTAACCATCAAACAAGCAAAGCGTCAATACAGGATTAAGATTGAATCCTACTACACCGTCTCTGAAGCTCGTCGGATGTAGCAGGGCTTGAAAACTATTACGGACTACAAAGGGAATCTCAGACGCGAGCTGCACAGTGACGTGAGCCTACCAGACGAGCAAAATGCCTTTTATGCTCGCTTCGAAGCAAGCGACACTGAAGTATGCATAAGAGCACCAGCTATTCTGGATGACTGTGTGATAACGCTCTCAGTAGCCGATGTGAACAAAACCTTTAAACAGGTCAACATTCCCAAACCCACAGGGCCAGACGGATTATTAGGACGTGTACTCAAAGCATGCGCGGATCAACTGTCAAGTGTCTTCACTGACATTTTCAACCTCTCCCTGACCGAGTCTGTAATACCTACAGGTTTCAAGCAGACCACCATAGTCCCTCTGCCCAAGGAAGCGAAGGTAACCTACCTAAATTATTACGGTAGTCATGAAGTGCTTTGAAAGGCTGGTCATGGCACACATCAACAGCATCCTCCCAGACACCCTAGACCCACTCCAATTCGCATACCGCCCCTACAGATCCACAGATGACGCAATGTCAATCGCACTCCACACCGCCATTACTTTCCTGGACAAAAGGAACACCTATGTGAGAATGCTGTTCATCGACTACAGCTCAGCGTTCAACACCATAGTGCCCACGAAACTCATCACTAATCTAAGGACTCTGGGACTAAACACCTCCCTCTGCAACTGGATGCTGGACTTCCTGACAGTCTTACCCCAGGTGGTAAGAGTAGGCAACAACACTTTCGCCATGCTGATCCTTAACACTGGGGCCCCTCAGGGGTGTGTACTTAGACCCCTCCTGTATTCTCTGTTCACCCACGACTGCGTGGCTAAACACGACTCCAACACCATTATTAAGTTTGCTGACAACACAACAGTGATCACCGACAACGATGATACGGTCTATAGGGAGGAGGTCAGAGAACTGGCAGTGTGGTGCCAGGACAACAACCTCTCCCTCAATGTGAGCAAGACAAAAGAGCTAATCGTCGACTAACAATGACGGGGAGTGCGTCCACATCACCAACAAACTATTATCGTCCAAACATACAAAGACAGTTGTGAAGAGGGCACAACAAAACCTTTTCCCCCTCAGGAGACTGAAAAGATTTGGCATGGGTCCCCAGATCCTCAAAAGGTTCTACAGCTGCACCATCAAGAGCATCCTGGCCAGTTGCGTCACAGCCTGGTATGGCAACTGCTCGGCATCTGACCGTAAGGCGCTACAGAGGGTAGTGCGAATGGGCCAGTACATCACTGGGGCCAAGCTTCCTGACATCCAGGACCTATATAATAGGCGGTGTCAGAGGAAAGCCCAGAAAATTGTCAGAGACTCCAGTCACCCAAGTTATAGACTGTTTTCTCTGCTACCGCACGGCAAGCGGTACCGGAGCGCCAAATCTAGGACCAAAAGGCTCCTCAACAGCTTCTACCCCAAGCCATTAGACTGCTGAACAATTCATAAAAAGCGCCTCTGGACAATTTACATTGACACACCTCCCCTCTTGTACACTGCTGCTACTCGCTGTTTGTTTGTTCCCTATGCATAGTCACTTCGAGGGCACCTTTTTATTTATTTATTTATTTCACCTTTATTTAACCAACAAGTTCTCATTTACAACTGTGACCTGGCCAAGATAAAACAAAGCAGTGCGACACAAACAACAACACAGAGTTACACATGGAATAAACAAACATACAGTCAATATCACAATAGGAAAAAAAGTCTATATTCAGTGTGTGCAAATGAGGTAAGATAAGGGAAGTAAGGCAATAAATAGGCCATAGTGGCGAAATAATGACAATTTAGCAATTAAACACTGGAGTGATAGATGTGCAGAAGATGAATGTGCAAGTAGATATACTGGGGTGCAAAGGAGCAAAAAAAAGGTAGTTGGATGGGCTATTTACAGATGGGCTATGTACAGGTGCAGGGATCTGTGAGCTGCTCTGAAAGCTGGTGCTTAAAGTTAGTGAGGGAGATATGAGTCTCCAGCTTCAGTGATTTTTGCAATTTATTTCAGTTATTGGCACCTACATGTACAGATTATCTTAACTAGCCTGTACCCCTGCACACTGACTCAGTACCGGTGCCCCCTGTATATAGCCTCGTTATTCTTATTGTGTTACTTTTTATAATTACTTTTTATTTTAGCCTACTTGGTAAAGTAGGTTGTCTTCTTCTTGAACTGCACTGTTGGCTAAGGGCTTGTAAAGTAAGCATTTCACGGTAAAGTCTACACTTGTTGTATTTGGCAAATAAAGATTGATTTGAACACGGCCATTGGCTCGATCCAAAATACTCACCCTTTAAGCCCTCCCCCTCGTTTTTGAGTGTCTCTCGGTGGGGGAGTGTCCCTCAAACGGAGCAACTAGTGTTAGGGACTAGGGAGAGATAAATAACCATCGGGTATGGGACATCACTACATCAATCGTGCACAGCAGAAGCCTCCAAAGGATAGTCTACCGCGTCATTTATTGACGAGGAGCCTTGTGTTTTTCACCAATGACTGTACTGGCAGCACTAATAGCTTTCATTATATTTCTCAGCAGCAAATACGTAGGCGGAGGACTACCATGAGCAACAAATGAGAGCTGCAAAACAACAATATGCCATCAGCCCGGAAGTGAAGGCGTCATAATAACGGTAAAACCTCATGGTCAAACAGGGAAATGGTTCCAATTGTTTTTCTACCATTCATTTTTCCCATAAAGGTCTTTAGAAAAACACTTTAAATAATCCCTGCAAGCTCCTGCACGTCATCTCTTGCTGATGCCTTTGCTAACATGGATTAAGTCCATTTAAAACATGCACCAGACAGACAGTTCACAAAATTGTCAATTGAAAGAAATGTAGCCAATCTATTAATTACTCAAATTTAGCAAACATTAGATAGTTAAATCCAGAGATTCTTATCTTTGCCTTGATTCGGTAATCTTGTCCAGATCATCATGGCATTTGTAGTTCTTTATGATAGCCACATTAGCATCTAATTAGCATTACATTTTGAGGGGGTAAATACAGGCAAATATATTGTTAAAAGTCACCTTGTCCTAGGGAGATTACAAGGTTATCAAAATGTTAGGCTCGGGTAAGACTACACGAAACACAGCCCTTATTTGATATGTTTCTAAAATCCCCTATAGAAAAATTGAATTGTGGAAAAAAACGATTGGAACCATTTCCCTGTTTGACCACTAGGTTTTGTGTGGATATTATGACTCATACTGTGGTACTCTATATGTAGTATTGTAGACTACTGAAGCAGGACTTTCATTCCATAATTGCAGTTTGACATGTCACATTCCCGTCACTCTGTCATTTTCTTGGGTATCAATGATTAACGAGTGGAAGCAATTAAAACCACTGTTCTGGACCATTTTTTACATTTTTATTTTGTATTGTTTGTCATTGTCTGACATAAACGACTAAAACCACCAGCAAATCAGCTCCAAGTGATTTACATTTTAGAAATCTGTTCCAAAGTATTCCCACACATAATAGAGAGATATACACAGTTTATTAGGTACACAACCCGGCTCATGAAAATCGATTGCTCTTACAGACAGTGACTCACGTGGCTTTGGCTTGCTATACAAAGCAAGCAGACAGGCATCGAGGCAATTAGCTACTGTTTGATAAAATGTGCAAAATTGGTCAAATAAGCGACTTTGAGCGTGATATGATCATCGGTGCCAGGCGTCGCCAGATCCAGTATGAAACGGTCGCACTCCCGGGGATTTTCATGCATGACAGTGTTTAGGGTTTACCGAGAATGGTGCGACAAACAAAAAACATCCAGTCAGTGGCAGTCCTGTGGGCGGAAACAGCTCGTTAATGAGATAGGTTGAAGGAGAATGGCAAGAATCGTGCAAGATAACATGCGGGCCACAAACAAACAAATAACGGTGCAGTACAATAGTGGGGTGCAAAACGGCATCTCGGAACGGCCAACTGATGAATCTTTGTCACGAATGGGCTGTTCCAGCAGACGACCACCCCGGGTTCCAGTCCTATCAGCTAAAAACAGGAAGAAGCGTCTCCAGTGGGCACGCGATCACCAACACTGGATAATTGAGGAGTGGAAAAACATTGCCTGGAACATGACAGCGAGTGCCGACTGCATTATCTACCATTATCTATAATTCTCTTAGATTATAATCACAGCCATGTATATCCCCCCCTCCCCCAGCAGACATCTCGACGGCCCTGAAAGAACTTCATTGGACTCTATGGAAACTGCAACCGAGGCTGCATTTATTGTAGCTGGGGATTTTAACAAGGCTAATCTGAAAACAAAGCTCCCTAAATTCTATCAGCATATCGAATGCGTGACCTGGGCTGGCAAAATTCTGGATCATTGTTACTCGAACTTCCACGACGCATACAAAGCCCTCCCTCGCCCTCCTTTCGGAAAATCTGACCACGACTCCATTTTGTTGCTCCCAGCCTATAGACAGAAACTAAAACAGGAAACACCCATGCTCAGGTCTGTTCAACGCTGGTCCGATCAATCTGATTCCACACTTCAAGATTGCTTCGATCATGTGGACTGGGATATGTTCCGGATAACATTGATGTATACGCTGATTCGGTGAGCGAGTTTATTAGCAAGTGCATCAGTGATGTTGTACCCACAGTGACTATTAAAACCTTCCCCAACCAGAAACCGTGGATTGATGGCAGCATTTGTACAAAACTGAAAGCGCGAACCACTGCTTTTAATCATGGCAAGGCGACCGGAAACATGACTGAATACTAAAAGTGTAGCTATTCCCTCCGCAAGGCAATCAAACAAGCTAAGTGTCAGTATAGAGACAAAGTAGAGTCGCAAATCAACGGCTCAGATACGAGACGTATGTGGCAGGGTCGAACAGTCAATCATGGATTACAAAAAGAAAACCAACCCCGTCGCGGACACCGACGTCTTGCTGCCAGACAAACTAAATAACTTCTTTGCTCGCTTTGAGGACAATACTGTGCCACTGACACGGCCTGCTACCAAAACCTGCGGGCTTTCCTTCACCGCAGCCAACGTGAGTAAAACATTTTGTGTTGAAGAGGGGAGATAGGTCAATGTTTCCAGGATACCCGGGCCAGGTCGATTAGAAAGGACTGCTCATAGTGTTTTAGGGAGTTGGGAGTGATGAGGGGTGGTCTAGTTTGACTGCGGCAATTGAGGCAATGAGGCAGGTCGCTGAGATCCTGGTTGAAGACAGCGGAGTTTGATGATTTGTATAGGACACCTGAGGGTGGTTTAGGGTGCCTGCTGTCAAGGCTGCCAGCCCAGACGGCATCCCTAGCCGCGTCTTCAGAACATATTCAATCAATCTCTATCCCAGTCTGCTGTTCCCACATGCTTCAAGAGGGCCACCATTGTTCCTGTTCCCAAGAAAGCTAAGGTAACCGAGCTAAATGACTATAGCACTCACTTCCATCATTATGTAGTGCTTTGAGAGACTAGTCAAGGATCATATCACCTCCACCCTACCTGACACCCTAGACCCACTCCAATTTTCTTACCACCCCAATAGGTCCTCAGACAACGCAATTGCAATCACACTGCCCTAACCCATCTGGACAAGAGGAATACCTATGTAAGAATGCTGTTCATCGATTACAGCTCAGCATTTAAAACCATTGTACCCTCCAAACTCGTCATTAATCTGGAGACCCTGGGTCTCGACCCCACCCTGTGCAAATGGGTCCTGGACTTTCTGACGGGACGCCCCCAGGTGGTGAGCGTAGGAAACAACATCTCCTGCTGGAGAAGCTTTCTTACCACCCCAATCGTAACCGTGACCAACGCTAGCCTCAGTGCAGTGAATCACAGTGTCCCAGAACTGCAAGGATGGCCTGAAGAATGCTGTTCCTGATTACAGCCTCAGCTTTCCATTGTACCCTCCAAGACTCGAGGCAGTCACTTAATCTGGAGACCCTGGTTCTCATTTTGACTTCCCTGAATGACCACGGACTTGCTGAGTCCCCAGGTGGTGAGCGTAGGATGTTTTTGTGGAGGGCCAGCTGGTCAGATGTTTACATCTCAGGTCGCTGATCCTCAACACTGGGGCCCCACAAGGGTGCGTTCTCAGCCCTCTCCTGTACTCCCTGTTCACCCATGACTGCGTGGCCATGCACGCCTCCAACTCAATTATCAAGTTCGCAGACGACTCTACAGTGGTAGGCTTGATTACCAACAACGACGAGATAGCCTTCAGGGAGGAGGTGAGGGCCCCTGGTGTCAGAAAATAACCTCCGACTCAACGTCAACAAAACAAAGGAGATGATCGTGGACTTCAGGAAACAGCAGAGGGAGCACCCCCCTATCCACATCGACGGGACAGTAGTGGAGATGTTGGAAAGTTTTAAGTTCCTCGGCATACACATCAAGGACAAACTGAAATGGTTCCCCCACACAGAAAGCGTGGTGAAGAAGGCGCAACAGCGCCTCTTCAACCTCAGGAGGCTGAAGAAATTTGGCTTGTCACCAAAAACACTCCAAAAACTTTTACAGATGCAAAATCGAGAGCATCCTGCCGGGTTGTATCACCGCCTGGTACTGCAACTGCTCCACCCACAACCGTAAGGCTCTCCAGAGGGTTGTGAGGTCTGCACAACGCATCACAGGGGGCAAACTACCTTCCCTCCAGGACACCTACACCACCCGGTATCACAGGAAGGCCAAAAAGATCATCAAGGACAACAACCACCTGAGCCACTGCCTGTTCACCCCGCTATCATCCAGAAGGCGAGGTCAGTACAGGTGTATCAAAGCTGTGACTGGGAGACTGAAAAACAGTTTCTATCTCAAGGCCATCAGAATGTTAAACAGCCATCACTAACATTGAGTGGCTGCTGCAACATACTGACTCAAATCTCTAGCCACTTTAATAATAAAGAATTGGATGTAATAAATGTATCACTAGTTACTTTAAACAATGCCACTTTATATAATGTTTACATACCCTACATTACTCATCTCATATGTATATACTGTACTCTATACCATCTACTGCATCTTGCCTATGCCATTCAGCCATCGCTCATCCATATATTTATATGTATAATATAAAGAATTCAGGCTGTTCTGGAGGTAAAGGGTGTCCGACTCAGTACTAGATGGGTTTACCTAATAAACTGGCTGGTGAGTCTATGTGATCATTCACGAATTTAAGCGGGAGTAGCCAAAACTATAGTTTATTAACAAGAAATGTGTAGAGTGGTTGAAAAACGAGTTTTAATGACTCCAACCTAAGTGTATGTAAGCTTCCGACTTCAACTGTACATTAACACAGAAAAGACACGGGAAGGAGCACAGGAGAAGCCTAATGGATGAAAGTGAGCCATGGCTGATAACATTCTGCCTTGCTGCCATTCCTCTGCTGTCAGCTAAACTAACTAGTAATACCAGTGAGCCCTAACCCTATAGACAGACCTAATTGTGTGTGCATAAAGGAGATATAAAATGAGCAGAGATGGGAAGGCTGCTGAGGAGTCAATGTCAGACCAGCTAGAACTGGATATGATGTGACAGAGCTTATTGTTTTTTTGCTTTTCCACACATACTGTGTCGAACAAAAATGGTGTGTTGATCAACTCTAATAATAACAATAATAAATGTCATTTGTTTCGCGCTTTTCATTACAGTTATCTCAATGCTTTTACTGGGAGGAAAAAATGTAAACGTATATACAATAAAAACCTAAATACATTTAGAATCAAGGAAGGTACAATAGCAATAGTTGGCTAGGTGCTATATACATTTTAGACTGGGACTATGAAAAAAAGACCATCTGTAGAGGTGGGTTTTAACCCCCTAGAGTCAGTTGATGCAACGGTGCATCAATCCAAGTAACATAATAAGAAAATCCCCATCAAAATCCAACAGTTTAAGCTAGAGATATCAGTCTATCCACCTCATCCGCATTGGCGGTGAAAGGTAGCAGAGCTAGAGCGGAGTTTGTCCAGACCATCCCGAAAATCATTCTTCTCGCAAAAACGTCTGTAGCGTCCAATCCGTTTGGCCTACAAAACGATTAGGACCACTCTATGGTCATAATACGGGAGACTTTCACGACCACGGTGGTGTTCTCCGTTTTGTTCTATGACCCTCACAAGGGTCAGGGGACTCGTCTGAAGTCGGTACCGTCGATGTGCCAACTTGTGTTTTGTAGCATCCTAACTGTTTGGGCTACAAAGTAATGTGAAACCCACTGTGGAAAGGGGAGATTCTCACAAACACTATGGTGTTCTCTGTTTTGCTTTATGTCCCCCACAAGTGTCATGGGATTCGTCTAGAGTACCGGATTGGGGATACATTTGTATATATATGTATATATAATATATATATTTCCTGAGCTTTCTTATATCTCCTAGATATAGGACAGACACTCTTTTTTGCCATTTCTGAATGTGTTATTCAATGTGTTTCTATGGGCTATAGTAGTAAAGGCCAAAATCAATATTTAATCAAATTATTTTTTCAAAATCAAATAGCTAAATGATCCATGTTATGACCATCTTAAAACATTTCCAAATGTCAGCTTAGAACCCCCCTCCCCTCAATGGCTTCGACTCTTACAAGGCCCGTTTTAAAAGTTCAGAGTGATGGTGCAGCTCTCAGGTGGTCAGGGAGAGCATTCCATAGGTGAGGAGCAAGGGAGCAGAAGGCTCCATAGGTGAGGAGCAAGGGAGCAGAAGGCTCCATAGGTGAGGAGCAAGGGAGCAGAAGGCTCCATAGGTGAGGAGCAAGGGAGCAGAAGGCTCCATAGGTGAGGAGCAAGGGAGCAGAAGGCTCGGTCCCCCATAGTTCGGAGACGTGTCTTGGGGATTTGAAGCAGCAGGGAGTGGCTAGAGCGGAGAATGCGAGGTAAAGATAAAGTTCAGTACATCATCAATGTGATATGATTCCAAAACAGGGTAGATTTGATGGAGATGTCTGCACATATTGAACAATTGACTCTGTGAGTCACCCTATTCTCCACCTACATTCAATGAAAATGTGGGGCAGAATATAACCAATCACAGGCCTTCAAACAGAGCACCTCCCTGAACATTCTATCTGTGCTGTCCTTGAAAGGTTATTGTGTGCCATCCCTCCCTCATCTCTGTTACAGAGAGCGAGAGAGAGAGAGAAAGGCCTGACATGACACCTGACCTGATCTCCCCACGTAGTATTTTCCAAGCCACGGTTTTTGGATTCGTATAAAAAGAAACAGAATCTCAATGTCTGGGAGAACGGCGCCTCGTCTCTGATAGTAGGCAGTCTTTGTCGGGGAGCCATTATCCTCCATGTTAGCTTAGACTGAGAAAATAATCAGTCCTCTTTGAACCCACCTCTCAAGGATGCACATTGGTGGGAAAGGCACCTTTAAAAAGTTAGAAATGTAAATTCAGCCAGGAGATACAGTTGAAGTCGGAAGTTTACATACACTTAGGTTGAAGTCATTAAAAATCGTTTTTCAGCTACTCCACACGTTTCTTGTTAACAAACTACAGTTTTGGCAAGTCGGTTAGGACATCTACTTTGTGCATGACACAAGTCATCTTTCCAACAATTGTTTACAGACAGATTATTTCACTTATAACTCACTGTGTCACAATTACAGTGGGTCAGATGTTTACATACACTAAGTTGACTGTGCCTTTAAACAGCTTGGAAAATTTCAGAAAATTATGTCATGGCTTTAGAAGCTTTTGATAGGCTAATAAACATCATTTGAATTAATTGGATGTGTACCTGTTGATGTATTTCAAGGCCATACTTTCAAACTCAGTGCCTCTTTGCTTGACATCATGGGAAAATCAAAAGAAATGAGTCAACAGCTCAGAAAATAATTGTGGGCCTCCACAAGTCTGGTTCATCGTTGGGAGCAATTTCCAAACGCCTGAGGGTACCTCGTTCATCTGTACAAACAATAGTACGCAAGTATAAACACCATGGGAACACAAAGCAATTATACCGCTCAGGAAGGAGATGCACTCTGTCTCCTAGAGATGAACGTACTTTGGTGCGAAAAGTGCAAATCAACCCCAGAACAACAGCAAAAGACCCTGTGAAGATGCTGGAGGAAACAGGTACAAAAGTATCTATATCCACAGTAAAACCAGTCCTATTACGACATATCCTGAAAGGCCACTAGGCAAGGAAGAAGACACTGCTCCAAAACCGCCATAAAAAAGCCAGACTACGGTTTGCAACTGCACATGGGGATAAAGATCGTACTTTTGGGGGAAATGTCCTCTGGTCTGATGAAACTAAAATAGAACTGTTCGGCCATAATGACCATCGTTATGTTTGGAGGAAAAGGTTTGAGGCTTGCATGCCGAAGAACACCATCCCAGCTGTGAAGCACAGGGGTGGCAGCATCATGTTGTGGGGTTGCTTTGCTGCAGGAGGGACTAGTGCACTTCACAAAAGAAGATGGCATCATGAGGAGAGAAAATCATGTGGATATATTAAAGCAACATCAAGACACCAGTCAGGAAGTTAAAGCTTGGTCACAAATGGGTTTTCCAAATGGATAATGACCCCAAACATACTTCCAAAATTGCAAAATGACTTAAGAACAAAAAAGTCAAGGTATTGGAGTGACCATCACAAAGCCCTGACCTCAATCCTATAGAAGATTTGTGGGCAGAACTGAAAAAGCATGTGCGGGCAAGGAGGCCTTACAAACCTGACTCAGTTACACCAGCTCTGTCAGGAGGAATGGGCCAAAATTCACCCAAATTATTGTGGGAAGCTTTTGGAAGTCTACCTGCAACTGTCATGCCTTTACCTTAGATATCTCTGTTTTTCTGTATATTTTGGTTAGGTCAGGGTGTGACTAGGGTGGGTACTCTAGTTTTTGTATCCCTATGGTTTTTGTATGTCTAGGGGGGTTTGTATGTCTATGTTGGCCTGATATGGTTCCCAATCAGAGACAGCTGTTTATCGTTGTCTCTGATCGGGGATCATATTTAGGTAGCCATTTTCTTCATTTGTGTGGTGGGATCTTGTCTATGTGTAGTTGCCTGTCAGCACTCATTTGTATAGCGTCACGGTTTGTTATTTTGGTTAGTGTGTTCAGTGTTCATTCTTAATATAGTAATGAATGTACACATACCACGCTGGCCTGATTCATACGACGAACGTGATAGCAAAGTTTGACCCAAGTTAAACAATTTAAAGGCAATGCTACCAAATACTAATTGAGTGCATGTAAACTTCTGACCCACTGGGAATGTGATGAAAGAAATACAAGCTGAAATAAATAATTCTCTCTACTCTTATTCTGACATTTCACATTCTTAAAATAAAGTGGAGATAGGGAAATTTCTAGGATTAAATGTCAGGAATTGTCAAAAACTGAGTTTAAATATATTTGGTTAAGGTGTATGTAAATGTCCGACTTCAACTGCAGCAGTAGGAAGCTCTCCTCTCCGTCCTGGCTTGAGTTGTCTCAGGCGTTGTCTTTGTTGCACCCCACTGGGTGAGTGATGTTTGAAGAATCATGGTGTCCCTGTGAAACTGCGTTCCTCTATAAGACTCCGTGAGAGTGGTGCATTGGATAGCCAGAGCAGTGTGAAGATTAAGAGCTCTGAGGGTTTTGTGAAGCAGGGTGCCTCTAATGAAAACACACACAGGGATGGAGAGTCTGTACACAACCCCACTCTTCGTCCCCCTGCGCGTATCATAACTGCCTGCAGATGACCTCACTGACCCTGACGCCTCTCCGTCAACACTGACCTTTCCTCACGCTTGCACATGTTCGCACACACACTATCCTCCCGCTGAGACACACCATCATACACACATACAGAATCACACCTACAGTACCAGTCAAAAGTTTGGACACACTTACTCATTCAAGTTTTTTTTTCTTTATTTTACTATTTTCTACATTGTAGAGTAATAGTGAAGACATCAAAACTATGAAATAACACATATGGAATCATGTAGTAACCAAAAAAAGTGTTAAACAAATCCAAATATATTTTATATTTGAGATTCTTCAAAGTAGCCACCCTTTGCCTTGATAACAGATGTGCTGGATAAGTTCATTAGAGTTAACTGCACCTCAGATTGCAGCCCAAATAAATTCTTCACAGAGTTCAAGTAACAGACTGAGTGAATCAGGCCTTCATGGTCAAATTGCTGCAAAGAAACTTGTACTGAAGGATGCCAATAAGAAGAAGAGACTTGTTTGGGGCAAGAAACATGAGCAATGGATATTAGACTGGTGGAAATATATCCTTTGGTCTGATGAGTCCAAATTTGAAAATTTTGGTTCCAACCGCCATGTCCCACCGCGAAGCAGGAGGTGTGATGGTGTGGGTGTGCTTTGCTGGTGACACGGTCTGTGATTTATTTAGAATTCAAGGCACACTTAACCAGCATGGCTGCATTCTGCAGTGATACGCCATCCCATCTGGTTTGCGCTCAGTGGGACTATCCTTTTTTTTCAACAGGACAATGACCGAAAACACATGATGACTTGGCCTCCACAATCACCCGACCTAAACCCAATTGAGATGGTTTGGGTTGAGTTGGACCGCAGAGTGAAGGAAAAGCAGCCAACAAGTACTCCACATTTGTGGAAACTCCTTCAAGACTGTTGGAAAAGCATTCCAGGTGATGCTGGCTGATAGAAAGCTGTCATCAAGGCATAGGGTGGCTACTTTGAAAAATATAAAATATAGTTTGATTTGTTTAACTCTTTTTTTGGTTACTACCTGATTCCATATGTGTGATGTATTCACTGTTATTCTACAATGTATAAAATAGTAAAAATAAAGAATAACACTTGAAAGAGTAGGTGTGTCCAAACTTTTGACTGGTACTGTACCATACTAACAACCACATGCTGCACGTGAGTGCACGCGCACACACACACACATGCGCACACACACACACAGACACACACACACACACACACACACACACTGCCTTCCATGTCACCAACTGTCACTGAAAAGCTCACACAATATGCAAATATAGACACGCACAAATCTTGATTTACTCGATCTTAAAAGAGGTTAACTGAACATAAAACAGCTTTTCCGTCCATATGTTAAAGGGATACCTTGTGGTTTTGGCAATGAAGCTCTTTATCAACTTCCCCAGAGTCCGATGAACTCATGGATACCATTTGTATGTCTCTGCATCCAGTACGAAGGAAGGAAGAGGATGTTTGCGCTAACGCTGGTTAGCAACTTCCTTCAATCTGCACGCAGAGACATAAATATGGTATCCATGAGTTCATCAGGGAAGTAGAGAAAGGGCTTAAAGTGTCCCTTTAACCTTATATATACACCGAACAAAAATATATACGCAACATGCAACAATTTCTAAGATTTTACTGAGTTGCAGTTCATATAAGGAAATCAGTCAATTGAAATAAATGAATTCGGCCCTAATCTATGGATCTCACATGACTGGGCAGGGGCACAGCCATGGGTAGGCCTGTTAGGGCGTAGGCACTCCCACTTGGGAGCCAGGCCCATCCACTGGGGAGCCAGGCCTGGCCAATCAGACTGAGTTTTTCCCCACAAAAGGGCTTTATTACAGAAATACTCCTCAGTTTCATCAGCTCAGACGATCCCGCAGGTGAAAAAGCCAGATGTGGAGGTCCTGGGCTGGCGTGGTTACATGTGGTCTGCGGTTGTGATGCCAGTTGGATGTACTGCCAAATTCTCTAAAACGACATTGGAGGAGGATTGTGGTAGAGAAATTAACATGCAGTTCTCTGGCAACAGCTATATTGGACATCCCTGCAGTCAGCATGCCAATCCTTCAAAACTTGAGTCATCTGTGGCAATGTATTGTGTGACAAAACTTCACTTTTTAGAGTGGCCTTTTATTGTCTCCAGCACAAGGTGCACCTGTGTTATGATCATGCTGTTTAATCAGCTTATTGATATGACACACCTGTCAGGTGGATGGATTATCTTGGCAAAGGAGAAATGCTCACTAACAGGGTTGTAAACAAATTTGTGCACAACATTTAAGAGAAACAAGCTTTTTGTGCGTATGGACAATTTCTAAAATCTTTTATTTCAGCTCATCAAACATGGGACCAACCCTTTACATTTATATTTTTGTTCATTATAGATGCTGTGTCTTGGTCCTATGGAAACCCTAACATAATTGTCCTTTAAGGTCATGGCTCTTAGTAGTTTCCATGGTGACAGGTTTTATGTTCAGATAATCAGGTGAAAAGTGGTTTCTATTCTAAGGCATTGTCTCCCATGGGGGGATCAATCTGTCTCAGTCGGATCAATAGCACAGACGTGAACACACACACACTGTCCTCCTGCGAACTAACTCACTATCACTGCTATAGGACAAGAGCACTGACAAGAAACAAAGAAAAACCAACAGAGAGACTCACAAACACTCTCTGACATAAGGAGTTTGACTGTATTGTGTCTCTTTAGCTTCATCGTCTTACTTGCTTTGGCAATTTGAGAACTATTTCCAAAGCAGAAGACCACAGTCAACCCGGAATAACTCCTTGAGTCTTCCTCTAGTTCATGTTGTGTTACATTGGCACACAGTACAATAATCTCCAGTCTAAATGTGAGCAGTGATGTTACACAGGTATGGTTGGCAGAACAAAAGTAGTCTGATCAGGGAAGGCGATAGGGCTGTCATGTGACCAGCCGAAAATGCGGCTGACAATGCACTGAGGTCTCAGGTGGCATGGGAAAAGCAGGTGAGGGAGAGGAGGGCTGGCAGAGTAGAAAGAAGGATGTTTTTTTAGTCCTCCAGTCCTCCAGCAACCCATACCCCTTTCCTGTTCTGGTGCTAGCCTACAGTAGACGAGGGCATAAAGACAAAGAGGCTTTGTTGACTGTCGAGCTAGAAGAGGTTACTGTCATTACTGTAGGCGGCGGCACCGCGACTAAAAGTACAATAACAAAAGAGGTAGGAGGGAGAGAAAGGGGGAGGGATGTCCCCTAAAAAAAAAGTCAGCCTGCACAGAAAAGGATGAGTTGTTAGGAATTTTGTAACTTTACCAATCTTGCACGGTAGCCTACAATTGTCTCAAGTTAATAATATCGTCTGAGATAATTCTTTTTTCATCCTTTTTTCCCCCACTCTTTTATTTTTTCCCCCACATTGTAACAATACTGTCAATGTCAGAATGAAAAGAGCGAGAGAGTGGCGAGCGAGAGTGTGTGTCAAAAGAGAGACGGGAAGAGAGAGAGAGAGAGAGAGAGAGAGAGAGAGAGAGAGAGAGAGAGTATGAATAGAGGCTGATGACTAAGGCTTCACGAAGCCTTCCTGTTTCAGATGACCCAATATGCTGAGTCACTATTACATTGGAATACTTTAATCAGCCTTAGTATGAAGATTTAGACAGATTCAGAGATACAGGAGTACTACTAGTGATATTCAAAATACACTGATACCTGAAATATTCTAATACAGCATTAGCAAGTGTTACTTGTATAATGGGGGCTATACTAAAATGTATCTGCTGAGTAACGCCATCTGATGCTCATAATTCAACGCAAGGGTCATCTCTCTCAAAACCGCTGATTAATGGTTAGGAAGGGAATTCTTGTCAATCATGAGTCATGAGTACAGGAGAATGCCACTGAACCAATGGGCAGGAACGTGAGAACCAGGAGAACAATGTTAGTTTGTAATAGAAAGCCTTTAAACAAATATATTGATATAATTTTTATATATCAATAATGGTATTATTATATCAATAATTCTCCATAGGATTCAATGGAGAACAATTTTTGATTTTGATAATACAATTTGTGATAATAAATCATTTGCACTTTCTTTATAAAAATGTAACTATCAAAATAAAAAATCTATGTTTTTATATAAATAATTGTAATTATCGATATAAAAGCAATTTTTTTATATCAATAATATAAAATGTATATGAATAACTTATTAGCATATATTTTGCATTATTAAGATTTAAACCAATCATCTTCTAGTGCCTTGAATGTCAATGAAGAGGAGGGTGGAGAGATCACTGAGAGACAGTCTTCACATTTTGTTGCCTTAAAATTAAATCTAAAAATATTTTAAAGTACTTTTTTTTTCCTACCGATGAACACAACCTACTCCACATTTCTAAAGTGAAAAAAAAATCATAGAACATTTTCCAAATGAATTTTAAAAAGTCAAAATGAAGATGTCTTGATTGCTTCCTGTATGTCTTCAAACCCCATAGTTCAGAAGTGGTACCACAAGTCCCAGAGTGGTACTGGTAACCTAACCAGGTAAAACGACAGACCTTTATACGGTATGACATGATTCATCTGTTGTAAAAAGGTTTAATATGGGCCATGGGACCAGAGTTTTTCTAATCAGACCACATGGTGGGTTTTTTTAACTCCTAGAGCAAAACCATGTCAAACTGCAGCAAACTTGTACTTGATCATGTGAATTATATGTTAAAGAAGGCCTAGGAGGGTTTCCTATACCCAGAGAAAGCAAAATGATTGGACAATACAACTCACAGGGCTGAGCTTGCTTTATGCCCTATGCAAATGTAGGCCAGATAAAAAATGTACTCAGTCTATGTCAGCTATTGTGCTTATTGATTCATTCCAGTTAATAATTCTGGATTGAAAAAAGTCTAGGTAACCTAGTTAGCCCAAATTTGAATATAAACCACATTTTATCCCATTCACATTTTCTCACAAAACAAATGGGCTATAAATTCCCAATGTTACCTCTTTGTTTACTCCGACCAGAGGGACAGGGCGCATAGTAGGCTAGATTATGCAGCCGCTGTTGTTAGTAGCCTACAGATTATCAGTCAAAAAAAGTTGTCTCATTTCCATGCACTACAGCATCCCAGCAAACGGGATGACCTGAGGACATTCGGTGACGTTCCCATTATGTTCCTTAAGGGTTTTATCCCGATGTTATTCCACTGAATAAGAACATTGCATTATGGTCCCAAGGGAATGTTCTCTGGGGGACCTTTGTCTAGTTCCCTGTACGTTTCCAGGACATCATTGAGGACCATGTCAGGACCTTTTCGTGACGTTCTCAGGACTTTCATTTAACTAGTCCTTAGGACGTCACATGATCGTACCAAGGTAATGCTCTCTGGGTGACCTTTTTATAGTACCTGTTTTGGTCCCATTTTTCTAGGACCTTCTTGGGACGTTGTGTCATGGTCCCCTGAACGTTCTTGGGATGTTGTGCCATGGTCCCTTGGAGGTTTTTGCCATGTGATGGTCCCAGGTGTTCCAAATCATTATAAGTAAAGTAATGAAATGGCATGGTTTTTTTTAAGGTAAGTGGTACACTGTTCAGCTAAAATAGTCAATCAGTCTTTAACGTGATCACTTTTGGTATGTTCACGTAGTACTGACATCTCAATATGATCCCCACCTGGGATTTGAACTCACAACTTGGGGATTTGGGAGGGGGTGCTGATCTTTCTCCAGGGCCACAAAGTATGTAGAAGTGTGTGTCACATTCATTATATATAATACAGCCGTGCACTTAGCAAAAGAGCGCAAACTGCCCTCCTATTTTAGTTATTAGTTCATCTGACGATCCTCTCATTGATTTCATTGACTTATTTAAGCAGTTTGAGTTTGCGTTTTCAGTGTAGTTGTCTAAATGTTGCTGGGGAATATTGTTCTGTTTTAATGCTACTCCTGAATCACTATATTACATATAATAGTTTTTCTTCAGTGCATTTTTAACAGAGCTGAGGTTCACTTTGAAGTGCAAAGTGTAGAAATACGCCTGCAGGTAAAATCAGTCACTGATACAGACTTGGCGGCGTAGCAGCAAGGTTGGAATGATGTGAATCATGAGGTTGTGAGTTCCAATTCCAGGATATGTGAGGATATGTTAAATAATAATTATTGTATGAATAAACATACACAATGTCATTGTGTATGTAAAAGTGTGTCACATACTGTTTGTATTTTGAAAACACTGTATGTTAAAAGCACTGCTTGTGGGTGTCCCTAGCATTGCCAAAGATGAAGAGCTGTGACTGGATCAGTGGTTAACCAATCAGGGACAAGGGGTAATGTGTAATGAAACTAGGGGGTATGTGTGCCCTGGGTAAAATGCTATTTTTAAGCGGAGGAGGGGACGTTTCTTTGTGACCATCAGGTGACTTCCCCAGGACAAACCGTGAACTCAACAAAAACCTCCAGGGGACCATGACACAACGTCTCAAGAACATCCTAAAAACGTCCTCGTGGACGTCCCCGAAAACCAACTGGGAACTAGACAAAACCTCCAAGGGGACCATGACACAAAAACTTTAGGTGACCATTTTGTGATGTCCTAACGATTCATAATTGGTTGCAGGGATGTCAGATTGATAATTTGTAGGTGTACATGCTGATACATTTACAGTGCCTTCAAAAGGTATACACACACCTTGACTTTTTCCACATTTTGTTGTGTTACAGCCTGACTTTAAAATGGTTTAAATTCAGATGTTTTTTTGTTACTGACATACACACAATATCCCATAATGTCAAAGTGAATGGGCAAATGTTGCACAATCCAGGTGTCGAAAGCTCTTAGAGACTTACCCAGAAAGACTCACAGCTGTAATCGCTGCCAAAGGTGATTCTAACATGTATTGACTCAGGTGGTTGAATACTTATCTAATCAAAATATATGAGTGTTTTTCTTTTTTTTTCAAATGTTTCAATTTTTCTTCCACTTTGACATTAGAGCATTTTGTGTAGATCGTTGACCAAAAAAATGACAATTAAATTCATTTTAATCGCACTTTGTAACACAACAAAATGTGGAAAAAGTCCAGGGCTGTGAATACTTTCTGAAGGCACTGCAAGTAAGAGCTTTTGTTTTGTGTCTGGAGTGAAATGTTATCATGCTTGCTAAGTAAATACCAGATGAAAGTGGATATCGTGCCTTCAGCTTTGTGCGCGACCCGAGATTTCCGTGAATCTGATTGGTCAAGACATCCACAGAGCCTGCAGCAGCACTCCTATGTGAAGGACAGAGAAATTGTGCACAAGTTGACAAAACAAAAAACGCACTTTGCCCTCTTTTTAACCCTTTGCGTTAATATATTCTATTTAACTAAATCAGAGGGGGTGTGGCGCTTCCCCACCTGACTGAAAAGTGCTGGGCAAATGCCACACATTTTTCAGCAGCCCTGTCACAGGTAATATTTGGTGGAACCACTATTGGCAGCCATAACACGTGTGAATCTGCGATGCCAAAGGCTAAAATAGAAGTCATTCCTATTTCTGACGCAGATCGGGCTGGAAGTCCTGCCTCTCCCATCTCCTCATTGGTTTATAGAAGCAGGCACCCACGTGCCATCTCCTCATTGGTTATACCCACGTGGGTGACTATAATACATATAATAGTTTTTCTTCAGTGCATTTTTAACAGAGCTGAGGTTCACTTTGAAGTGCAAAGTGTAGAAATACGCCTACAGGTAAAATCAGTCACTGGTACAGACTTGAAAGGTTGGAATGATGTGAATCATGAGGTTGTGAGTTCCAATTCCAGGATATGTGAGGATATGTTAAATAATAATTATTGTATGAATAAACATACACAATATCATTGTGTATGTAAAAGTGTGTCACATACTGTTTGTATTTTGAAAACACTGTATGTTAAAAGCACTGTTTGTGGGTGTCCCTAGCATTGCCAAAGATGAAGAGCTGTGACTGGATCAGTGGTTAACCAATCAGGGACAAGGGGTAATGGGTAATGAAACTAGGGGGTATGTGTGCCCTGTGTAAAATGCTATTTTTAAGCGGAGGAGGGGACGTTTCTTTGTGACCATCAGGTGACTTCCCCAGGACAAACCGTGAACTCGACAAAAACCTCCAGGGGACCATGACACAACGTCCCAAGAACATCCTAAAAACATCCTTGTGGACGTCCCCGAAAACCAACTGGGAACTAGACAAAACCTCCAAGGGGACCATGACACAACTTTAGGTGACCATTTTGTGATGTCCTAACGATTCATAATTGTTTGCAGGGATGTCAGATTGATTATTTGTAGGTGTACAGGCTGATACATTTACAGTGCCTTCAAAAAAAATGATTATATACACACCCCTTGACTTTTTCCTAGTGGTTAGAGCGTTGGACTAGCAACCGGAAGGTTGCACGTTCAAATCCCCGCGCTGACAAGGTACAAATCTGTCGTTCTGCCCCTGAACAGGCAGTTAACCCACTGTTCCTAGGCCGTCATTGAAAATAAGAATTTGTTCTTAACTGACTTGCCTAGTTAAGTAAAGGTTAAAAAAATAAAAGACGGAACTGTTTTGCCGGTCGTTGTGGTAATACTATGAAAGTGTAGATGCCAATCACCGTATAAATTCAAAGATTAAAAAACCTGGAAGGAGGAGAGATGACTAGAAACAATTCAGTTGGACGTTTTATGTGTGGATTAATTGTCGGAGTAGAGGACCTTGTGAATTTCAGGTAAAATAACAACTCAATGTTTATATCCCAGGACAAATTAGCTAGCAACAACAAGCTAGCTAAATAGGACAAATTAGCTAGCAAGTGCAAGCTAACCAGCTAAATTGCCATACATGTTCAATGCTTTTCGACCTGTCCCCAAATTAATGTCTTTGGTTCAGTTTGTTTTGATATTCTAACCTGCGTGTCGTGATCGCGTTTGGTGTAGGGGGACAAAATAAATGTATGCACGATAGCGCATGATGATGTACGCGTGCAGCCGGTTTGGGTTCCGTGTAATGGAACTTTATGAAACCCGTTTAACTATCAAGGCACAAAGCGAGACCCAAATGCAGACACAGAGGCAGATGGTTGGAGACTTACAATGTTAATTAATCCAAAGGGGTAGGTAAGAGAATGGTCGTAGACAGGCAAAAAGGTCAAAACCAGATCAGAGTCCAGGAGGTACAGACTGGCAGACAGGCTCGTGCTCAAGGCAGGCAGAAGGGTCAGGCAGGCGGGTACAAAGTCCAGAAACAGGCAAAGGTCAAAACCGGGAGGACTAGAAAAAGGAGAACAGGAAAAACGCTGGTTGACTTGGAAACATACAAGACGAACTGGCACAGAGGGACAGGAAACACAGGGATAAATACACCAGGGAAAATAAGCGACACCTGACAATCACAATGACAGGTGAAACAGATCAGGGCGTGACATTAACGTTCCATCCAAAAGACAGAAATGTCCCCAATCATTGCCCTGGAACGTTCAGATATTTTTTGGAGCAGAGGAAAGAATGCCTCCTACTGGCCCTCCAACACCACGTCCAGCAGCATCTGGTCTCCCCATCCAGGGACGACCAGAACCAACCCTGTTTAGCTTCAAAGGCACGCCAGCAGTAGGATGCAGGGTGTCTACAAAAAAAAAATTGAGACTGTACTTTTTTTTTAGGAAGCTTAGATCTTTTAATGTATGTGACAAAATGCTTCGTATGTTTTATGGCAGTGTGTGGCAAGTGTAGTGACCTATGTCATTGTGTGCTGGGAAGGGAATTTAGCTAAGGAAGACTTGAACAAGCAAGGTCATTAAGAATGCCAGTGCTACAGTTGGCTGCACCCTGGAATCAATGCTGGACCTCTTGTCATAAAAACGCTGCAGGTAAAAACACGCATGATTATGGACAATGACACAGACCCAGTCCACAGCACTCTAATGCAGCACAGGAGCAGCTGTGTTGCATGTGCCTTCGTGTCTTAATGTGCATTGTTTTTTTTATCATGTGTTGGTCGTTGTTACGTGTCCCTGTGGTTGTACGTCATTGATGATGCGTGCTGTGATAAAACAATTTCCCAAATTGAGACGAATTAAGTAATACTCTCTCTACTCTCTACTCATGCTGCTATCCCATAAACGTCATGGAACTTTGTTACTTTATGTTATTGTTAAACTTGATATTATTACAATTAAATTATACATTTGATGATGTTTAGTTGAACTCGATATTGATATGATTGAGGTCATTTAAATGATGAATACCATACATCCAATGCACATAAATGTATGTAAGTAAAAAAATAAACGACCATGTTAGATGGATGCAGGCGGCAGCCAGGGCTTAGTGATCTCTATCTGGCTAGGCGGGCGCCGGGGGCTGTCCCGCAGCCCATTCCCACATTACCCTGTTATTCTCCAAGCACAGAGATGTAAGGTACACCCTTAACCCCTGTCTGATCTTCTTTAGTCCGATGTGAACAGCACCAGAGGCCTCCTGAATTGACACATTTACACTCTGTAACCCGACTCCCTCACCCTGCCCCCCCCCCCCCCCCCCGCCCTCTCCCCGTCTGTTTCTGCCCCAGCCTGACTGACCACTGACTCTGAAGTGGAAGAGAACAGTAGGGCGTCCATACAAGATCATCTTTACAAAACGTATCCAAATCAATAACACAGAAGAAGAGGCCTATTGGTAACTTAAACTGCAATGTCAAAGTCAGGGTTAGAGTTATGAAGGAATGCGGTGGTAGTAAACAAACAGGGCGAAATGCAGAGCAAAAGCATTGTGCAAAGTGCAAAACAAGTACAGTGCATCTCATTATAATCTCACAATGTGATTTCATTTGAAACTTTTCTCCAAAAATGTGCGTTATGAGGAGGCAAATATTTAAGAAGAGTTTAGTAAACTGAGCGATACATACAGTCAAGCAAAAAAGACTGACAATACATACAGTCAAGCAAAAAAGACTGACAATACATACAGTCAAGCAAAAAAGACTGACAATACATACAGTCAAGCAAAAAAGACTGACAATACATACAGTCAAGCAAAAAAGACTGACAATACATACAGTCAAGCAAAAAAGACTGACAATACATACAGTCAAGCAAAAAAGACTGACAATACATACAGTCAATCAAAAAAGACCGACAATACATACAGTCAAACAAAAAAGACTGTATAAAATAAATACAAATACTGAGCTATATTGTATGAAAATTCTACTATTTCATACTAAGACAATCGCCCAGAGAGAGATTTTGTTTAAAAAGTAATGATTATTTTTGCAATAAATATAAATAATAATTGCAACCTGGTCTCAGGGCATTTCACACTATTCTATAAGTAAATCTGAGATTCTCCATTTAGTATGATATGTTACATTTCATATGGCATGTATTCATTTGTTGATGTCCATCACCCGTTTTGTATATGTTATCAATTACAATTCGTATTATATGTTACGAATTTGTAAAACATACAAAATGTTATGAATTTGCAAAACGTATGATATGTTACAAATTCTAGCTAGGTGGCTAACGTTAGCTAGGCTAGGGGTTAGGGTTAAGGTTAGGTTTAAGTTTAGGAGTTAGGTTAAAGGGTTATGTGAAGGGTTAGCTAAAAGGGTTATGGTTAGAGGAAGGGAAGGCTAACATGCTAAGTAGTTGGAAAGTAGCTAAAAAGCAGTAAGTAGTTGAAAACTGAACCCGCAACCTAGACGTTCGAGTTGTACGGCCATCCATCCAACCATCCCCCTTTTGTTTTGACTAAAGTAACCATCTGTCGTAGGTAACCATACCAAACGTAACCTACAGTATGATAGTAAATGGAGTGTATGTACAGACTCCTTCTGTGGCCTCCAACTGGTCTTAAATGCTAGTAAAACTAAATGCATACTTTTCAACCGATCGCTGCCCACACCCGCCCGCCCGACTAGCATCACTACTCTGGACGGTTCTAACTTAGAATATGTGGACAACTACAAATACCTAGGTATCTGGCTAGACTGTAAACTCTCCTTCCAGACCCAGATTAAGCATCTCAAATCCAAAATCGAGAATCGGCTTCCTATTTCGCAACAAAGCCTCCACTCACGCTGCCAAACATACCCTCGTAAAACTGACCATCCTACCGATCCTCGACTTCGACGATGTCATTTACAAAATAGACTCCAACACTCTACTCAGCAAACTGGATGCAGTCTATCACAGTGCCATCCGTTGTCACCAAAGCCCCATATACCATCCACCTCTACGACCTGTATGCTCTCATCGGCTGGCCCTCACTACATATTTCTCGCCAGAACCACTGGCTCCAGGTCATCTATAAGTCTTTGCTTGGTAAAGCTCCACCTTATCTCAGCTCACTGGTCACCATAACAACACCCACCCGTAGCACGCGCACCATCAGGTATATCTCACTGGTCATCCCCAAAACCAACACCTCCTTTGGCCGCTTTTCCTTCCAGTTCTCTGCTGCCAATGACTGGAACAAATTGCAAAAATCGCTGAAGTTGGAGACTTATCTCCCTCACTAACTTTAAGCATCAGCTATCTGAGCAGCCTACCAATTGCTGCAGCTGTACACAGCCCATCTGTAAATAGCCCATCCAACTTCCTACATCATCCCTATATTGTTTTTTTGTTTGTTTTTTTGCTCTTTTGCACACCAGTATTTGTACTCGCACATCATCATCTGCACATCTAACACTCCAGTGTTAATTTGCTGAATTGTAATTACTTCGCTACTATGGTCTATTTATTGCCTTGCCTCCTTACACCATTTGCACACACTGTATATAGATTTTTCTATTGTGTTATTGACTGTACTTTTGTTTATCTCACGTGCAACTCTGTGTTGTAGTTTTTTGTCGCTCTGCTTTGCTTTATCTTGTCCAGGTCACCGTTGTAAATGAGAACTTGTTCTCAACTGGCCTACCTGCTTAAATAAAGTTGAAATAAAAAAAATGTAAAATATAAAAAATGATGGGGTATTGTGCATAGATTGATGAGAATTTTTTGATATGATACATTGTAGAATAAGGCTGTAACGTAACATAATGTGGAAAAAGTCATGGGGTCTGAATACTTTCCGAATACACTGTATATACAAAGTATGTGGACACCCTTTCAAATTTGTGGGTTCGGGTATTTCAGCCACACCCGTTGCTGACAGGTGTATAAAACCGGCCACACAACCATGCAATCTCCATAGACAAACATTGGCAGTAGAATGGCCTTACTGAAGAGCTCAATGACTTTCACAGTGGCACGGTCATAGGATAACACCTTTCTAACAAGTCAGTTCGTGAAATTTCTGCTCTGCTAGAGTTGCCCCGGTCAACTGTAAGTGCTGTTATTGTGAAGTGGAAACGTCTATGAGCAACAATGGCTCAATCGTGAACTGTAAGGCCACAGAAGTTCACAGAACGGGCCGCTCTGTACTGAAGCGCGTAGTGCATGAAAAATGTCTTTCCTCGGTTGCTGCACTCATTACCGAGTTCCGAACTGCCTCTGGAAGCAAGCGTCATGAAATGTGTTGTGCCTAAGATCCCCATGTGCAATGCCAAGCGTCAGCTGGAGTGGTGTAAAGCTTGCCGCCATTGGACTCTGGAGCAGTGGAAATGTTTTTTATTCTATTTATTTTACCTTTATTTTACTAGGCAAGTCAGTTAAGAACAAATTCTTATTTTCAATGACGGCCTAGTTCTGTTCATGGGCAGAACGACAGATTTGTACCTTGTCAGCTCGGGGATTTGAACTTGCAACCTTTCGGTTACTAGTCCAACGCTCTAACCACTAGGCTACCCTGCCGCCCTGGAGTGATGAATCACGCTTCACCATCTGGCAGTCCGATGGGCGCATCTGGGTTTGGTGGATGCCAGGAGAACACTACCTGCCCCAATGCATAGTGCCAACTGTAAAGTTTGGTGGAGGAGGAATAATGGTCTGGGGATGTTTTTCATGGTTCGTGCTAGGCCCCTTAGTTTCAGTGAGGAGAAATCTTAACGCTACAGCTCACATGATATTCTAGACAATTCTGTGCTTCCAACTTCGTGGCAACAATTTGGGGAAGGCCTGTTTCAGCATGACAATGCCTGCATGCGAAAGGAAGCTGTTTTCCTCACCACACGTGCCCACATTTTAAAACACGTACAGTGGGGCAAATAAGTATTTAGTCAGTCACCAATTGTGCAAGTTCTCCCACTTTAAAAGATGAGAGAGGCCTGTCATTTTCATCATAGGTACGCTTCAACTATGACAGACGAAATTAGGAGAAAAAAATCCAGAAAATCACATTGTAGAATTTTTTAAATGAATTTATTTGCAAATTATGGTGGAAAATAAGTATTTGGTCACCTACAAACAAGCAAGATTTCTGGCTCTCACAGACCTGTAACTTCTTCTTTAAGGAGGCTCCTCTGTCCTCCACTCGTTACCTGTATTAATGGCACCTGTTTGAACTTGTTATCAGTATAAAAGACACCTGTCCACAACCTCAAAAGGTCACACTCCAAACTCCACTATGGCCAAGACCAAAGAGCTGTCAAAGGACACCAGAAACAAAATTGTAGACCTGCACCAGGCTGGGAAGACTGAATCTGCAATAGGTAAGCAGCTTGGTTTGAAGAAATCAACTGTGGGAGCAATTATTAGGAAATGGAAGACATACAAGACCACTTATAATCTCCCTCGATCTGGGGCTCCACGCAATGATCACAAGAACGGTGAGCAAAAATCCCAGAACCACACGGGTGGACCTAGTGAATGACCTGCAGAGAGCTGGTGTAACAGTATAACTTTAAACCGTCCCCTCGCCCATACCCGGGCGCGAACCAGGGACCCTCTGCACACATCAACAACAGTCACCCACGAAGCCTCGTTACCCATCGCTCCACAAAAGCCGCGGCCCTTGCAGAGCAAGGGGAACTACTACTTCAAGGTCTCAGAGCAAGTGACGTCACCGATTAAAACGCTATTTAGCACGAACACCGCTAACTAGCTAGCCATTTCACATCCATTACACTGGGACCAAAGTAACAAAGCCTACCATCAGTAACGCCGCCAGGGACTCAAATCCTGCAGTGTCAGACGTGTGCCCCTGCTTAAGCCAGTACATGTCCAGGCCCGTCTGAAATTTGCTAGAGAGCATTTGGATTATCCAGAAGAAGAATGGGAGAATGTCATATGGTCAGACAAAATATAACTTTTTGGTAAAAACTCAACTCGTCGTGTTTGGAGGACAAAGAATGCTGTGTTGTATCCAAAGAACACAATACCTACTGTGAAGCATGGGGGTGGAAACATCACGCTTTGGGGCTGTTTTTCTGCAAAGGGACCAGTACGACTGATCCGTGTAAAGGAAAGAATGAATGGGGCCATGTATCGTGAGATTTTGAGTGAAAAACCTCCTTCCCATCAGCAAGGGCATTTAAGATGAAACGTTGCTGGGTCTTTCAGCATGACAATGATCCCAAACACACCGCCCGGGCAACGAAGGAGTGGCTTCGTAAGAAGCATTTCAAGGTCCTGGAGTGGCCTAGCCAGTCTCCAGATCTCAACCCCATAGAAAATCTTTGGAGGGAGTTGAAAGTCCGTGTTGCCCAGCAACAGCCCCAAAACATCACTGTTCTAGAGGAGATCTGCAAGGAGGAATGGGCCAAAATACCAGCAACAGTGTGTGAAAACCTTGTGAAGACTTACAGAAAACGTTTGACCTCTGTCATTGCCAACAAAGGGTATATAACAAAGTATTGAGATAAACTTTTGTTATTGACCAAATACTTATTTACCACCATAATTTGCAAATAAATTCATTAAAACATTTTTTTCTCATTTTGTCTGTCATAGTTGAAGTGTACCTATGATGAAAATTACAGGCCTCTCTCATCTTTTTAAGTGGGAGAACTTGCACAATTGGTGTCTGACAAAAACATTTTTTGCCCCACTGTATGTTATCCTCCCTGCTACAACCCATGTTGTTTTCCCAACTTTAGCTTGATGAGGAGAAACATGGTGACAGAGAATGTTTTGTAAATGTACCAGTGGGTAAAATATTCTTAGACCAGTTGCCAAACATAATGTAATGTATTTTTGGGGGTTGGCATTTGCAGCCCTCCCCTGAAAAACTCTAAAACATAATTTTTCATGAAAATAACATGCTAAAGGGTGGTAATGTTGTTCATTTCAAAGAACATTAACATCTTGGAGTTTTCCATTATTCCACAAAACGTCTACAACCCTCAGAGTTTTTTTTTCTCTGCATAATTATGCACATAACGATGCATACCTCACGTTGAAATGCACTCTTTACACTGGCGATTAAATCTGATGAAATTAAATCTCTCTCAACAATTCCCCTTCAACCTTTTCCTCTCTCAAAATCTCACGCCAAGATAAACTCTTTATTCTGGCAATAACAATTTGATAAGGAAATCAAATATGACACATTCTCTCACCCACTCTCTATCTCTCCTTTCTCACTTATTAAATCCCTCTTGTTACCACTCTATCCATCGCGCGATCCCTCTTCTCCCCTCTATTCTGTCCACCGGTCCTCGTCTCGCTCGCTCACGTAGGGTTGCAGTAAAGGTCAGGCCGTGTCTGATCTGCAGAGGCAGGATTGACATTCCCAGCATACATAGCAGTCAGGGTGGTCAGAGACACAAGCAGAACAGTCATTCCAGCCTGTAGGCTCTCAGCTGGGCCTTGTTCACTGGCGTGGCCTGGGGCCTCCAGTCCCAGAGAGATATATATCCCCAGGAACTGCATCTGCCTGTGTAATGCATTACATCACCATCATCCTGCATGACATCAGTGGCATAAGTAATCACTGAAGACAACTTCCAGGTTGTTATGGTAGAGGAGAGTTTGTTCTCAATAACTTGCCTGGCAGAACACAGGTTAAATGAATCGAACAAATGCTGTGCACAGATGTATAGGTTAGCACTGCAGTGCACTTAACAATAACATTTGTTTCATACCTGCAAGATGAGTTCATTTGAATTATTATTTTTTTTTTCCTATCCATTACATGTACCAGTTATGAGTTTTACATACTGGAGCTGAAGGCCTCATGATCCACACACATCATGGAACACTTTGGATCAGCAATGAGACCTCTCCCTATGACAATTAACAGGTCATTTAGTTCACCAACACTCCACAACAGCACACTCAGCAGCTAGAGTCACTGTAAACATAAGCCAGGAGGGCCGCATAATCATTACATAAAGTGTAAGGACAGCTAGATGAATGGGAGTCAAAGGTTCGAGACATGTAGAAACAGCCAACCAGCCAGCTGGTCTGGAACACTATCTTCCCAGAGGAGGTCTCAATGGAACACATGGGCCTGCCTACCTGCCCCGCCCTAGGCTCACAGCTAACCAGAGACAGGAGGAGTCTTGTGATTGGCTGAGACAAACACGCCCGCCTCACCACGCCTCCCTCCCTCTCCACAGTCATATGATATGGCCTAGAGGACCTTTGCAGTCTTTCTCACGTGCACATTCTCTCCTTGCTACCCATCTCTTTCCATTTCTATTATTCACATAACAAATGAGCAGACGTATACGTTTGTATGAGACAGAAATGTGTGTGTGTGTGATAGTCTAAAGATATGGAAAGAATAAGAATGAGAGACAATTACTCACTCTCTCTCTCCAAACAACTTGTTAACTCCTTAGTCTTCGTCCATGTCTCTCTCCCTCTATTTGCTCATTATCCAAAAAGAAAAAGCAAGAAAGCAGGAGGAATGCGAGAGAGGGAGAGAGAGAGAGAGAGAGAGAAAGAGAGTGAGAGCCATCAAAAGGAACTTACCAATTAGGATCTGGCTAAAAATACTTGAATCAGTTATAGAACCCATTGCCCTTTATGGTTGTGAGGTCTGGGGTCCGCTCACCAACCACGAATTCACAAAATGGGACGAACACCAAATTGAGACTCTGCATGCAGAATTCTGCAAAAATATCCTCGGTGCACAACGTAAAACACCAAATAATGCACGCAGAGCAGAATTAGGCCGATACCTGCTGATTATCAAAATCCAGAAAAGAGCCGTTAAATTCTACAACCACCTAAAAGGAAGCGATTCCCAAACCTTCCAAACAAAGCCATCACCTACAGAGAGATGAACCTGGAGAAGAGTCCCCTAAGTAAGCTGGTCCTGGGGCTCTCTTCACAAACAGACCCCACAGAGCCCCAGGACAGCAGCACAATTAGACCCAACCAAATCATGAGAAAACAAAAAGATAATTTCTTGACATATTGGAAAGAATTCACAAAAAAAACAGAGCAAACTAGAATGCTATTTGGCCCTAAACAGAGAGTACACAGTGGCAGAATACCTGACCACTATGACTGACCCAAACTTAAGGAAAGCTTTGCCTATGTACAGACTCAGTGAGCATAGCCTTGCTATTGAGAAAGGCCGCCTTAGCCTGTCTTCTTTTGAGAGCCAGGTCTGTCTATGTGCTCACTGCCCACAAAATGAGGTGGAAACTGAGCTGCACTTCCTAACCTCCTGCCAAATGTATGACCATATTAGAGACACATATTTCCCTCAGATTACACAGATGCACAAAGAATTCGAAAACAAACCCAATTTTGATAAACTCCCATATCACAGTGTGCCATCACAGCAGCAAGATTTGTGACCTGTTGCCACAAGAAAAGGGCAACCAGTGAAGAACAAACACAATTGTAAATAGAACCCATAAATATGTTTATTTATTTTCCCATTTGTACTTGAACCATTTGCACATCGTTACAACACTGTATATATACATAATAGGACATTATGACTTTTGGAGCTTCTGCGGAGTGCAATGTTTGCTGTTTATTTTGATTGTTTATTTCACTTTTGTATATTATCTACTTCACTTGCATTGGCCATGTTAACATATGTTACCCATGCCAATAAAGCCCCTTGAATTGAATTGAGTGAAGGAGATTGAAGGAAGAGAACTAGAGGTTGAATACATAACAGCACTCTCCCCCAGCTGGAGATGTCATGTGCTCATAACATGCATACGCTCTGTCTAACTTTGGCTTTTAACGACCTCATGAAGACACTGTGTTGCCCAAATAGCCGCCAGGAAGTCAGTCAGCGAGCCTGTAATTAAGTCTTTATTTGTTGTAAAAAACGCTTTCCTCCGCCTTAGTTGGGTTCATGTTGGGGTGTATGCGTTGCTCTTTAACACGGCTTTTGATACCTGGCCCTGGAAAGTACAGAGAGTCTCTTTCGGGCTGAGGGCCACATGACCGGCAGTGTTGTGAATGGTATTTGTATTGGCACTGTGGCAATGTCAGATACTTCATAACCTGTTTTTCACAGCAGAGTGGTATACTAAGAAGCAAGCTATATCTACTCAGGCTTTTATAAAGCTAGCCGGCTTCAGTTAGCTTCACATTCCAGGTCCTGCTTCGTCTGTACTTAGACAGTGGATATTGATAGTCTGCCTGCCGTTAACTTCAGCAGGCTTGTAACTGCGAGTTCATGTTGCACATGGCTAGTCGAACGCCGAACGCTTCGCTGGGACAATGCTGAAACGTTAAACCATGGGCGAGTCAGAGCCACATCGTAATTTGTGCCGAAATCTAAATGAAAGAAAAGTTACCTGGCAAATTCAGCAGGCTATGGTGTGAAATAGGCTTTTAGAAGTGCCGTCTTTATTTTATTACTTATCGTTAATGCCGTCTCCGGTCTGTCCATATCTAATGGTGTTCTACTCAATATACTCTTTAAACTCATTTCCTGTATCCCCTTCTCCCTCATGCTAGATCTCAGTCGCTCTCTTTCCCTCTGTTACTCCACACACTGTATCAATACCTGCTCCACGGTCTCTGTTTCCTGGCAATAATCACACTTTCCGGTTGGATGCTTCCTATCACATTTAAAATCGTATTCAACTAGCTGTGTCCCACTCTTAATCTTGTAAAAAAATTGCCTCCTCTATTCTGTCGCTTCCTGCCATCCCCCCCTCCCCAACTTTCCTCTGTACTTGCCTCTGCCTTGCTCATTGAAACTACAACAGGGGGAGAATTTAAAATATTTTGGGGATTTCAAGTCCATGGGGGGTAGAATTGGGGGACGGTATCGTAGGGGGATATGACGCAGGAAATATTACTAACTATGTTTTTTTTAAATCAATAAATGGGGGGCAAATACAGTAGAAGGTCATTCGCCAAATAAAAATAAAATCTCTGGAAAGGGGGTCTATGCTGGCAACCCTGAATAACAATCTAAGTCAGTCGAGTGGACCATCTTTGGTCTGACAGACGTTAACGTAACTACTAGAATGCATTGTATGATGTCAACAAACATGGTGCCACATATAGCTGTCATTTAGCTTAGCATCAACTCATCAGTACAACTTTCCAAAAAGTATTTTACACACATCATTTTTGTCCATTACAATCTATGCAAGGATTGCATGATTTGTCACCAATATGGGAACACGTGAATAAAACAGTAAATACAGTATGCTCCATACATACATAAATACGGTGTGCTGTGGTAGAAACGACAACACGACATACTGAGACTATAATGATATCGTAATAAGGCACTTACTTTGATACGAACACACACGTGTCCAAAGTTATTATTAGTAAGGAAAACGACAATGAAGGCAATGCGGGCACCAGATGGAAAATGTGCCAGGGGGAAAAGTTTGTGCATGTAATTTTCTGACTGGAGATGTGCAAATGTCTGCATACGTTATCTGCGGAAACACTGGGGAAGTGTTTGTGGTCTCCTCTTGTAGAAGAGCGAAGTGTGTCCGGCTCAGTAAAGCTTCAAACATAAATTGTCTGCAACAGTGAAATTGGGCTACTTCTATGTGAATTGATGAGGAGGTGGAACACCCCTCAATTCAAATTGTTAGAAAAGAAAAACATGTCATAAAATAATTAACAATTCATAAGTTGAGAAAATGCCTATAGATAATTAGCAGGCAGAGTGCCTTGGTTTGAGGGCAGCACTTTGTCATTATGGGGTATTGTGTGCTGAATTATTGTTGTTTTTTAAAATAAGGCTGTAACGTAACAGAATGTAGCTAACGGTACATGTCAGGTTCAATACTAGCTCAGCACTGTGAATAAACACTAGTTTAGTTTTTTTCCCTGTTAAGTTAAACAGCAGTTACCTTGCCAGCTACATCAGTCAACTAAAGAGTAACCCATTTCTGTTCCTCTCACAACTTGGTCAAACAGAGCAACCCACACACTGAACTATGCTCAACTCTCCCACGCTGGTCCAGCCAGCGTTCCAGAAGCTTTGCCTTCACACAGGCTGTCAGCCGCTCTGTGGTGTCCACGTGGTCCTAAATTCAATCAGATAAACACTCCAAACAGCCTACCCAACCGCACGGAGGCGTACACATGGTCCTAAAGCACACCGTTGCCTGTTTTGTTTCACATTCGAGGGACATGTCCCCCCATCCCCAGTGAAAGTTATTCCCCTGAGTGCTGTTATTGTGAAGTGGAAACGTAACACCTCAGCCGCTTGGAAGCAAAAAATGTGTTCCGGAGAAACCCCTCACCGATGTCCAAAATGAACAAAAATGTCACACGTTGTCATAATACGTATATGCACAAATGATTCCAAACTGGTTCGCCTGGGAAGCATGCGGACACCTTTAACCTGTACCAGAGCAGGTTAGTTCTAAAGGATTCATTGCTATAGGAATTTACCTGGCTAAAAAGTGATCCACTTTCGTGGTACCGGTTATCCCAAGTTGAACTCAGAGTTGACCAAAGTTAACTCGCTAACTCCTCGAACCTGATTCGTAGTATAGGGTTCTAGATGTCTATGGGCGACAAGAACACTTTAGATTAGCATAGGTTGAGAATCAACTGTTTGGCAACACAATAAATACACAAAAGATGCAGACTACTGTCGACGACTTTTAACACAGTGAGCTGTTACTACTGTGCATGTACTTGGTTGGGGGTATTCTCTGACTTATTTGACTTCATAACAGGAAATACTGTACAAAGACCCACAGGTTTAGCTAAAACTCTACATTCACCAAGAGTTAAGTTGCCCAACAAGATAGAACCATAGCGGGGGATGGAGAACATGTTGGTGTCATTGAGTGCACCCAGAGGGAAGGGGGGGGGGGGTTCTAGAGGGGTTGTTCTAGAGGGGATCTAGGGTTCTTAAAAGGAGCTCTTTGAGATGTCTTTATTTTCCCATTACATCAGTAAACTCTTATTTACAATGACAGCCTACCCTGGGCCTTTTGTGCACTGCCCTACGGGACTCCCAATCATGGCCAGATGTGATAAAGCCAAGATTTGAACCAGGAACTGAGGTGACACCTCTTGCATGAGGTAAGATCATGGAGGTAAGGCGATAAATAGGCCATAGTGGAGAAGTAATTACAATTGAGCAATTACACACTGGAGTGATAGATGTGCAGAAGATGAATGTTCAAGTAGAGATACTTGGGTGGAAAGGAGCAAAACATTAAATTAAATAACAATATGGGGATGAGGTAGTTGGATGTTTACAGATGTACAGGTGCAGTGATCTGTGAGCTGCTCTGACAGCTGACGCTTAAAGTGAGGGAGCTCCAGCCTCAGTGATTTTTGCAGTTCGTTCCAGTCATTGGCAGCAGAGAACTGTAAGGAAAGGTGGCCAAAGGAAGAATAGGCTTTGAGGGTGACCAGTGAAATATACTGTGAAATATACCTGCTGGAGCACGTGCTACGGGTGGGTGCTGCTATGGTGACCAGTGAGCTGAGATAAGGCGGGGCTTTACCTAGCAAAGACTTATAGATGACCTGGAGCCAATTTTCTGAGTAGAGTGTTTTATAAATGACATCGCCGAAGTCAAGGATCGGTAGGATAGTCAGTTTTACGAGGGTATGTTTGGCAGCAGGAGTGAATGATGCTTTGTTGCAAAATAGGAAACTAGATTATAGATTTAATTTTGGATTTGAGATGCTTAATCTGGGTCTGGAAGGAGAGTTTACAGTCTAGCCAGATACCTAGGTATTTGTAGTTGTCCACATATTCTAAGTCAGAACCGCCCAGAGTAGTGATGCTGGACTGGAGGGCAGGTGCGGGCAGCGATCGGTTGAAGAGCATGCATTTAGTTTTACTAGCATTTAAGAGCAGTTGGAGGCCACGGAAGGAGAGTTGTATGGAATTGAAGCTCATCTGGAGGTTAGTTAACACAGTGTCCAAAGAAGGGCCAGAAGTATACAGAATGGTGTCATCTGCGTAGCTGTGGATCAGAGAATCACCAGCAGCAAGAGCGACATCATTGATGTATACAGAGAAAAGAGTTGGCCCGAGAATTGAACCCTGTGGCAACATGCCCTCCGATTTGACACACTGAACTCTGTCTGAGAAGTAGCTGGTGAACCAGGCGAGGCATTCATTTGAGAAACCAAGGCTTGAGAATGGCGATAAGAATGTGGTGATTGACAGAGTCGAAAGCCTTGGCCAGGTCGATGAATACGGCTGCACAGTATTATATTTTATCGATGGCGGTTATGATATTGTTTATGACCTTGAGCGTGGCTGAGGTGCACCCATGACCAGCTCGGAAACCAGATTTCATAGGGGAGAAGGTACGGTGGGATTCGAAATGGTCGGTGATCTTAACTTGGCTTTTGAAGACCTTAGAAAGGCAGGGTAGGAATGATATAGATCTGTAACAGTTTGAGTCTATAGTGCCTCCCCCTTTGAAGAGGGGGATGACCGCGGTAGCTTTCCAATCTTTGGGGATCTCAGACGATACAAATAAAGAGGTTGAACAGGCTAGCAATAGGGGTTGCAACAATTGCTGCGGATAATTTTAGAAAGAGAGGGTCCAGATTGTCTAGCCCAGCTGATTTGTAGGGGTCCAGATTTTGTAACTCTTTCAGAACATTAGCTATCTGGATTTGGGTGAAGGAGAAATGATGGAGGTTTGGGCAAGTTGCTGTGGGGTGTGCAGGGCTGTTGACTGGAGTATGGGAAGCCAGGTGGAAAGCATGGAAGCTGGGTGGAAAGCATGAAATTCTCAATTATAGTGGATTTATCGGTGGTGACAGTGTTTTCTAGCCTCAGTGCAGTGGGCAGCTGGGAAGAGGTGCTCTTAATCTCTATGGACTTTACAGTGTCCCATAACTTTTTGGAGTTTGTGCTACAGGATGCAAATTTCTGTTTGAAAAAGCTAGCCTTTGGTTTCCTAACTGCCTGTGTACATTGGTTCCTAACTTCCCTGAAGAGTTGCATATTGCGGGGGATATTCGATGCTAATGCAGTATGCCACAGGATTTTTTTTGTGCTGGTCAAGGGCAGTCAGGTCTGGAGTGAACCAAGTGCTATATCTGTTCCTGTTTTTTATTTTTATTGATTGGGGCATGCTTATTTAAGACGGTGAAGAAAGCACTTTTAAAGAATATCCAGGTATCCTCTACTGACGGAATGAGGTCAATATCCTTCCAGGATACCCGAGCCAGGTCAATTAGAAAGGCCTGCTCGCTGAAGTGTTTTAGGGAGCATTTGACAGTGATGAGGGGTGGTCGTTTGACTGCAGACCCATCGCAGATGCAGGCAATGAGGCAGTGATCGCTGAGATCCTGATTGAAAATAGCAGAGGTGTATTTGGAGGGCAAGTTGGTCAGGACAATATCTAGGAGGGTGCCCATGTTTACGGATTTAGGGTTGTACCTGGTGGGTTTCTTGATAATTTGTGTGAGATGGAGGGCATCTAGCTTAGATTATAGGACTGCCAGGGTGTTAAGCATATCCCAGTTTAGGTCACCTAACAGAACAAACTCTGAAGATAGATGGGGGGCAATCAATTCACATATGGTGTCCAGGGCACAGCTGGGAGCTGAGGGGGGTCTATAACAGGCGGCAACAGTGAGAGACTTATTTCTGGAGAGATTAATTTTAAAAATTAGAAGCTTGAACTGTTTGGGCATAGACCTGGAAAGTATGACAGAACTCTGCAGGCTATCTCTGCAGTAGATTGCAACTCCTCCCCCTTTGGTAGTTCTATCTTGACAAAAATTGTTTTAGTTGGGGATAGAAATCTCAGGATTTTTGGTGGCCTTCCTTAGCCAGAATTCAAACATGGCTAGGACATCTGGGTTGGTCAAATGTGCTAAAGCAGTGAGTAAAACAAACTTAGGGATGAGGCTTCCAATGTTAACATGCATGAAACTAAGGCTTATATGGTTACAGAAGTCAACAAATGAGAGCGCCTTGGGAATGGGAGTGGATCTAGGCGCTGTAGGGCCTGGAATAACCTCTACATCACCAGAGGAACAGAGGAGGAGTAGGATAAGGGTACGGCTAAAGGCTATAAGAACTGGTCGTCTAGTGCGTTCGGAAAAGAGAGTAAAAGGAACAGGTTTCTGGACGTGGAAGAATAGATTCAAGGCACAATGTTCAGACAAGGGTATGGTAGGATGTAAATACAGTGGAGGTAAACCTAGGCATTGAGTGACGATGAGAGAGGTTTTGTCTCTAGAGATATCATTTAGACCAGGTGAGGTCACCGCATGTGTGGGAGGTGAAACAAACGGGCTAGCTAAGGCATATTGAGAAATTATGAAATTATGAAAATATGATTTTTTTTCCTATTCAACAAGTGTGGCTTGAAATGACTGAAACATTTTCAAAATATAGTAACAGGCAATCTTCTGGTAAGTTATTTATAATTTGATTTTCTTATAACTGTAAAATAAATATGATCATATTTAGTGAGAACATATTTGGCCCCATTTCATATAACTGACGACAGAGCATCTTCTGCCAAGCCTCCTCTGAGCGATGAAAAGACACCATTCGAATGTCTGCAGACTTGTTACAACTTCCGCTTTACTTGCTCACATCCCTCTGTGATCAAGAGAAAGTGGTCGTGTTTCAATTCTAATAAATTGTTCAGTCTTTTTTCATGTTGAGAGTTCTAAAGCCGGCTGAGAATGTCACAATTGCTGAAATCGCTAGACTGTCCCCTTTAATATGCGATCTCCCAAGCTGGGCTCCATCGCTCAGAGGGAGAGGATATCGATTACTTGTCTGGATAGGCCAGAAAATATGACAAGTCACTCCCTATGTAAATGTGGGGTGTGAAACCTGACAGTTCTAGTCAGCTCCACTGACAGAAAGCAGATGGGTCTTTCTGGCGCCATAAGACACTGGACCATGCGACGTTCACAGAGCACTTTGTAAAATGTGACCCGATTCAGGAAACTAGGCGTATGACTCAAGTCACGTAATTTATTTTATTTTCATCAAAATGTGTTTTTTGGAGCAGAAATGTCTTCTCAAACATGTGAACTTTCATGTGCTTTAATAACAAATGTTTATGCCATCCGTAAATATGAATAAAGTAGTTAAATTACGAGCCTAGTTGGTTTAGCCAAAGAAAAAGTCAGGAATCTTCCAGCTAGCCATGATGGCTGGCTTGCTAGCTACGTGTATGAAGTGTGTGTAACATGAGTGATGTTTTCTCAGAATGCCATTTCACATGGCTAGTTATAGCCTAATATTAGCAAGCTAACTAGCTAACATTGAACCTATTTAGTTAACTTAGCTATGACAATCGATTTGTATTGCTAAAGCTTGTTGTTAGCTAGACAGCTGACGTTAGATGGCAGGCTAGCTAGCTAACATTGCGTGTATGAACTGTGTGTAGTGATGTTCTCTCAGAATGCCATTTTGTGTCTACTCTATAATAATGCTAAAATATTTGTATATGGAATTGGTGGAAAGTTACTGCTATCCCATGTGACAAAAGCAGCAGTGTGGCGTCTCTACAAGGAATCGATGACAACACTTGGTATGTAAAGCATAAACACATTCTGATTATTGAATTGACCTCCAACATGATTGGAACTAATTTTATTGATCTCACATCCCACAGCTGGTTGGACTGGAGGATGGTACGGTGCTGGTGGAAAGCTATGGCTGGCAACAACACCTGACTCCATACTTCAGGCCACTACCACAGATGAAGCTGTACCAGCACTTCAGGAGAATATCATTTTCATTGCATTGTATGAGGTTATTCTTCTTATCTAAACTTGGGAGGGGAATAGATGTTGTGCAAGGTTGTAATGTCTTCATTTTTTGTTCTTTCCTGTTTTACAGCTTCGCTGCTCTGGGGCCTGGTGTTGTTTTCGCCAAGGAGCGTTCGGACTCAGTCGGGACCAGGTTTCAGCTGCTGCGCAACGCTGACATCCTTCCTCCCATAGATGGTCTGCCTGTACAAGCACCACCTGGACTGGACATAGCTAGACAAACGTATCTTTTTGAGAAGATCAGGGAGTTTTGCGACGAAGAGGCTATGGACATCACATGCCCTGCACCAAAGTCAAGGGCAGGACAGAAACAGGCTCTTCGAATATAGATTCCCTTGTTAATGCGTGGTTCGGACGGACCAGTCATCAGCACTATCTGCAGTGCCTCTATTTAAATGACTCTCCCCTAACACACGCCATACGTTGCTGCTACTATTTTTTCAAATCCTGCTGCTAAGCCACTTTACCCCTGATGTCATGCCCTGACCTTAGAGAGCCTTTTTATGTCTCTATTTGGTTTGGTCAGGGTGTGATTTGGGTGGGCATTCTATGTTTTGTTTTCTAGGTTTTTGTATTTCGATGTTTTGGCCTGGTATGGTTCTCAATCAGGGACAGTTGTCTATCGTTGTCTCTGATTGGGAATCATACTTAGGCAGCCTTTTTCCCTTTTGTGATTGTGGGAAGTTGTCTTTGTTAGGGGCACTGTTGCCCTTGTAAGCTTCACGGTCGTTTTTGTTATTTCTTGTTTTGTTGGCGATATTTGACTAAGTAAAGGAAAATGTACGCTCACCACGCTCTACCTTGGTCTTCTTTGAACGACGGCCGTGACACCTAATTGTATGCATATTACTACTTCATCTATTGTTATCACTATCGTTATTGATATTGTTTGTGTACATTCTGTATAGAATTATATTGATATAGACACTATCTATTTCTGATATTGCTACTATGCAAGTAACCATTTGGCTGTACCGTTTACACCTTCTCTGGAGACCAATCCACTTAGCAAAACTTAGTAAAATACTGATATGAAATGAATATTGATATGTGTGGTTGTAACATGATTTTGTGACATACCACAACAATATCATGTGACCGTATCAAGTGTCCACTACATAAATATATGGAGCATGCATCTATTTATGTACTGTACATGTGCACCTCACTCAGGTTTCAACTCAGGTTGCATGACCTTAACTTATGTATGGAATACTATGTGATAAGTGTGTGTGTAACTGTATATAAAGTATGCTATTTTTTTAATCCAAACATTTCCCTGACACTGAAAAGTACTAGATTTTGAAAATTGTCCAATTCGCACACTTATCAAGAGAACATCCCTGGTCATCCCTACTGCATTTCATCTGGCAGATTTACTAAACACAAACGTTTAATCTGTAAATTATGTCTGAGTGTTGGACTGTGCCCCTGGCTATCCATCAATAAAAAAATATTTAAAAAATTGGGCCGTCTGGTTTGATATAAGGAATTTAAAATGATTTATACTTTTGATACTTAAGTACATTTAAGCAAATCCATTTACTTTTGATACTTAAGTATTTTTAAAACCAAATACTTTTAGACTTTTACTAAAGTAGTATTTCACTGGGTTAATTTTATTTCAGTAGTTTTCTGTTGAGGAATCTTTACATTTACTCAGGTATAACAATTTAGTACTTTTTCCACCACTGGATGTGGCTGGTGGCTATAACATTTCTTTCACGTGATCCATCAATTTAGACAAATGTGTCTCTGTAAGTGTAATCTAATATTTATGAAATATTTGTATCTGGACACTTTCTGTTTACCTGGAATTTGTCCTTATTGTAGGCTACTACCACTTTTAGTCTTAATCTTTACTACACTACTGTAACGGCTTTCCTCCTCTTCTGAGGAGGAGTAGCAAGGATCGGACCAATACGCAGCGTGGTAAGTGTCCATGATAATTTAATAATAACTGAACACGACTCAATACAAAAATAACAAAGAGAATGAAAACGAAAAACCGAAACAGTCCTGAATGGTGACACAAACAACAAAACAGGAAACAATCACCCACCCCACACAGGTGGGAAAAGGCTACCTAAGTATGATTCTCAATAAGAGACCACTAACGACATCTGCCTCTGATTGAGAACCATACCAGGCCAAACACAAAACACAACATAGACAACCCACCCAACTCACGCCCTGACCATACTAAAACAAAGACATAACAAAAGAAGAAGGTCAGAACGTGACAACTACTCCCTGTTTAGCACATGACCTCATGTGAATCCTTAAATACTTGGGTGGGGCTGGCTTAAGAGGGTGTGAACAATGCTGAATGGATGTAGACAAAGGAGAGCTCTCCAGTAGGTACCAAAACATTCAAAGGCCCTTTTCTCAAAAGTGAGTTTATCAACTTTCTTGGCAGAATTACTTTCCCATTGCTCCTCAAAAATGCAGTGTATGATATAACATTTTGTATCTCTGAGTCTCTACTTTTTACCAATGTAAATAACCCAATTTAAAATTTTGCTACATAAGACCGATTTGAGCCGGTCAGTCACAAATATCAGTCGGAATAGGGGTCTTAATATCGAAGAGGTTATATAAGTGAGCCACAGGTCTTCACTTCAAGGGCAACCAGGCATGAGTGTGTATGTGGGTTGGGTTGGTATGTGGGGTTGTGCGTGTTACGCAACCTTTTCTTGTGGTGTTGGTTGAAGGGACGTTACCACAAGGCTTGGCAGTGTTTACAGTACCTTACGGTCTCCTTTGGGATCGTTATCATTCCTGTGAACGGCTGTGGTGATGTCCTTGACTGGCCTCGACTTTGTTCTTCCACTAACGCCACAAGGAGCTCCACTCAGTCTTGGGATAAGAACCCCCAGATAAGAACCCTAGAACTGGTGAGATAAAAGATTGCATCGAGTTACAGAAGGCACTGAGTGGAATTCTATCAGGTTGCCATTGGCAGACTGCAGCATCTTTTGTGAGATGTGGCAAACAGTTCTGGTTATGGTAGGGGATGGAACCAAACCCTCTGAATTCACAGAACAAAAGTTAATGACAATCAGCAACACCATAATTTGACATTCTAGTTTCACAATAAATATTGAAGTTCAAATCTACTTGTCCATTGACTTGCAAGACGTGTCATCATAACGACATATCCCTTCCTTTTATCGAAAGTGAACCTCAGACTTCTCTCCTCCATTCCTCCAGATCGTCTCTGTTTCACCGGTTCCTGCACGCACACACATCTGTAATAATGGAGATGCTAAGGTTTGCTTGTGTCATGAGACATCACACATTGGTCTTTGTTTGGCCTGTGAGGGCAATATACCATCATCAACCATGTATTACTGATATTCCTTGTATTATTATGTTTCTGTCTGTGTGTAAACAGATACAGTCAAATCATTTGATTTGAGGACAACAAATAACATTTATTCACCTGATTTATGGGTTATCCAATATCAATCCAAAGTTGTTGGGTGGGTCATCAAAATGCAGTTTATTTCAGTACATGCTTAACTGAATGAACAGAGACGGAATGAAATATGGAATGTTATTAAATAGTTTGGGGTATGGCCTTGTCTCCCCATCAAAATCCATCTGTTAAAGCTGGAGACATCCGTTTTTTTGCATATGGACTCCGTCTCAGTCCACTGCATCCGCCAATGGAGGACTTCCGTAACTGTCATCTCACGAAAACGACTGTAGCGTCTGAACGGTTTGGCCTAGAGAATCAGTTCCAATGACAGGCCTTAAGGGTAGTATAACTAGCTGGTGTTGGTGGGGAGGTGGATGGTTATTGAAAGCTGTTGCTGAAAAACAGCAAGTGAACATGGGCATGTTGACATATGAATACATCCCAACGTTTACACCCATTGGTTGAGAGAGAGGAAAGTGATCATTGCAAGAGCGAGCCCACAGGTTAAACGGCAGCGTGTGGAAACGGCATTATCGTGCCGTGCTTAAAGGCTAAAGGTGTAACGATGTGAGCTGAGAGTCGGGAAGCAAGTTCAGGGAGTGAGGACGGCAACCCAAGGGACGATCCCCGGGATCATGAGCGGACCGGTCACCTCCGCTAATGCGTGGGAACCTGTCGCCGGCTGGGACGCGGGAACCTGACAGACCGTCTGAGGCAGGGTTGCCTGTTGATCCGGTGAAGGCATGAAAGCCCGATGAGCCGGCTGAGGCAGGGGAGCCTGTAGCGACTCCCACACGCAACGTCATTCCCACCTAACCAGAAAAACAAAAATATATATTTAAAAAACACTCCCTGTTGCTTCTCTTAGGTGAGGCATCATTCCGTAACGACGTGCGCTGAGAGTCGAAAAGCAAGTTCAGGGAGTGACTGTTTGAATTAAATAGACAGAGCATAATACAAAACAAGCTCCTCAAACAACGCACAGACATGAAACAGAAACAATGACGACTGGGGAAGGAACCACAGGGAGTGACATATATAGGGCAGGTAATCAAGGAAGTGATGGAGTCCAGGTGAGTCTGACGATGCGCAGGTGCACGTAACGATGGTGACAGGTGTGCTCCATAACGAGCAGCCTGGTGACCTAGAGGCCGGAGAGGGAGCACACGTGACAAAAGGTCAATACGTAGTTGAATGATGTCCCGCACATGGCTAATAGGAAAAGGAGAAGAACGAGAAGCTATGCTGATGATACATTTGTATTCATTCCCACTATGCCTGTATAGTAGGAAACAGAGTGAATTGTTATGCTGCTTGATGAAGTTCAACAAGCATTCAGACCAGCCTTCCTGATTGAACTTTCCTAAACTACATTTGCATGTAGCAGATAAACAGAATGAATGTCTATGTAATATCATGGTGGGCAGCGCCACTCTGCCCCAAGCTCTCTGGTCCACATCCCTCCGTGGCGATGAAGATGTCATCACTGCCCTTGGGCAGGTAAGCTGAGCCAGGTTGCTATAACCACCAGCAGCATCCATGGTGATAGTGGTTGTGTCCCAATCCAAAAGGCAGCTGCCTCTCCGCCTACCTGCCTCCAAAGGCACCTAGAGTACCTCAGTAAGTAAAACTTTTCCAGTAGGCAACTGCCATTTGGGAAGGGATTCAAAGGCTGCATCATGTGACAACACATTCTCATTGTGCCGAGCGGGAGATGTTTGTTTACATTGTAGTCACTTTAGCAGCTTGAGCAATTCAGTGAACAGCTATCCCAAAATGTAAGTATCTGACTCGAATAGCAAGTAAACAAGAAACAGAATCGATCTCCTCGGTACGTGTTCATGAATTAAGTTGACACAGACCAGAATAATTATCCTACGTTATAGGGTCCTCCTCTCGCATATTGCTTGGTCTGCTGCTCCAATGTTTTGGACAGACAATGAAGCTTGCATGCATGATAGGATAGGTATTTTTTAGACAGCTAAATTAGATATTTTACCGACTGTTTAAGAATGATTAATAGCCATAATAGTGGTGTTTCACTGTGAAGCTAATATTGCATTAGAGCTGCTAATGTTTTTTTTCTAGCGCACAAGAGCAGAGCAACTCTGTATTTTGTTTGTTTCATATCCTGTCATTGGGCCCCATTACGAAAGGATTCTGCTCAAAATGAAAAGAAGACGGACTCAACTGACTAAATGACAGGCAAATGATTCTCCCTTTCCTAAGATCATCTCTACCATCTCTGATGGTCTGGTCCTACAAATCACAAAGTAGGTGTGTGTGCGCATGTACGTGTGTGTGCGGGGTCTGGGACTAGGGCTGTTGCGGTGACCATATTACTGCCACACAGGTGGTCACAAGTCATGAATGCAGTCAAATTCTGCTTGACCATTTAGTCACGGTAATTAGGCTTCTCCATGCTCTGATTCTGCTGATGGTCATTACTAGCCTACCAAAAACTGCGAACTGCCTGGTACTCGGCACTCTATTGTTCCTCTAGTTACTCTGACATCAATGCAAATGTAGTCAAAAATCTGATCAAACACTTCATGACAATAGGCTATAATAGGCTATGCAATTGCGCCTCTATTAAAAAAAAGATTTATCTTGGCTAGGCCTATTACATTTATTTCTCAACTTTCCTCATATAAAGCACATTGCTTATCTTTACAACAGGAGTATAGACTATCTGGCTGCCATGAAAATGAACCACGTGAAAAACATCCTCCATTCGCTATTTACTGTTGAAGGTGGAAGTTTACATACACCTTAGCCAAATACATTTAAACTCAGTTTTTCACAATACCTGATATTTATTAATCCTAGTAAAAATGACCTGTCTTAGGTCAGTTAGGAACACCACTTTATTTTAAGAATGTGAAATGTCAGCCTGAATAATAGTAGAGAGAATGATTTATAACAACTTTTATTTCTCTCACATTCCCAGTGGGTCAGAAGTTTACATACACTCAATTAGTATTTGGTAGCATTGCCTTTAAATTGTTTAACTTGGGTCAAACATTTCGAGTAGCCTTCCTAAAGCTTCCCACAATAAGTTTGGTTAATTTTGGTCCATTCCCACTGACAGAGCTGGTGTAACTGAGTCAGGTTTGGAGGCCTTTTTGCTCGCACACACTTTTTCAGATCTGCCAACACATTTTCTATAGGATTAAGGTCAGGGCTTTGTGATGGCCACTCCAATACCTTGACTTTGTTGTCCTTAAGCCATTTTGCCACAACTTTGGAAGTATGTTTGGGGTCATTATCCGTTTGGAAGACCCATTTGCGACCAAGCTTTAACTTCCTGACTGATGTCTTGAGATGTTGCTTTAATATATCCACATAATTTTCTCTCCTCATGATGCCATCTATTTTGTGAAGTGCACCAGTCCCTCCTGCAGCAAAGCACCCACACAACATGATGCTGCCACTTCCGTGCTTCACAGTTGGGATGGTGTTCTTCAGCTTGCAAGCGTCCCCCTTTTTCCTCCAAACATAACGATGGCCAAACAGTTCTATTTTTGTTTCATCAGACCAGAGGACATTTCTCCAAAAAGTACGATCTTAGTCCCCATGTGCAGTTGCAAACCGTAGTCTGGCTTTTTTTATGGCGGTTTTGGAGCAGTGGCTTCTTCCTTGCTGAGCGGCTTTTCAGGTTATGTCGATATAGGACTCGTTTTACTGTGGATTTAGATACTTTTGTATCTGTTTCCTCCAGCATCTTCACAAGGTCCTTTGCTGTTGTTCTGGGATTGATTTGCACTTTTAGCACCAAAGTACATTCATCTCTAGGAGACAGAACACATCTCCTTCCTGAGCGGTATGACGGCTGCGTGTTCCCATGGTGTTTATACTTGCTTACTATTGTTTGTACAGATGAATGTGATACCTTCAGGCATTTGAAAATTGCTCCCAAGAATGAACCAGACTTGTGGAGGTCTACAATTTTTTTCTTTTCTTTTTTTCCCATGATGTCAAGCAAAGAGGCACTGAGTTTGAAGGTAGGCCTTGAAATACAATACAAGATATAAAATGCACCTTTATAATAAAAGCATTACATGCATAATCTACATTTGCGATCTCTTTTGATTAAGGTGTTTTCACCCTAATGGAACATACGTGCTTATAGCCTACTGCCATGTGCTCATTGCTGGCTTATACTATGAAGAAATAGCCTAACAGTTGATCAACATTTTAAGGTAAATGCTCTCATCTGTTGCGTCAGCCAGAATCGGTAAAAAAGTTTTTTTTGATGCTAGTGGTTGTATTAATTAGGGATCTGTCGCATCCCACAACTGTCCCAGACTATGTTTGGAATATTTATGTTTCGCACAGAATAGGTCAACTGTTGTACCCTGGGGGATAGTATATTGACATAGGTTAGTGCTTTTGCTGTTCGTTAGGCCTACTCATCTTGTAGGCTGATGAAAAGTAAATGTGGACAGTTCTTCCAATATTTTTAATATGCACCTCAGAATTGGATAAGGAACCACGCGGTTGCATCCCCGATGTGTCTGTCTTCACTCGTAGCCTGTGAGAAAGCCCCGCTCATGTGATGGAGAGCCATGTGAGTTAAGAGGTGCTTCAGAGCACGCAGCACTCAGAGATAAGGGCACAATGCAGGACTACGGGCTAAGGGCACAACGGTCACTGGGAGCAAAAGGCATGGATTTTTTTAGGGTGCATTGTGACTACACAAAGGGGATGCCGCCGTGAAAGTCGAGGCATTATCAAATGCTTGTTAAATTGTGAATGAGAGACTGATGAAGTGTGTACAGCCTGCGCAAAAAAAAGCAAAGCTCATGCCTTTCAAGCAACTTTTTCAAATCATCATTAGAGTCGAATCATGCATCCTTATGTATTAAATATCAAAACATATAGCTCAACGTTTGTAGAACAACTAAAGTTACATTAATAACTCTAAATGAAGCATATAGGGGTACGTATTTCTTTGTTATCTACTGAACACAGAATAGCTGCATGTGCGCACTCCCTCAAATCGTTCGGAGAAAATATCCTTTCTATTTTATTCAGCTTTGTTCAATTGTATTCTTCATAATATAACATGATATAAGCAAATCTTGTCTGCTAAATGAACTAGTGTAGCCCACAGCCATTTAGCATAGTCAGATCAGGGCCTAACATAAGGACAACTCAGAGTACGCTATCCTGTTCTTCTGAAATAGACTACATTTCCTTTATATCATGTTTCCTTAGACCTGTCTAAGGTGTAGGCTATATTACATGGATTTATTCGACTTTTTAAAATGTAGATTTATGAAAGCCAGGAGATGCTAAATGTGTTTATGTTAATTAGCGGTCAATTACCGTGAGACCGACAGTTATTTGCTTCACAATCACCGACTGACGAAATTTCGTGACCGCCACAGCCCTATTTGGGACTAACATTTTAATTTAATTTTCATAATTATTCCATAATACTTGGGATAAAGGGCTGTGGAACTAATTTCTTCATGTAACCCACAGAGTTTGTTTCATATCCTGTCATTACCTCCGTTATGAAGGGATTCTGCTCAAAATGAAAAGAAGACAGACTCAACTGACTAAATGACTGACTAAATGAATGATCCTCCATTTCATAGAACAGAGAACTTGCTCTAAATTTGCCTAAACTGAAGAGACTGGTCGGGGAACCAGCTGTTCAGTCAAAGCCTATTTTTACAGAAAGGACATGTCACAGGACAAGACAGCATTGATTGAAGTCTACTGTTAGTTCTAGTGCACAAGAGCAGAGCAACTCTGTAAACATTCACCAGCCCACCATTCTCGTTATTTCTCTCCCTCCATTTCTATCGCTGTCTCTCTCCTTCCCTCCCTGTCCCTGGACCCGAATGGCACCCTAATCCCCTTACAGTAGGTGGTAATAAGGCCTGGCTCGGGCTACTGTGGCTGCTGCTCTGCTGCTCCCCTTGGCCTAATCCTGCCCTCACTTCACAGCCTCCACCCAGGGGACACACGTCCACACAGACCTGTATAGGCACTCTGCCTGTCTGTGGGGCTGGTGTGTAGGCAGATGCTGTAGAGAGGAGAGGTGTCAATGCATGCAAGGTGTGTGCCGATGCATAGTTGTCTGTGGAGTGCTTGCAGGGTGTTTGGTAGAGGAAGGAGACATAGTTGCTTGGGTTACGTTGGTTTAAAGACCATAGGCAGGATGCATTGCATCAAATGTACCAGTCTCTCCCACTCTTTTGGTGGAAAGTTAGGTAGGGATGTAGAGTGGAATGTTAGCTCAGTGAGGTGTTTAGAAATGTATGGGGGATGGGTCTGGGAGTGAGTGACCAACCGTGGGGTTAGACGAGGGGGTCAGCCTGTCTAAGCGGCCCTGTGTGGGAGTCGCCCCAGGGCCGGGTGCTGAGACACACACTGGCCTGTGAGAACAGCTACAGAGCCCTTTCTGCTGCACTACACGACATATACACTACCTTTCAAATGTTTGGGGTCACTTAGAAATGTCCTTGTTTTTTAAAGAAAAGCACATTTTCTGTCCATTAAAATAACATCAAATTGATCAGAAATACAGTGTGGACATTGTTAATATTGTAAATGACTGTTGTAGCTGGAAACGGCTAATATTCTATTGTATGTCTACATAGGCGCACAGAGGCCCATTATCAGCAACCATCACTCCTGTGTTGCAATGGCACGTTGTGTTAGCTAATCCAAGTTGATCATTTTAAAAGGCTAATTGATCATTAGAAAACCCTTTTGCAATTATGTTAGCACAGCTGAAAACTGTTGTTCTGATTAAAGAAGCAATAAAACGGGCCTTCTTTAGACTAGTTGAGTATCTGGAGCATCAGCATTTGTGGGTTCGATTACAGGCTCAAAATAGCCAGAAACAAAGTACTTTCTTCTGAAACTCGTCAGTCTATTCCATGCAAGAAATTGCCAAAAAACTGAAGATCTCATACAACACTGTGTACTACTCCCGCAAAACACCAGTCTCAACGCCAACAGTGAAGAGGTCGACTCCGGGATGCTGGCTTCTGGTTGGAATATGTATGTACAGTCACTGTGGGGAAGACATCATCGAGGCACTTATTGATGAAGCCAGTGACTGATGTGGCGTACTCCTCAATGCCATCGGAAGAATCCCGGAACATTTTCCAGTCTGTGCTAGCAAAACAGTCCTGTAGCTTAGCATCTGCTTCATCTGACCACTTTTTTATTGACCGAGTCACTGGTGCTTCCTGATAAAATGTTTGCTTGTAAGTAGGAATCAGGAGGATAGATTTGCCAAATGGAGGGAGAGCTTGGAACACATCTCTGTGTGTGGAGTAAAGGTGGTCTAGAGTTTTTTTCCTTCTGGTTGCACATTTAACATGCTGGTGGAAATTTGGTAAAACAGATTTAAGTTTCTCTGCATTAAGTCCCCGGCCACTAGGGGCGCCGCCTCTGGATGAGTGTTCTCCTTTTTGCTTATGGCGGTATACAGCTCATTGAGTGCAGTCTTAGAGCCAGCATCGGTCTGTGGTGGTATGTAGACAGCTACAAAAAATACAGATGAAAACTCTCTAGGTAGTGTGGTCTACAGCTTATTTGTCATGAGATACTCTACCTCAGGTGAGACTTCCTTAGATATCGTGCACCAGCTGTTGTTTACAAATATACATAGACCGCCATCCCTTGTCTTAACAGAGGCTGCTGTTCTATACTGCCGATATAGTGTAAAACCCACCAGCTGTATGATGTTCATGTCGTCGTTCAGCCACGACTCGGTGAAACATAAGATTTTACCGTTTTTAATGTCCCGTTGGTAGTTTAATCTTTCTCGTAGGTCATCGATTTTATTTCAGAAGGCAGCTCGAACTCCGACACCCTTTCTATCTGTCTTCTCTTCTTCACCCAAATGACATGGATTTGGGCCTGTTCCCGGGAAAGCAGCATATCCTTCACGTCGGACACGTTAAAGGAAAAAGCTTCTAACAGTTCGTGGTGAGTAATCGCTGTACTGATGTCCGGAAGTTATTTTCAGTCATAAGAGAAGGTAGCAGCAACAATATGTACAAAATAAGTTTAAAAAATAAATATATTACAACCAACACAAAAAAAAACAACATAAAAACAAACGTTCAGCCATCCTCTCCGGCGCCATTCTACCATCTCGGTCGGTTGTGGATTGGACGATATGAACACAAAGATAAATGTAATTACACGTGAGTTTATCATCCTTTACAAAGTGATCACAGTGTTCCTTTGGATTCAGGAGCATTGGTCAGTGCTCTGGAATGTGTGGAAGAGAAACAGCTTCGGGTGCCAATGGATGTTCACTTTCCCCACACACAACAGACCACACTAAACTGGGCACGTGTGGATATCATTATGGACGGACGGGTAAATCACAGAAAGAGGAGCAACCAAGGTTCAATGAGAGAAAGGCTAACAATAAAATGAGGAGAGGATAGAACGTAATTCTAATTTTGAAAACAGAGTGCAAAGAGAATGAAAGGGTGGAACGCAGAAAGACAAGGCTTGAACGAGGGGTTAAAAGCGAAAGTAAGAAAGAAAGGGCAGGGGTTGGAGAGTGGGTAGAATCCAAGGCAGGGCCAGATGTCGTAACGTTCAAATGTTTTATAGTCTTCTCGGGAGCCCATCTAAGGCCATGGTCTCTGCCACTGTTTGACAGAAAACTGAAGGCACGCCAGCTATATGACACGTCGGATGTTCATCAAAGCAGGATTCAGAGCCAGATGTCACATTTCCTGAGCGGCACAACTCAAGGCCATAGCACATACTAATTAATGCCAGTGTATTGTGTGCCTCCCTGCCGGCCAGAATACCAATGTGTGATTGCTAGCACTTACTATGGGTCACTGTGTAGCGTTCATGTCAGTTCATCGTGACATCAAGACATACAATGGAATCATATCCCACTAGTGCTTACTAAACAGTGTTGCATGCAAACAGTAGAATTATGAATTTGAATATCAGAATGCACATGTACCTTCTTTTGATAGGGCAGATATTTTGATTGGGAGTTGGTCAACCATGGTTTGCCAGTGTTGTGATAAGATAGTGTAAAATAATGAATACAAATAATTTATTTTTGTTAGCTAGCTAGCCAGCCAGTTGAGGAATGTTTCCATTACATTTTTCAAATAAACTATACCATATACTGGCTGAAATCAGTCGATGATAGGACTTAGACAAGTTGTCAATGCAACTAGTATTGATATTGTATCATATAATAGCACTCACAGCTTTCCAAGAAAACGAAATATTTGACATTTATGGTCTGTTTACATATATTTTAGAGGCTATTAAAGGTTGACAATAATTAAGACAGTGGCGTAAAGTAGCTCTGTCAAAATACTTTAAACTACTACTTAAGTAAATATCGGCTCCCGAGTGGCGCAGCGGTTTAAGGCACTGCAACTCAGTGCAAGAGGCATCACTACAGTCCCCGTATACCCAAAATACAGGAAAAATACAGAAATCATCCCCGTATGATGCATTTATCATCATCTGATGCTGCGTATTGCATCATATGATGATGTGTTTTGAATCATATGTGGCAAAATGCATCATACGGAATGATTTATGCATTTTGAAAGTTACATATCTTGAAAACTGTTTGGGACTATGTCAACAATGGACTAATGAAACAAATACCAAAATAAACATTTGGGGTGGAGTTTTCCTTTAAGTATATTTTAGCAATTTTAGCAATTGCTTCTATCAAGTAAAGGACACTCAAGTATTATTTTCTTATCCAGTGAAGGCCAATTCGTTTGTTCACGTGGTTGAAAAAACCTTAAAGACACATGTTTCTCTGTTTGCTCACAATGAAAAAATACTTAGCATATTGGCTCTTTGAAGGAACATATGCCACTGATATTGTTTCCTAATGACACTTCATCCATTGTGTACCAATATGGCAGGAATGCAGCACCCACGTAGATTGTCTTTGAAGATCAGGTGTTTACATATGGGCTGCGTTTCCTCAATAAAGACAGAAATGCAAAGTCATCACTATAAATCCCTGCCTTTGAATCCAGAATGAAAGCGCCGAGACACAAACACGCTAACATGCATGCAAACACACACCTCTGATTTCTATTTATTTATAAACCAGGTAGGCCCGTTGAGAACAAGTTCTCTTTTACAACTGCGACCTGGCCAAGATAAAGCAAAGCAGTGTGACAAAAACAACAACACAGAGTTACACATAAACAAACATACAGTCAATAACACAATAGAAACAATCTATGTACAGTGTGTGCAAATGTAGAAGAGTAGGGAGGTAAGGCAATATATAGGCCATAGAGGAAAAATAATTACAATTTAGCATTAATAGATGTGCAGATGACATTACATTTACATTACATTTAAGTCATTTAGCAAATCCAGAATTACAAATTGGTGCTTTCACCTTATGACATCCAGTGGAACAGCCACTTTACAATAGTGCATCTAGGTCTTTTAAGGGGGGGAGAAGGATTACTTTATCCTATCCTAGGTATTCCTTAAAGATGGGGTTTCAGGTGTCTCCGGAAGGGTGGTGATTGATGTCCTGGCGTCGTGAGGGAGTTTGTTCCACCATTGGGGGCCAGAGCAGCGAACAGTTTTGACTGGGCTGAGCGGGAACTGTACTTCCTCAGTGGTAGGGAGGCGAGCAGGCCAGAGGTGGATGAACGCAGTGCCCTTGTTTGGGACGATGTGCAAGATGACGATGTGCAAGTAAAGATACTGGTTTGCAAAAGAGCAAGAAGATAAATAACAATATGGGGATGAGGTAGTTGGGTGTGTTATTGACAGATTGGCTGTGTACAGGTACAATGATCGGTAAACTGCTCTGACAGCTGATGCTTAAAGTTAGAGGGAGATGTAAGTCTCCAACTTCAGTGACTTTTGCAATTCGTTCCAGTCATTGGCAGCAGAGAACTGGAAGGAAAGGCGGCCAAATGACGTGTTGGCTTTGGGGATGACCAGTGAAATATACCTGCTGGAGCGCGTGCTACAGGTGGGTGCTGCTATGGTGACCAGTGAGCTGAGATAATGTGGGGCTTTACCTAGCAAAGACGTATAGATGACCTGGAACCAGTGGGTTTGGTGACGAATATGAAGCGAGGGCCAGCCAACGAGAGCATACAGGTCGCAGTGGTGGGTAGTATATGGTGCTTTGGTGACAAAACGTATGGCACTGTGATAGACTGCATCCAATTTGCAGAGTAGAGAGTTGGAGGCTATTTTGGAAATGACATCGCCGAAGTCAAGGATCGGTAGGAGAGTCAGTTTTACGAGGGTATGTTTGGCAGCATGAGTGAAGGAGGCATTGTTGTGAAATAGGAAGCCGATTCTAGATTTAATTTTTAAGAGCATGCATTTAGTTTTACTAGCATTTAAAAGCAGTTGGAGGCCACGGAAGGAGTGTTGTGTGGCATTGAAGCTTGTTTGGAGGTTTGTTAACACAGTGTCCAAAGATGGGCCAGGTGTTTACAGAATTGTGTCGTCTGCAAGAGCGACATCATTGATATATACAGAGAAAAGAGTCGGCCCGAGAATTGAACCCTGTGGCACCCCCATAGAGGCTGCCAGAGGTCCGGACAACAGGCCCTCTGGTTTGACACACTGAATTCTATCTGAGAAGTAGTTGGTGAACCAGGCGAGGCAGTCATTTGAGAAACCAAGGCTATTGAGTCTGCCGATAAGAATTTGGTGATTGACAGAGTCGAAAGCCTTGGCCAGGTTGATGAAGACGGCTTCACAGTACTATCTTTTATCGATGACGGTTATGATATCGTTTAGGACATGGGGCGTGGCTGAGGTGCACCCAAGACCAGATCGGAAACCAGATTCCATAGTGGAGAAGGTACGGTGGGATTCGAAATGGTCGGTTGTCTGTTTATTAACTTGGCTTTTGAAGATTTTAGAAAGGCAGGGCAGGATGGATATACAGTGGGGCAAAAAAGTATTTAGTCAGCCACCAATAGTGCAAGTTCTCCCACTTCAAAAGATGAGAGGCCTGTAATTTCCATCATAGGTACACTTCAACTATGACAGACAAAATGAGAAATTAGAAAAAAAATCCAGAAAAATCACATTGTAGGATTTTTAATGAATTTATTTGCAAATTATGGTGGAAAATAAGTACTTGGTCACCTACCAACAAGCAAAATTTCTGGCTCTCATAGACCTGTAACTTCTTCTTTAAGAGGCTCCTCTGTCCTCCACTCGTTACCTGTATTAATGGCACCTGCTTGAACTTGTTATCAGTATAAAAGACACCTGTCCACAACCTCAAACAGTCACACTCCAAACTCCACTATGGCCAAGACCAAAGAGCTGTCAAAGGAAACCAGAAACAAAATTGTAGACCTGCACCAGGCTGGGAAGACTGAATCTGCAATAGGTAAGCAGCTTGGTTTGAAGAAATCAACTGTGGGAGCAATTATTAGGAAATTGAAGACATACAAGACCACTGATAATATCCCTCGATCTGGGGCTCCACGCAAGAGCTCACCCCTTGGGGTCAAAATGATCACAAGAACGGTGAGCAAAAATCCCAGAACCACACGGGGGCACCTAGTGAATGACCTGCAGAGAGCTGGGACCAAAGTAACAAAGCCTACCATCAGTAACACACTACGCCGCCAGGGACTCAAATCCTGCAGTGCCAGACGTGTCCCCCTGCTTAAGCCAGTACATGTCCAGGCCCGTCTGAAGTTTGCTAGAGAACATTTGGATGATCCAGAAGAAGATTGGGAGAATGTCATATGGTCAGATGAAACGAAAATATAACTTTTTGGTAAAAACTCAACTCGTCGTGTTTGGAGGACAAAGAATGCTGAGTTGCATCCAAAGAACACCATACCTACTGTGAAGCATGGGGGTGGAAACATCACACTTTGGGGCTGTTTTTCTGCAAAGGGACCAGGACGACTGATCGGTGTAAAGGAAAGAATGAATGGGGCCATGTATCGTGAGATTTTGAGTGAAAACCTCCTTCCCATCAGCAAGGGCATTTAAGATGAAACGTTGCTGGGTCTTTCAGCATGACAATGATCCCAAACACACCGCCCGGGCAACGAAGGAGTGGCTTCGTAAGAAGCATTTCAAGGTCCTGGAGTGGCCTAGCCAGTCTCCAGATCTCAACCCCATTGAAAGTCCGTGTTGCCCAGCAACAGCCCCAAAACATCACTGCTCTAGAGGAGATCTGCATGGAGGAATGGGGCAAAATACCAGCAACAGTGTGTGAAAACCTTGTGAAGACTTACAGAAAACATTTGACCTCTGTCATTGCCAACAAAGGGTATATAACAAAGTATTGAGATAAACTTTTGTTATTGACCAAATACTTATTTTCCACCATAATTTGCAAATAAATTAATTAAAAATCCTACAATGTGATTTTCTGGATTTTTTTTCTTCTCATTTTGTCTGTTCATAGTTGAAGTGTACCTATGATGAAAATTACAGGCCTCTCTCATATTTTTAAGTGGGAGAACTTGCACAATTGGTGGCTGACTAAATCATTATTTGCCCCACTGTAGGTCTATAGCAGTTTGGGTCTAGAGTGTCTCCCCCTTTGAAGAGGGGGATGACCGCAGCAGCTTTCCAATCTTTGGGGATCTCAGATGAAACGAAAGGTGGAAAGCATAGACAGCCGTAGAAAAATGCTTATTGAAATGGTCAATTATCGTAGATTTATTGGTGGTGACAGTGTTTCCTAGCCTCAGTGCAGTGGGCAGCTGGGAGGAGGTGTTCTTAATCTCCATGGACTTTAAAGTGTCCCAGAACTTTTTGGATTTAGTGCTACAGGATGCAAGTATCTGTTTGAAAAAGCTAGCCTTAGCTTTCCTAGCTGACTGTGTATATTGGTTCCTGACTTCCCTGAAGTTGCGTATCGCGGGGGCTATTCGATGCTAATGCAGAAATGAATGAGCAAACCCTAAAATAGCGATGATATAAAGTGTTTTCTTCCACAGAGGACTCGGGGTCATGTGAGTACAGAGACCGAGAGAGAGAGAGAGAGAGAGAAAGAGAGAGACAGAAAGAGAGCAGGACCATAGGGCCTAATGAACAGAAACCCACAAAGTGGTACTGAAACAAACCCACAGCTCACGGAGCCATAACAGAGAAAAAAAATCCAGTACAATATTATCTCTTCCTCTCTACCTCTTCCCCTCTCCCTCTGTAAAGAAAGAGTTGAAAAAGGAGGGAATTGATAATGAAATGCCACACATTTGATGAAGACACTCTCCCATTTTACACTCTGAACTACAAAACCTTTCATGTCTCTTTCACCTGTTCCAATCTCCCTCTGCTGTCATGGCCTTGCTGTGTCTCTCTCATAACTCATGAAGTCCCAACAAGTCCCAGGGGATAGATGTTCCGTTTCCAGGGAAGATTTAGCGCGGGACTTACACTGCATCAATCAGATAGACGCACTGCATCTATGGCTGGTCCACGGGCAATGGAGCCGGGCTATGTGATTTGCTACATCACAGCACAGGTGTCAGGCCACCTCTGATGATCTAGAAACAATTAGTGTCGCACAGACAGACAGGCAGGCAGGCGGACAGGCAGACGGGCAGGCAGGCGGACAGGCAGACGGACAGGCAGACAGGTAGGCAGGCAGGCAGGCAGGCAGACGGAACAGGCAGGCAGGCAGGCAGGCAGGCAGGCAGGTAGACGGACAGGCAGGTAGACGAACAGGCAGGCAGACGGACAGGCAGGCGGGCGGACAGGCAGGTAGACGGACAGGCAGGTAGACGGACAGGCAGACAGGCAGGCAGACGGACAGGCAGGTAGACGGATAGTCAGACGGACGGGCAAGCAGACGGACAGACGGATAGATCCAGGGTGTGTGTGTTGACCACAGATTAATAAAACGGACAGGACACAGAGTTCGAGGCTGAAGATAGTGACAGTACAAGGGAATGTCCTTTAGGAGTGTGCTGTTGAACTGAAAGCACAGCTGGACTCTCGATTTAGGGCGTCACGGTACAAATGGTGCAGCCAAACAGGAAGAACACAAAACAATCCCTTCTGAGGAGGTATGAAAACTCTTCCAATCTGATTTGATATTCTCTACCTGGATTAAAGTGAATCACTGTCATCGTCATAACAGCTGTTCTACAAGGACCTGGAACTGGTAAACAAGACATAATGCTGTAATGTTACATCCATACCTGTCGTCTGTGATCAGGTAACCTGAACATATGTGAGAATGATTGGAAACAAAACTTGCATACACATGGGCTCTGCATGGTACCAGAGAAGTCAGGGTAGGGTCCAGGGGAAGGAGATGATTTATTATGGTGTGCATGTAAGGTTGCCTGGCTACCCAAACTTGGCCGAACTCCATGCCCATGAACGCTTCCTCTCCGAAATGAGTCTGGATTCGAGTCCCTCCCCAGGTGATTTCAAACACATTGTAACCATTCTGATTGGTCGGAAACCAATGGGTTGGGCCAGAGCCAGAACACACGTGGGTAAACTACTTTAATGATGGCAATCTCAGAATGAAGTGCGTGACGAACGTAGAGCCGTGGAAGAATTCAGTTTGAGTCATCAGGCACGGTGAGGTGGGGTCACAGAAGACTCGGTCGGAGGGTGACAGTAAAATGACACCCCTGCATATCCCCTAAATGACACCCCATTCTGGCACCAATGGGACTGACTAGTAATGAAACCCCTGCTATACAATCATGGCGCAATTCACAGTTGTGTTAGAGTAAAGGCAGACAGAGAGACAATGAGACAAAAGAGGCTTGATGGCCAAGGAACAGAAACACCTTCCAAAAACATCACGGTAGAATCATTTACATGGAAACACTCACTGAGCAACCATGCAAACATTGATCTTTGAGGAATTGCATCAGTGTCTTGCCAGTAAACGGATGAAGAGGAGACCCACATTTAGAGCAATGAATAGTGACCTATGTAGGCGTGTGCGTGCGTGTGTGTGTGTGAGTGTGCATGTAGCAGTGGAGGCTGGTGGGAGGAGCCATAGGAGAACGGGTTCATTGTAATATCTTTGGAATGGTTTCCATAAGCTTGATGTGTTTGATACCGTTCCATTCCAGCCATTACATTGAGCCTGTCCTCCTATAGCTCATCCCACCTGCCACCACTGTCATGTAGGCACGTTTGAGAATGTGGTGTACTGGTAATTGCATGGTGTTTTGTGTGTCTAATGTGTGTGAATGTATTGCGTGAGTGTGTGAGACAAGGACAGAGAGACTGAATGTACGAACAGCTTTAGACTTTCCTCCAGGAGTGCACAGCGACACTAAGAGCCTTCTGTACATGACAAACTCACCTCACACACACACACACACACACACGTAGCAAACACACACCGATGTGCTGTCCTTACCCCCCCCCCCCCACCCACTCTCACACAACAATATCACATAAAAGTGGTCAATAAAATGCGTCGTTAGGCTATGTAGTCAACTAACAGTTTGAGTTCCATCACACAGTCAAACAGACATCAGAACAATAGGCTGCATGGGGTGTGTACAGCACAAGCTGTGCTGTTCGTTGAGCCCCAGTGACACGAGGCTTGACATCCCAGCTTGTGTCGTCTCGCCCTCTCCTCTAGTGGACATATTATGTAAATGTATGTATTATGTACAGCAGGATTCAATTGGCGGCTTCACTTGAGAAATAGGCAACGCTGACTGCCCAACGTGACTACAAAACCTAACATATTTGTTTCATATGTGGACCTAAGATGATGATCTGTGTTGATTCAATTAAATTGAAATTAAAATAAAGGAAATTACCAAAATATGTTTTTTTCTTATGCACTTCCCCAAATAAATATCTGGCTTACAATTAAACTCATCTGTTTGTCAAACTGCTGCGGGATGAGTACTCACCAGAAGGTGGCGGAAGACAGCAGTACAACACAGTGTTCCCGACCAAGGATTGCTTCTGACCAACCTGTGTTTCCATTCCATGTGGAGGCAGTAATACAGCAGGACACAAAGTTGGACAACATTCAGATAGAAATGTATTATGTAGAACAAACACGCTTCTCTGGCATGTGGATTATTCATCTATATTTATTTCATTTCTATCAGAAACTTTCCACAATGTTTGTGTACTGAAAATGGCCCAGGTAAGTGAAAAGTTGTGCTGAATAAGAGAGGAGGCCCATGTTAAAAATACTAAACCACAAAATATGGTCACATGCACATTCACACATTCACACACACACACACACACACACGCTTATAGTGCCATCTCCATTACTGTAGGTGTGGTCCAGGCAGACAAGGTTCCCAGGATCCTTTGCAGGACAAATTGTATTTCCTGGTGGAGTCGGGGCCTGAGATAATGACATCACATAGTTAAGCGAGAACAGGGCTGAATGTGTGTGTTGTGTGTGTGTGTGTGTGCGTATGTCAGTGTGTGTGAAGTGGGAGGTGGGACGGCAGCTCGTGGAAGCTCTCTTCCTGCTATTGATAACATTTCCCTGTCTACTGGAGCATGATCAACTCCTGTTCGCACTATACACCCACCAGCAGTGAGATACGCTATTATAAAAACAAGCTATCAGGACATTATTCAACTCACAAACACACCCATAGAAACAGACAAGGCACACACACACACACAAAGATGTTCTCACACCAAGTGTATGATGTAGGTTCGATTCAATTTCCATTGTAATTCATGTGAAATGTAGAGAAATAGACAGCAGCTAGCTGACAGAAGAGAGCCTGCTGATGCTGAACTTTGACACCTGATCTACAGCCAGAACAAAGTCGTTAAAGCAGGAAGGAATCGCAGCCTGACAACAGGCAACAATGTAGGGACTTGGCTGGGCCATAACATTTCTACAATGCTTGGACAATGTTGCCACAGCATTGCTAAACTTCTGGCTGCAAGTCATATTGAGGACACTGAACGGTATGGTAAACCTCATTAGAACATCACTTATTAGGTTGCATATCATTATAGACACAGGGTTTTCAGTCCCGCTGCGTCCCTTTCCATCACACTGACAAATGAATGCAACACGTCCCAGGTGCATGAATCTAATGTTGCTTCGTGGTGTATTTGAGCTTATTCCGTGGCCATCTTGGACTCTCTACGGAATTCGAATGAAGACAGACGGGTCAGTCTATCTGCAGACATATGATGTTCCTTTTATAGACCTCAGCATGCTATTTTAGGTAAGGCTATCTATGCAGTTGATGGGCACTGTGCACGCCCCCAACTCCTCATTCTCTCTTACATTCTCCTCTCTCTCTCCCCTTCCCTCTCTCAGTGAAAACACAGTGCCTAGCGCCCGCTGCTCCCTGTTTATACACCAGTCATGAGTCTGACATGACCCGAGCATTTGCGTCACCCGGTGCCATGTCAACCGCGTCTGCTCGTCTGCTACTCACTATACCCAGTCAAGAGACACTTAAATCTCTATATAGCCCTATGCGTTCTACTTATATACCCGTGACCAGAATATGGATCACATTCGACATGGTATTAGCATATGCTATTCATCAGCAAAATTAACATACGACAATATTATAGACATATGGGATTGGTTAAACATAACATGCATATAAATCTAATGAATTGTTGAACTGCAATGGCACTCCACTCCCAAGAAGGAGCTAAAGAAATCGCATAAGAACAAGAGAATGTGAGGCTATTTCTGTATGTGCATCAAGTTTCCTTTAGTTTTTTTTTGTTATCCTCTCAGCTTGTTGTCTCCGCTCTCTGACACAGTTATATAAATATATATAAATATATATATATCGAGAGAGAGAGAGAGAGAGACAGAGAGAGAGAGAGAGAGACAGAGAGAGAGAGACAGAGAGAGAGAGAGAGACAGAGAGACAGAGAGAGAGAGAGAGAGAGAGAGAGAGAGAGAGAGAGAGAGACAGAGAGAGAGAGAGAGACAGAGAGAGAGAGAGAGAGAGACAGAGAGAGAGAGAGACACAGAGAGAGACAGAGAGAGAGACAGAGAGAGAGAGAGAGAGAGACAGAGAGAGAGAGACAGAGAGAGAGAGAGAGAGAGAGAGAGAGAGAGAGAGAGAGAGACAGAGAGAGACAGAGAGAGAGAGAGAGAGAGAGAGACAGAGAGAGAGACAGAGAGAGAGACAGAGAGAGAGAGACAGAGAGAGAGAGAGAGAGAGAGACAGAGAGAGAGAGAGAGAGACAGAGAGAGAGACAGAGAGAGAGAGAGCAACGGGGGGTATATGTGCAGAGAAGCACCCCTCAGTAAAATGCAGGCTTGGGGACTCCAGTGCAGCTGTATAGGGAACAGTGAACTTGGCGACTGATACAATGTTTTTCTGCTCCAGAAAAGAAGTGGTACAGATAAGTGTCGGTCAATATGTAGTCCACATTATACAACCAAAATATGTGCACTCATCTGTTACTTTGTTTCCATAGAGGTATACAAAACCAGATCATTTCCTTTCAGTTATTAGAAGTGAATGGTTTAGGTAGGTTGTTACAATGTAACAATATGCCAAGGCTAGTGTTTTTGTCATCACAAACAGATACCGTAAGTCGCGTTCCAGTTGGAACGCTACAGGGAACAGGAAGCTGTGGGAATAATTATTTATGGGCACAGGTGTGTTCCATCCTTTGTTTTTCTCATCTAATTCTGACAGGTTCTTTCCTTTTGTTCTTCCTTTATATCATTTAATCATTTATTTTGGGATGTTTTCAAAGATAAGAATATTCTGTTCATAGGTTAAACATCTCTCTCTCTGTGTGTGTGTGTGTGTATGTGTGTGTGTGTCAATACGTACGTGTGTGCTATGCCCATCAACTTCACATCTATTCCACTCTAATTAAGGTTACCTAATGTAACCCTGGTTCTATGTTATTATGAGTAAGGTCTCTCGCTTTGGTTAATGCCTTGTTAGGGGGCTTCCATTCGCACAACATCTGTCATAGACCGACAAGAACAGCAGCCAATAGTGGACCACTCCACTTATACAACGGGCCTCAACGGGCCTCATCTTTAGGCACTGCAATAGAAGCTGACATTTTAACAACCTAAACGCTGGTTTTACTGCACTGTATGTTTTTTCTTCTTCCACAGAAGTCAATGGAAACAAAAAAACGTCAACAATAACTACACATATCAATCCCACTTTTCAAAAATAGCAAACCACCACTCCGCTCCCAGTAGTTTCCATCCCCTACTTTCTATTTTTAAAAAAAAAGTTATTTACCCCTTCACCTAAACCGGGTTCGTATACTACTCCCAACCCAACCCTTCCCTTTAAACCTAAAATCTCTAGCTAATAATTCCAGGAATTTGAGTGCGTGGCTTAGTTTGCTCAGCACGGGGAAAAGCAGTAGGCATAACTCTGGTAGAGAAGGTTTTGACGCATTATATGTGAGCTACTCAAAGCCTGACCGTGGGGTCCCTACAGCTCAGTTAACCAGTAGTAGCCTGGTGGACTAAACGCCTAGCTGCAGTTAGCACTTCCTTAGCCAAAGAGAGGCTCTTACAGGCTAAAAATCTCCCATGAACGTAGTACCGAGAGGCACAACCAGTCAGCGAGGGCACTGGGTGGCTAAATGAATGGAGATGTACTGCTACCCAGTGTAGGTAGAAAAGCAGAAAGAGCTAGCTCTAAGCGTGTACTGGCAGGTGGAAGCTGTGTGGCTAGTCCTGGCGTTAGCTAGCTACTGTTCGCCCGGTGGGTCAATTGCCTAGCTATTGCTACTGTAGTACACTGCTTGTTGAATACAAAGCAACTGGTGTAAGTCTTAGGTGAGCTAGCTGGTTAGTTTCGCCTGGTAGCGGTGGATATGAGTCCGTAGAGTGGGCTACAAGCATGTCGTAAGTGGCACACAATCAGCTGGAAAGCACCACTAGTTGGCGTTGCTCTATATGCAAAACAATTTTAGGTTGGTAAGTTAGTCTAGCGGCCAGCTATCTGAACATTTAACCAACCATTGATTTTGTTAGTCACTTCCACTCAGATATAATATTAAAAACTGCAAAATTTCTCTCCACCCTATGGCAAAATGTGCATAATTGCAGGAAATTTGCTGTAAAATTGATATTTGATCTCTCTGCCCCATGGCAAAACTTGTTTTTTTCTATCTCCACTGCCCAACCAAATGTTATTTATGGCCCCCAAAAGGCTAGTGCTGGCTCTGACTAAGTCAGTATGAATGTGGGTACACAGACCTGTGAGCCATTGCAGCCCCTTTTTGTGGCCCCCACCTCCATAAAAACTGACCATTCCTGGCTTAGAGTGTGGCTAACCGAATCTCAAAAGTCTATTTCCTTTCTTCCACCTTGGTGGGAATAAGCAGCACGAATCAGGTAGCAAAGCGGGCTGGTAGGGCGAGAGCTAGCCATGTGGCGCTAGCTGAGCCAGAGAAGTAGCTTTGCTGCGAGCTCAATCCTCTCGATTAGAAGCTGCTGTGCTACACTCGGTGGCAGAGTCTTTGAGGTTCACCTGTGTAACACAGGTGAAAGTCAGAGGTCGAAGTTGATGCTGAGAAGAGTAGAGGATTTTATTTGAATCCGCGAGGAAGACGAAAGAAGTGAGGATGGGAGAGGACTATGGCCCATTATATAGGAAGTAGAGTGGTCTATGACAGATGTTGTGTGATCGGATCTTCCTAGACTCTGCCCCTAACAAGGCATTACTCAAAGTGAAAGACAGAATGGGTCATTTAAATAGTATCGAACTGGCTGACCTCTAATATTGTGTGGGCGGTTCAAGAACTTGCAGGGGGCACTGCCAAGGACTGTGGGTGGGCACACGGCTGGGTACATTGTCCATTCTGCCAACACTGCCAGGCTGCAGCCTAAAGCCAATCATCAACTTTAGTACTTTGAACGCAACTATTTACTAAATCTGTCCATTACATATTTGGGGGTTTTCCATGTGACTAAGCATCAGGCTGGAGAATGAATGGTAGGCTATACTTAATTCAATGATTGGTATATCTTGGTGCACTTGTTTCAGTTCCTGAAACGGCTTTGACAGAATAAAGAAAACAAAATTCAATAGCAAACGTACCCCCACCCTTCCCCCTTCTTTAAATAAAATACATATAACCTTGCACAGATGTATTTTATAAAGTAGTATGTAGGCCTATGTGGTGAAAATATTGTCAATGAGTATTAAAGGAGTTTTTCTTTAAGCCTGAAGGCTGTGGAAAGTCCTAAGGAAAGCCCCTACTGCCCACATTGAGTGCCCTGCCTAATGGAAGCCACACTATGTACGCCACATCCTAATGGTCATGAGTGTCAGTCACAGAGTTGCTGACCCTGTACTCATGGTTTGTTTGGTTTCCCCATTGATCCCTGTGTCTAACCTATAGGCTTACACTATCGGGCATACTGTATCTCCTCTCTGGACTTTGCCTTAATGTCTCTAAGTCTCTCCTTCTGTCTGGTCTGTGTGCATGTCTGTCTGTCTGTCTGTTCGTTTGTCCGTATTGTCCTGTATGCATTGTACACGTGCCTGCCTGTCTCTGTGTGTGTCTGCTGAGGTGTGAGGAGGGACAGTGTGACTGGTGACCCAGTCACTCCACATGGCGGCTGCCCGTACCCATTGTTCCTGGAAAATGGCAGATGAGAGTAGTGTGCTCTGTGGAAACAAAACAACTCCCTGTCTATAATCCCACAGAGTGGAACTAATCCACGGGCACAGGCTCACATTATCTCACCTCCTCCTTCAACACATACAGATGTATGGCCTTAATTTGATCACTCTGCTGTTTCGGAAATGTCCTGCACAGTAGGAAATGAACACTTAACGTATTCTAGGTTGAAAAAGGTTTCTAAAGATTGTAATTTCCACTTTACATTTTCAGACTCGATTTGCTCTGACAAAAAAAACGCATCATTTAAAAACAATAATCCACACACTTATTCACATTTCCTATTGCTGCAAGGATTATTTTCCTGTTGTGAGAATGATCAAATTAAGATCCTACATCTGTAGGCCTACTACAGTATATGGATGAAGATATACAAAACCCCAAAATGTCAGCAGGTTAATAGCCTACTGTATGTCTAAGAGTTTAAATAAAACATTGTCAATGTAGTAGAGCACCCATAGCAATACACTGAATAATGTAATAACTGTAGGCCTCCTTTTAGGCCCAATCCATAACAAATCCACATGCTGAAGTTGTCAATGGCAGCTTCAAGCTCAAAAGGTTTCAAAGGCTTGTCGTCATTGCATTGGGAACGACTTAATAGCCACTGACTATCATTGACTTTTGGACCAATTTCATACAAACAGGAATGTGATAGCATACATTGCTGCCAAGCTCGTGATAGCCCACTTCCTCAAAACGGTTACATTGTATCACAGAGGTTTTCCCTTCTGTAGCAGTGTGTGGATACATTCACTGGGGAAGCCAAGCCAGTAAAAAAAGCCATATTAGTTCATATATAACTATAACCCATTAGTTAATTCACCACAATAAGGCTGTGACAACAAAAATACTAAATTCACACAGTGGTGGAATAAATTCAACTACACATACGTTTGCATCATCACAAAAGCGGAGAGCAACATCTGTCCAGCAATGTTCCCTCATATTTTTTGGGGCACTGATCAAATATTTGGTCTTGTGAGCAGAAACTTGAAAGTTGTGAGAATTTTCTGCAACTTCCAGCGAGCGTTTACAGTGAACCCTGAGGCTGTACCCTTACAGTTTTAGACAGTATCCAATAGGCCATTGTGGTTATTTCAGCATAATGTAGGCCTAGCAACAAAACCAATCGAGCAAATCCCATAACATTTTCACATGGAAATAGCTTCTGTTGATGTCTATGATGTAGCCTACAATAGCCTGTATGTGGTGTTCAATGCAGGCCTACATTGCATGAGACTTTTAAAAAGTTTATAAAGGGCTTGACATGAATTCATGATTTATTTAGTTGGTCTGACGTCAGACGTCCTTTGTCCTCGTCCTGTCCCATGTATATATGTTTTGTATCTTTTTGTGCCTATTTTTTTATATCTTTTTTCTAAAAACTCAACTTCAAAACACTCTCCTGTAACCCGCCTCACTAAATGTGGTGCGGATCTGTTTTTTTTTCTTTTTCAAAAGTATTATTTACCTCGTATCTGAAATCCACAACAGAAGCTAGCCAGTTCACTAGCTAATGTTAGTATTCAGCTAACCACAACTAGCGGTCATCAGCTATCCTTTAGCTCGGAAAGCTATCGCCAGTTTTGAACAACGCGACTCAGACCAGAGCATAACGGACCTATTTTTTCTCCATATCCCTGGATTTCTACCGCAAGCTTTGGACATTTACACCTGGATCTTGCAGCTAACTAGCTGCTATCCGAGTGACTATTGGCTACCGTCGATTCCAGAGCAAACACCAATTATCCCAGAGCTAGCCAGCTGAAGAGTTCCATCATCCACTCCTGGGCTTCAATCACCTATCCGGACCCGTTTTACTGCCAATGCGGAGCCCCACCTTCACGACTGGAATACCAACGTTATCTGCCCGAGGGAGTTATTCAACTGGCCCCTCCATCGCGACGTAACCTGAACGCCCATCTGCTAACTGCAGCCCGCTAATCGTTAGCTGTCTTGAGCATATCGGCTGCTATCTGAACAGGTCTATCGAACAATCTTCTTGGGCCACTATAACTATAACTATTTTGACAATTTGATTGGTCCCCTCTACCACACGGAACCCACTAATCTACAGACGGAAACGCACGGGTGGCTAAAAACAGACCTCCATCTTCTGCAAGCTTGCTACCCATGGCTTGGCTAGCTGTCTGAATCGCCGTGACCCAACCAACCTCACTACTCACTGGACCCTTATGATCACTCGGCTAACCATGCCTCTCCTTAATGTCAATATGCCTTGTCCATTGCTGTTCTGGTTAGTGTTTATTGGCTTATTTCACTGTAGAGCCTCTAGCCCTGCTCATTATACCTTATCCAACCCTTCAGTTCCACCACCCACACATGCGATGACATCACCTGGTTTCAATGATGTTTCTAGAGACAATATCTCTTTCATCATCACTGAAATGCCTAGGTTTACCTCCACTGTATTCACATCCTACCATACCTTTGTCTGTACAAAGGTATGGCGAGCAGGCCTTTCTATTCGACCTGGCCAGGGTATCCTGGAAGGATATCGACCTCATCCCGTCAGTAGAGGATGCCTGGTTATTTTGTTTAAATGCCTTCCTCACCATCTTAAATAAGCATGCCCCATTCAAGAAATTTAACACCAAGAACAGATATAGCCCTTGGTTCTCTCCAGACCTGACAGCCCTTAACCAACACAAAAACATCCTATAGCGTTCTGCATTAGCATCGAACAGCCCCAGTGAAATGCAAATTTTTAGGAAAGTTAGAAAACAATTAGTTAGAAAAGCCAAGGCTAGCTTTTTTAATGCAGAAATTTGCAACACAAACTCAAAAAAGTTCTGGGACATTGTAAAGTCCATGGAGAATAAGAGCACCTCCTCCCAGCTGCCCACTGCACTGAGGATAGGAAACTCTGTCACCACCGATAAATCCACTATAATTGAGAATTTCAATAAGCATTTTTCTACGGCTGGCCATGCTTTCCACTTGGCTACCCCTACCCCGGTCAACAGCACTGCCCCCCACACAGGAACTTGCCCAAGCCTTCCCCATTTCTCCTTATCCCAAATCAGTCAGCTGATGTTCCGAAAGAGCTGCAAAATCTGGACCCCCACAAATCAGCCGGGCTAGATAATCTCGACACCATTCTGTATACTTCTGGCCCTTCTTTAGACACTGTGTTAATAACCCTCCAGACGAGCTTCAATGCCATACAACTCTCCTTCCGTGGCCTCCAATTGCTCTTAAATACAAGTAAAACTAAATGCATACTCTTCAACCAATCGATGCATGCACCTGCCCGCCTGCCCAGCATCACTACTCAGGACGGTTCTGACTTAGAATATGTGGACAACTACAAATACCTAGGTGTCTGGTTAGACTGTAAACTCTCCTTCCAGACTCACATCAAAAATCTCCAATCCAAAGTTAAATCTAGAATTGGCTTACTATTTCGCAACAAAGCATCCATCACTCATGCTGTCAAACATACCCTCGTAAAACTGACCATCTTACCAATCCTCGACTTCGGCGATGTCATTTACAAAATAGCCTCTAACACCCTACTCAACGACGTGGATAACAATATCCCTATACTTTTAGCTTTAGCCAGCACCATCTTCAGATTAGCCTTAACGTCGGTAGCCCTGCCCCCTGGTAAACAGTGTATGATCGCTGGATGATTAGTTTTAAGTCTAATACTGCCGGTAATGGAGTCGCCAATGACTAAGGCTTTCAATTTGTCAGAGCTTCGGTGTCTCAGACCCCGTAACGGGAGGAGTAGAGACCCCACGAAGGCTTGGCCTCTGACTCTGCCCAGTTTCTTAATGGGGAGAACCGGTTGAAAGTTTCTGTCGGCTGAATGAGCGACACCGGTTGAGCATTCCTACAGCATTTCCTTCCAGAAGCCATGAGAAAATTGCCCGGCTGCTGGGACTGTGCGAGGGCATTTAAACCACTATCTGTACATACTGATGGCATAGACGCTGTTTCATCCTTTCCTACACTAAAATTACCCTTGCCTAACGATTGCGTCTGAAGCTGGGCTTGCATTGCATTGCATTGTGTTGTATGATGCAAGAAACCACTTTATAAAATGTATTATTATTACTGCACCATTGTCACACCCAGGGTGTGACTAGGGTGGGTGGTCTAGTTTTTTCATTTCTATGTTGGCCTGGTATGGTTCCCAATCAGAGGCAGCTGTCTGTCGTTGTCTCTGATTGAGGATCATATATAGGCAGCCTTTTCCCACTGGGTTTTTGTGGGATCTTGTCTATGTCTAGTTGCTTGCGAGCACTACATTAGTTTCACGTTTCGTTTTGCGCTTTATTGTTTTCTGTGAGTTCCATCCAATAAACATGTGGAACTCTATGCATGCTGTGCCTTGGTCCATTAATTCAACCAACTATCGTGACAGAAGATCCCACCACCAACGGACCAAGCAGCGTGCCCAGGAGGATCCTGGGCCTGGGAGGAAAACCAGGAGTGGAGGACATCCTGGACTTGGAAGGAAATAAATGTCAGGAGACAAAAGCCTGCCATGGAAACAGGCGGAAGCAGTGAAGGAGGAACAACGACGACGCCAGGGTTCGGGGGGGCACATGGAGTGGTCGGCGGAGCCAAGGGGTGAACCAGAGCCAGTCAGGGAGTCGAGTGAGGAACTTGACAAAAGATTCTATCAAAGAATATCAACACCTGCAGCTCTGATCTGAAAAGCTCCTTCACTCATGATTGAAAGCCCACTTAAGCTAGCTAGCTACTGCAGGACATCAACAAAGCAGGCCAGAAACAGACACATTTTTCTGATAATGATGACCTGTTGCTTAGGATGTGATTTGATTTGTGCAAAGTCAAATGTTTAGGTTACGTCAGTAACCCCGGTTCTCTGATAGTATGAGTGAGTTATTTCACTTATGGTATATGCCCCCAGCGTATTCGTCAGAAGCCTTTATTACAGCAGCCATGATTGGCCGGACATCGAGACGTGTGCGTCGGGAAGGGTGTCTCTCCTACCCTATAAAAAGGTCCAACGCAGCGTCTCTGAGCCATTACAAAATAAGCAATACCTCTTCCTCACTCATGCAAGGAGGGTGGTCTTGTGAAATACCTCACTCATACTATCAGAGAACCGGGGTTACGGTTGTAACCGAAAGTTCTCTTTCAAGTATTTATTTTGGTATTTCCCTTATGGGATATACTGACTCCCGTGTTGCCAGACAAGCTTATCCTGACAATGACTGCCCTGTGCGATATATCACACAAAATCGGGCTTTGCCCTCAGAAGATCCTACACGTTAAACAGTATGCGCCAGGGTCGGTGCAGTGACATTGAGCCTATAAAACTTTGCAAATGTAAGAGGCGAAGCCCAACTCGCTGCTGAGCAAATATATTGGATAGATAGGCCCTTAAATAAATCCCAGGATGTAGCCATTCCTCTAGTGGAATGAGCCCGTAGGCCAGCAGGAGACTGAAGACCCTTACTTGTGTAGGCCAAAGCGATAGCCCTCACTATCCAGTGGGAGAGGCGTTGTTCAGTGAGCAATTTACCTGTGTGAGGTTTCGCCCAGGCAACTGATCACATTTTCTAAATCCCTTTGTCCTGTCCATGTAGATTGCCAGAGCGCACACCGGGCACAACATATGCAAATGTTGATGTTTCCGGAGAGGAAAAGAGTGGGAGATAAAAAGCTACCAGCTCAAGGGGAAGATGCATCAAAGATGGGCTAATAATCTTAGGGAGGCGGGGTTAGGCCGCAATGATACCTTATTGGTACCGGGTGCAAATTGTACACATAATGAGTGCACTGAGAGTGTGTAAATGTCACTTACACGCTTGGCGGAGGACAATTCTAGTAATAGCACGGCCTTAAATGAAAGCATCTTCAGCTCCACCTGATCCAGGGGCTAAAAGGCTGTTAGCATAGAGTATTCAAAACAATTGATAAATCCCATGACCGGGAAAGCTGTTTTGGACACCGGATGCAAACAATGTGCACCCTTCATAAAACGGGCAACAAGAGGGTGTTGGCCAGCCGAAATATCTGCTAGATATACCTTAATAGTCAGAGCACTGGAATGGCACTGTCTGTGATTTAGTGCACCATTCCTCAAACATGTGCCATTTACAACTATAAAGGGACCTGGTGGATGAGGCTCTAGCACTCTGAATAGTCTAAATAACATTTTGGGGAAACCCGGCAGTGTTGAAGTTGAACCATTCATGGCCCAGGCCCAGAGTGCCAACCGTTCCGAGTGAGGATGGAAAATCTCCCCTCGTGGCTGGTCCCGACGCAGGGGGAGGGGCCACGGTTGATCGCATAGTGGGGGGAATGCACACAGGAGGACGTGTCCACGTGCGCCAATGCATCCACTCCCATCGGTGTATCCCGAGTATTCTCTATTGATGCATAAAGATCCACTGCTGGAATGCCGAAGTGCATCCAAACCTGATTGGCTACCTCTGGGTGGAGCTTCCACTCTCCGTATAGAGGGTTCCCCCTGGAAAGTAAATTTGCCCCCAGATTCAGTACTCCCGGTACATCAGTAGCTCTCAGTGACTGGAGATGCACACTGCTCCACATAATCACTATGTGTGCCAGTGTGTGTAAGTGAGGTAATTGCAGTCCCCCTTGTCTGTTTATGTAAGCCACAACAGTGGTATTGTCTGTTCTGACTAGAACGTGACGACCCTCCAGAAATGTGAGGAACGTCTTTAATGCTAGGGACACTGCAAGGAGTTCCAGGCAGTTTATATGAGTAGATCGGAGATGGGGTCCCCACACCCCGTTGACTGTTCTGCCCTCGTGGGTCGCACACCAACACGAGAGAGATTAGTCTGCACAACTCTGCCAGGACCTAGGATCAAGAGAGACGCTCAAGTCTTTTAGTACTATATCTCTTGACACAATGATGAAAATAATCATGGCCTCTAAACCTTCAAGCTGCATACTGGACCCTATTCCAACTAAACTACTGAAAGAGCTGCTTCCTGTGCTTGGCCCTCCTATGTTGAACATAATAAACGGCTCTCTATCCACTGGATGTGTACCAAACTCACTAAAAGTGGCAGTAATAAAGCCTCTCTTGAAAAAGCCAAACCTTGACCCAGAAAATATAAAAAACTATCGGCCTATATCGAATCTTCCATTCCTCTCAAAAATTTTAGAGAAGGCCGTTGCGCAGCAACTCACTGCCTTCCTGAAGACAAACAATGTATACGAAATGCTTCAGTCTGGTTTTAGACCCCATCATAGCACTGAGACGGCACTTGTGAAGGTGGTAAATGACATTTTAATGGCAACGGACCGAGGCTCTGCATCTGTCCTCGTGCTCCTAGACCTTAGTGCTGCTTTTGATACCATCGATCACCACATTCTTTTGGAGAGATTGGAAACCCAAAATGGTCTACACGGACATGTTCTGGCCTGGTTTAGATCTTATCTGTCGGAAAGATATCAGTTTGTCTCTGTGAATGGTTTGTCCTCTGACAAATCAACTGTAAATTTCGGTGTTCCTCAAGGTTCTGTTTTAGGACCACTATTGTTTTCACTATATATTTTACCTCTTGGGGATGTTATTCGAAAACATAATGTAAACTTTCACTGCTATGCGGATGACACACAGCTGTACATTTCAATGAAACATGGTGAAGCCCCAAAATTGCCCTCGCTAGAAGCATGTGTTTCAGACATAAGGAAGTGGATGGCTGCAAACTTTCTACTATTAAACTCGGACAAAACAGAGATGCTTGTTCTAGGTCCCAAGAAACAAAGAGATCTTCTGTTGAATCTGACAATTAATCTTAATGGTTGTACAGTCGTCTCAAATAAAACTGTGAAGGACCTCGGCGTTACTCTGGACCCTGATCTCTCTTTTGAAGAACATATCAAGACCATTTCGAGGACAGCTTTTTTCCATCTACGTAACATTGCAAAAATCAGAAACTTTCTGTCCAAAAATGATGCAGAAAAATTAATCCATGCTTTTGTCACTTCTAGGTTAGACTACTGCAATGCTCTATTTTCCGGCTACCCAGATAAAGCACTAAATAAACTTCAGTTAGTGCTGAATACGGCTGCTAGAATCCTGACTAGAACCAAAAAATTTGATCATATTACTCCAGTGCTAGCCTCTCTACACTGGCTTCCTGTCAAAGCAAGGGCTGATTTCAAGGTTTTACTGCTAACCTACAAAGCATTACATGGGCTTGCTCCTACCTATCTCTCTGATTTGGTCCTGCCGTACATACCTACACGTACGCTACGGTCACAAGACGCAGGCCTCCTAATTGTCCCTAGAATTTCTAAGCAAACAGCTGGAGGCAGGGCTTTCTCCTATAGAGCTCCATTTTTATGGAACGGTCTGCCTACCCATGTCAGAGACGCAAACTCGGTCTCAACCTTTAAGTCTTTACTGAAGACTCATCTCTTCAGTGGGTCATATGATTGAGTATAGTCTGGCCCAGGAGTGGGAAGGTGAACGGAAAGGCTCTGGAGCAACGAACCGCCCTTGCTGTCTCTGCCTGGCCGATTCCCCTCTTTCCACTGGGATTCTCTGCCTCTACCCTGTTACGGGGCTGAGTCACTGGCTTACTGGGGCTCTCTCATGCCGTCCCTGGGGGGGTGCGTCACCTGGGTGGGTTGATTCACTGTTGTGGTCGGCCTGTCTGGGTTGGCGCCCCCCTTGGGTTGTGCCGTGGCGGAGATCTTTGTGGGCTATACTCGGCCTTGTCTCAGGATGGTAAGTTGGTGGTTGAAGATATCCCTCTAGTGGTGTGGGGGCTGTGCTTTGGCAAAGTGGGTGGGGTTATATCCTTCCTGTTTGGCCCTGTCCGGGGTGTCCTCGGATGGGGCCACAGTGTCTCCTGACCCCTCCTGTCTCAGCCTCCAGTATTTATGCTGCATTAGTTTATGTGTCGGGGGCTAGGGTCAGTTTGTTATATCTGGAGTACTTCTCCTGTCCTATTCGGTGTCCTGTGTGAATCTAAGTGTGCGTTCTCTAATTCTCTCCTTCTCTCTTTCTTTCTCTCTCTCGGAGGACCTGAGCCCTAGGACCATGCCCCAGGACTACCTGACATGATGACTCCTTGCTGTCCCCAGTCCACCTGGCCATGCTGCTGCTCCAGTTTCAACTGTTCTGCCTTACTATTATTCAACCATGCTGGTCATTTATGAACATTTGAACATCTTGGCCACGTTCTGTTATAATCTCCACCCGGCACAGCCAGAAGAGGACTGGCCACCCCACATATGCTCTCTCTAATTCTCTCTTTCTTTCTCTCTCTCTCGGAGGACCTGAGCCCTAGGACCGTGCCCCAGGACTACCTGACATGATGACTCCTTGCTGTCCCCAGTCCACCTGACTGTGCTGCTGCTCCAGTTTCAACTGTTCTGCCTTATTATTATTCGACCATGCTGGTCATTTATGAACATTTGAACATCTTGGTCATGTTCTGTTATAATCTCTACCCGGCACAGCCAGAAGAGGACTGGCCACCCCACATAGCCTGGTTCCTCTCTAGGTTTCTTCCTAGGTTCTGGCCTTTCTAGGGAGTTTTTCCTAGCCACCGTGCTTTTACACCTGCATTGTTTGCTGTTTGGGGTTTTAGGCTGGGTTTCTGTACAGCACTTTGAGATATCAGCTGATGTACGAAGGGCTATATAAATAAATTTGATTTGATTTGATTTTGATTTGATTAGTCCGTCGTGACTACTTTTCTGGATAAAACAGTGGCCATCTGGGCACCCTGTGACAAAAATGTCTGTTGTCTCCAGGAGTGCAGTGCTACCATGCAGTCTATGGAGATCTGTACACGGTGATGTTTGTGACGTATTGGGTTCAGACCTAGAGACAGACCCAGCGTTGAAACCTTCTCATATTCAAACAAGGAAGGTGTTCCAAGAGTAGCTGACTGTGTTCTAAGACCTCTTGTCTCGATTGCACGTACAGCAGCCAATCGTCTATGAACATCATCAGCTGAATCCCCCTCTCTCTGAGTGGGGCTATGGCTGCCTCGATACACTTCGCAAAAACATGAGGCGAAATGAGAGGCCAAAAGGGAGTACCAGATATTCGTAGATTATGCCTTGAAAAGCAATTCTGATGGCACTCAGTGTGATGGCTGGAAAACGTTTCCGAAAAGACAGGTTAGAAAAGATCGCTTGGTGTAGCTAGTAAAAGCTTTTCTTGTTGATAACCACAAAAGCTAGCTAGCATGGTGGCTAGCTTGCTAATGATTAGTCACTGATTGGATACAGCTAACTTGGTCGTGAACGAGTTAGCCGTGTCACAGCTGTACCAGTTTCTCCCTCAAATAATATTTCTCTAACTATGGTGAAGGAAAAGGAAAATTGTCACCACCCCACAGTCCCGAGAATAGCACCCGGCGAGCTAGTTGTAAGCTCATGTCTGAACAGTTTAGCTAGTTCTAGAAAATGCAGTCGTGTTGACGTAAGTTTTCTGATGAAAAGCGATAAGAGGTGTTTGAATGACTAAGAGACACTGCCTTTTATAGGGTAGGAGGGACACCCTTCCCCGGCGCACACGTCTCGATGTCCAGATAATCATAGTTGGCATAGTACAACCAAAACGAATACTTGAAAGAGAACCAAACGGGTCTCCCTTTTGCTGTGCCAGGACAACCCACATTTGAGCTCAGTTTAACGCTGATTGGCATTTTTTTATTTAAAAAAAATATCAAGGGAGGCCAAATGCTTGCTGGCATCAATCAATCAATCAAATGCTACAGCGACAACATGTCATACTAGTTTGTTCCAGAGAGCATCAGATACAGTACATGGGCTACCCATACTGAGACAGGGGGTCGCTGTTTCCCTCACTCAGATGATTCCACCAGGAATTGATGTTAAATTATGAAAACACAAAGAGGAAAGAGACATTATTTTATCATTTTTATTGGTCAAATATTTGGAGAAGCTTGCCTTCCATTGTCATCCATGAATACACTCCACTGTTTCCCTTATATTTTAGATCCTAATATTACACTCTATGAACCTTCAACATCTTGAAGATAAATAGTCTAAACACACGCGTGGAATGTATTTTGTTTCTGTAGCAGATTGGTGTCACATGACTTGTTCATGAGCACGTGTAATTGACAGGGTAGTTCGTGGACAGAAGAGGGAGAGCGAGGCAGGAGAGATAGAGAGATGCCAGTGGGAGTTACCAGCGGAGGATCGGCGGGGGAATGGAGCGTACTTTTTGTTGATTGAGGGGGACCTACCGTTTCTCCCGCGGCAGAAGCGGTAGTTCCCTCCCCAGGACAAGCATCAGTTTCCAAATGTAACCCCAGGTGGTGGACATATATGGATATTTATAGGTTAAACAAAGAAATGTGTCTAGAACATCACCAAGACAATCCCGGAAATAACAGACATACCCTCAGCCGGTCACGTAGGCTACATTGCTGGAAGCTTTGCGTTACTGATAGGTAAGTGTACAATCAGCTGACAGACAGAGGGCTATATTTTGCCCGGGCTACTATTATTACATGCACGTTGTTGAATTGATTTCTGAATCGTAGCTAAACTCACTCCAAAATAGGCTATCTGTATGTTGGAAGGAATGCAAACACGTGTAGTCTATATGTCTTAAATGATTGGCTATGCACGCAGACTATACACTGTAGTAATGTGAATGCATAACAAGGTAGAGTGGCATGCGTTCTTCAGATTAGCTGCTCTGACAGTGTGTTTGCCCCCTCATCGTGAAGTGGGGAATTATTATAACCGATATCAATATTATGACTTTAATGTGTTGTTATTGCCTGAAATATATTGTCATAACAATATTTTAGGATTGAACTGCTGTAAAAAATCTATTTAACTACCCGAGTCACTATAGCCCCATGTCGGAATAGAATATATTATTAGAATATAATAAAACATATTTAAAGAAATGTAGGCCTATTCTAAGTTAGTCAATAAATGTAGGCAACGCTACATAAAATATTCGGACTACGGTTCAATTTGTCTACAAAGTGTAGGGTCCCTTGGAGCTTTCTTAATTTATGGAATATGAATAGTCTAGGCCTGGTGGGAAGATTAGGCTGATTTATGTTTAGCTTGAGTATTTTGTCCCAAGCATGTGAGGCTATACGATTAGCCTACTTATTATAGGCTATAACGGTAATCGCAGTCAAGTAATTATTGTATCATTTTGTTTTAGAAACGTTTCAAGCTTCTGAATACCAGAAAACATTTCAATCGAAGACAAATGTGAAACCATTTAAAGAAAAATCATGAATGAAAGAAAAACTGTGGCAAGGAGACTTTTTAATATGAAACTTCCCACAACTGTGGCACCGCTCCTCTCTCGCAGCCTAGGCAGTTGTGCTGCACTCTCGCTCTCGCACGGTGGCTCCCGTAAAAAATGAGGCGAGGACGTGGGCTACGTGCGCATCTAGCACTAGACGAGATGAAATGGAGAGCTTGGAACACACGGACCTTTTAAATCAAAGCTCTTCCCACGGACACAACAGTTTTCCAGCCTCCGGCGAGAGAGTTAGAAACGGTGAACACATATTTGGAGCTGCCGAGTTTCAACCTTTCCAAACCAACATGGGACTCAATGGACTAAACGGCTACTGCCAGGGCATAGCGCCGGTTGGGAGCGCCACGGCCGCGGAATTACTGTCTGGTCTGGCTTCAAAAACAAGCACTTCCAGCATCACGGTTTTAAAGAAACAGACGAATACTGGGCTGCCGTTCTATAACGGTGGGATTGTGTCTCCGTTCGCAACCATTGAGGGCAGCCACAGTGGTCCCAATGGTTACCCTCCGCAAGTGAAAGGGGTGGGGGAGACACCCAATGGCCTTGCACAACACCTAGGCAGCAGAGCACGCCTCGTGGAGAATGGGGACAGAACACAACATGAGAAATGCATTCTTCTAGTGAAGAGGCCCAATGGTGACCCGCAGGTCAAACAGCTGCACCATCGGAAGCGGAGAGGTGAGGAGAACCGGGACATGGGTTCTGAGACGCCCAAAGGTTGTGCCTTATCAGTGGGTTCAGGTTTAGGTACTCTAGGTATGATGGCCTATGGACCAGGTGAGTCGATAACCCCAGACTGCAAACGGAGACGAGTGTCGGAGAGCGAAGTTCACAAAGCGGAGCCCTCCAAACCCGGCAAGGCTGTCCTCCCTCTTGCTGCCAACGGCGACAGCAGCATCAGCAATAACCATAGCAACCTCAACCACTGCGCCACCCCTCACCCCTCTTTGCCCGACCCTCACAACAACAAGCTGCACCACAATGTACACAAGGTGATGCTGCTGGGCCCCGGGGTTGTTCCAGGCCAGATGTCCCCGGTGGAGGCCAACAGCATCCAGTCTCTACCGTTACCGGCCGGGGTGGGCTGGTCGGCGGAGAGTATCGCCCAGCAGTACATTGTGCCCTGCCTGACTTCCTATGGTATCTGTGTGAAGGACAGTTTCCTGGGGCCACGGCTGGGTGAGTCGGTGCTGGGCGAGGTGGAGAGTCTGAACCGCAGCGGGAAGTTCCGGGGGGGTCAGCTGGTCAGCCAGAGGAGCATCCCCTCACGGAATATCCGTGGAGACCAGATCGCCTGGGTGGAGGGGCACGAGCCGGGTTGCGAGGGCATCGCCATGCTGATGGCACACATCGACGAGGCCGTGATGCACAGCGCTGCCCACGGGCAGCTGGGGGACTGTGTCATCAATGGACGCACCAAGGTGAGAGAACTGGAAGGGTGGGGGAGGACCGAGGGGCAGGGTAGCAGGTAGAGACGGTGGGTTTGAGGACAGGAAGGGACGGCGTCATCACTTGGAGCGCCAAGATGAGGGGAGATGTGGGACGAGAAGCTGGGGAAGAGGGAATATAGAGAATTGTGGAAGGGAACAGGGTGAGCTGGGGACTCAGTGTCATCAATGGCCATATCATGCTGATGAGGATCGAGGGGTGAGAAGGAGGAGAGACTGAAATAGAAAGGATTAGTACCAATGTCAACGTTTTATATAATTCTACGCCATAGATAGGGGGGTGCGGTGTCCCATTTTGATGACATCATCTACTGTGATCCTGAACTGGCACTATCATATAACTGACAAAAGGGTGGGTATGTAATCCTGTCTGTTCTCCCTCAGGTAAGTGGGGCCATAGCTGTCCTATATACCCCTGACTTCTCCCATGCCAGTGTATGCCCTTATTGTCATGCCACTGTTTATGCCAATGTTCTCATACCACTGGCAGCAAGTCAACCTTCTGGGAGCTATCTGGTCTGAGATCGGTGTTTCACTAGCTTTGAAGACCCGCTCTTTCAATCTCTCACCCATACGCAAACAAGGCATTCTTGTGGCTGGTTTGGTAAGGGTGCGTGTGTTTGATTGGTTGGTGTCTGTTTGGATGGCTGTGTATGTTTGATTGTTTGCTTGCCTAGCCTATTGTAGGCAACTTCTGTATGGCTATGTACGTATGCGCTTGTTTGGATCATTTTTGTCTTTGTGTTTGAGATTATGAATGTATGAAAGAATGGTTCTTTTTAACCGTCCTCCGCATAGCATAAAACATTAATATTACAAGCTTAGACAATGGCCAGACAGGTTTGGGTTCAATTCAAATTGAAGTCACTCAATTCAGGAAGCAAAAAAAATGTGTGTGTGTGTGTATACACATTATTTTTTTTAAATGAATAGTTTCTCCTTTTCAGTTCATTAAGAATTCCCTGAAAAGCCCTGTTCAGTTATTTAATTGGAATTTCAGTTGACTTCCTGAATAGACTGACTTTCATTTGATTACCAAGGCGCAGTAGTTGGCTACAGTGCTGTAAGCTGTCAGTGAGCTTGCCCAGTGACGCAGGTCTGGATATTTGAGCCAGGTCCTACGTCTATCTTTGCGTATTATGTCACGGTCCTACGTCTGTCACCCAGTCTCACTACATTCTCCCAGGTTTCCATCCCACCCTGACCCAGTTTCTCAGCCCACTCCCAAAGCAGGGTTCAGACCTTTCTAGTCCTTGGTTCAACTAGACTAGAGCATGGTTTGAGTCCTGTACAAGCCGCAGTACATTATACTGAATATAACCCTATTGTGTTTCACTGTAAGTCACTTTGATATAATCTGCTAACTAGTGACTGTGTTATATTAACATATTATCTCAGTTGTTCACTACTGAACCTTGACCCCAGGGTCTGCCTCTTATCAGTGGCGTTAGTCATTGAAGGACTGTCTAGACTTTGTTACGCCACATTTACTCAAAGAGCTTGAAATGAAATATTTCACTTCAATATTTATAGTAGATAAAGTAGTGATGGTGGGGATAGAAGTTGTGATAGAAGTGGTAGAGGGCATAGCAGTAATAGTTGTGGTAGTTGTAGCCTTAATAGAATTAGTAGTAGTAGCTATAATGTAGGGTACTACGTGTAATAGTTGAGGTAGTTGTAGCCTCACTAGTGGTAGTAGTTGGGCAATTCCATGGTAGCGGAATTACGCTGAGACTCACATTTTTTAACTTTAAAATATATACCAAACAAAAACCATTGCTTTCAAAGTTGAACAAACCATAGAACTCTATGCACAAGGACTACTTTGAACAATTTCACACAAAGTTTTACAAAAACACATTACGTGAAGAACTGTGCAGATACAAAGTTTGGTAACCGAACAAAACTGAGATTTTATCAAGCTTTGCATCGGCACAGTTTTTCCAGTAAATGTGTTTTTATTTATTTGAGTGAATTGTTCAAAGCAGTCGTTGTGCTTTGAAATCAATATTTGTTTTTTGTTTGGCATACATTTTAAAGTAAAATAATCTAAACGTATTTCCATTATAGTGGAATTGCCCAGTTGTAGTGTAGGGTGGTAGTAATAGTTGTAGCTTTAGGAGTAGTAGTAACTGTAAGGTAGGGTAGTAGTAACTGTAGTGTAGGGTGGTAGTAATAGTTGTAGCTTTAGAAGTAGTAGTAACTGTAAGGTAAGGTAGTAGTAACTGTAGTGTAGGGTGGTAGTAATAGTTGTAGCTTTAGAAGTAGTAGTAACTGTAAGGTAAGGTAGTAGTAACTGTAGTGTAGGGTGGTAGTAATAGTTGTAGCTTTAGAAGTAGTAGTAACTAAGGTAGGGTAGTAGTAACTGTAGTGTAGGGTGGTAGTAATAGTTGTAGCTTTAGAAGTAGTAGTAACTGTAAGGTAAGGTAGTAGTAACTGTAGTGTAGGGTGGTAGTAATAGTTGTAGCTTTAGAAGTAGTAGTAACTGTAGTGGTGGTAGTAAAAGTTGTAGCTTTAGAAGTAGTAGTAACTGTAGTGTAGGGTGGTAGTAATAGTTGTAGCTTTAGAAGTAGTAGTAACTGTAAGGTAGGGTGGTAGTAGTGGTAGTCATAGTGGTACTGCAGTACTTGTTCAGTGGGTCAGAACCTCTCATGGGGTGCAGTGTGTGTGTGCGTGCGTGCGCGTCTGCGTACACTACATTATCAAACCGTAGCTGCGCGTGGCGACCCCGTCGGAGTAGTAGAGATACACCTTTGCCCCCGCATTGACATACTTTCTGGAATACCCAGACGCCATGTGTTTGAACAGGGACGTCACTCTCCCAGTCATCAGCCCTTTGCTCCTCTGTCATGGAACTGACTATTCTTCTTCCAGGTCAAAGGTTATGCTTGCTCTGGTCCATGAGTGTGGCAGGCAGGCAGCTGATGCTAAATGGGTTAGTTGAGCCACAAGCCAATGTCCCTGCTCATATGTTCCATCACAACTCCCCTACCCTTGTCTTGGCATACTGTGCCATCTTGAACGGAAAGAATGTCCTTGCTGTGTGTTATGTAGTGTGGTGGAAGTGGATAGAACAGTAGCAATGAGTCATAGATCAAGGTATGAATTGAGGGGGTGGAAGTGGGCGAGGCAAAGATTAGAATAACAGAAAGGGAGGGAGGAGTTCGGCTAATTTACAAGGTCATTGCGCCAGCAGTTCTCTGCTCTTTAATGTTTCTTTTTTTTTTTTAAGGTGCAATATGCCATTTCCTGGTTGCAGAATTTCTACTAGTTTCCTAATTTCAGTTTGTGACCAAACAAGCAATATATAGTGTAGAATATCATTGTACCATCTAAACTGCTGTGAAATATATTTTCAATAACCAAAAATATTGTATTTTCAGCTGTTTGGAGTAAAACGTAAAAGACGCAAAAACAAAACTTAAGAAAGGGAAGCATAGAAATAGTGCACATAGAACAGATCAACCGCTTGTTGGACTTGCTTTCAATGAGAATTACAGATCTATAATGCACTTTTCTATGTGAATTTAGTCAGGTCTCCTAAAAGTTACATATTGTAGCTTTTAATACTTTTTATTTATTGGTTTTTAAATTGCAACAGAATCACAACAAAAGCTATATAAATTTACCCCCAACCTGAAACTTGCTTTCGTTTTCCTATGTCGATCTGTATTAGCCTACTGTCTATATGGCTCAGTAAGTACTGTCCCCCACCATTGTTTCTCTCTAATGTTATGTGTCTATTCTTTCTCGTTGTTCCCTCTTTTTTTCCCCCCACTTCTTTCTTTCGGTCCTCTCTCCCACTCCCTTTCTCCTGCGTCTTATCAGCCCCTCTAGCTTCTCTGCCAAACTATTTCCCCTCCGTTTCCTTGGTAACAGGGCCATACAGAGCGTAGCACTGCAGTGTGTGTGTGTATGTGTGTGTGTGTGTGCCCAGAATAATGCCACCATAGCACCAGCTGGAGCTCAACCCAATGCAGCTTCAGCAAACACACACCAGCTCCATCCAAGCACAACGCAGCAGCGACAATATATCACAAGAAAAGGCGCAGTGAAAGAGTGGTAGAGCGAGAGATGGGTAGAGAGAGCGAGTAGTAGATGAAGAGAAGTGTGGAGGAGAGAAGGAAGAAGAAGATATCTTAGGCAGGGAGAGATGGATGTTATTTCGAAGGAGTGAGATGAGAGGTGGTTCAGAGGGATAGACAGCGCCCGATGCAGCAGCGCCAGCCGTATCATGAGTGTCTAGTGCAGTGTGTCCTCAGATGCCCCTCCCAGAGAGACTGCCGCGCTGCTGCACACAGGAACAGCCAGGGAGATGCTAGCAACTAGCATTTAGCCTAGCGCACTCACGATCCAGTACCAAGCTAGCTGCTAAGACAAAGAGACATGTAAAACAAATGACGAGAGCTTTACATAGGCTTTAAGGTACTGAGAGGATCACATTGCTCTTCGCACTACTCCTTACCCGTTCAGTTTACAGAAGGCCGAAGGATCATGTAACCATTGCACTCGAATGCAAAACCGTTGTAAAGATGAGCATTTACTTTTCTCTGGGTGACCTCCTAGGGGATTTTAGTGCTTGTTGTTTGTCCTGGGAGAGTAGGCTCTGGAAGAGCATGGTTCTTGTGATCTCAGCTTGTTTTGGAGCTTTTTACAGCAGGGGTTGATGACTCATACTGACTCTGAGAGCAATCCGGACTGCGTTTCGGTGTCCTATGCCAAACAGTCACACATTCTCTACTTACTGTATGAACACATGCCCACTCACCTTTCAAGCGATTCTCACACACAGAGAGCACTTCCCAAGTGCAGTCCATCTTGGGTTTGAAATTCAGCGTGTCACTGTTTGTGTCTCGGTGTGCGTGTGTTCTAGTGTGTGACTGCCTGTGTGTTTACGTTGTGTTTTGTTTGCGTGTGTGTGTGTGTGTGTGTGTGTGTGTGGTCTCAGATTATGCTGACAGTAGGCTGGGTTGGTTGCGTTTGCATAAAGAGTCACACTGGTGGGTAGTGTGACGTTCTGATTTACAGAGCAGGGGAGAAAAGAGTGTACATAGTATAAATGACCTCTTTGTCAGGTTACTGGAAATGGAGGAGCATACACACACACACACACACACACACACACACACACACACACACACACACACACACACACACACACACACACACACACACACACACACACACACACACACACACACACAGAGAGACAGAGACACACCCTCAGCCCTGTGGTTAGTGTGACTCAAGCAAGATGGGGTCCATCACCAGGCATGACTCATCAAGGCTGATCAGCTTTTTCTGCTAGATACCCGACCTCATTAACAAGTACACACTCAGCCGCAGCGGAGGGAAAACGACGAGTTGATTTCAGTATGGAAACTGTGAGATGATGGATACATACGATTAGAGAGGTGAAGAGATAGACATATAATGGGATTTAATGGTTGAATATCCAATAAAGTTAATTTCACTAGAAATTAACCTGTAATAATACACTCCTATTTTTCCTATTTGTTTCCAATCATTCACAGACGGGCAGGGCGCATTACTTCATCAACTTATGTCAGTGTCAGCTCAGCTGGTTAGTCAGGCCCGAGACTTACTGCAGGTCCACAGAGAGCCTTAGAACCCAATGTACCTGTATCGATCCCTGGACAGGCGCCATCTGTCCTTAGCTCAACCTTACTGACTCATCCAGAAATACACAGGCCAGCTGAGCACACAAGAGTTCACCTCAGTCCAACACATTTGTCACTGTCTGATCAGCACAGAATTTGCCATCACAGCATAGAACAGCTCACATCAGCCCAGTCCAGTAAAACCCACACAGGCCCACTTCAGCTAAGCTCAGCCTGGCAAATCCCCAGCCCAGTATACACCTACCTATCCCAGTGCTAGTTAGTTAGCCTAGCACTACCCTGATGCTCTCCCCTCTCTCGTCTGTCTGTCTGTGTGTCTGTCTCATCAGGGTCAGGCCCTGTATTTGTTCAGCCTTATCTCTCTCCTGCCTCTGTCCTCCATGCCCCTTATCTGCTGACAGTATGCTATGACAGTGTGCTCAGCCCTTTTTTATTTTACTTCTTTCCAGGAACAGCCTGTTCTCTCTCTCTCTCTCTCTCTCTGGCCTTCATCTTGGCAGGCAGGCATGCGGGCAGAGACAGGAGGCAACGCTATTAGGGCATTAATGCTGGTGCCAGTGGTGCCCATTAGATTGGCACGGAGGCGCTGAGAGATTTGAACAGAGATTGAAGAAGGCTGATCTGATGGCGACACGTCGGGTCATGCCGTTTGAATGAGATCAGGGGCTGGGAGCAACAGGAGAGGAGAGCGACTGGGATGCCGTTGTATGGTCACGGTGTTTGTGACATTCATATGCATGTTTGACTGACTCTCACAGTTCTGGTTGACTACTGGCTTAGATCTCTACTAGTGCTGGTTGGGACTGTGTCATGTCTATATGAACGCTGGTGTACAAGAACTTTGTGTGTTTGTACACGCGTGTGCATATCCTCCAGGCTAGGGCTGTGCTGTGGCACGGTACATGTTAATTGTGGTTAAGTATGCAACAGTTGCATGTGCTCTCAGGCCCAAAAAATGTGCACTTATAAAATACTACATGCAGTGGGCTGCAATCTTCAACACCATGGTCAGTGCAAGCATCAAACATCTATTGGCTGTATATCTACCCCTAAGCATCAAACATCTATTGGCTGTATATCTACCACTAAGCAATCACACATATATTGGCTGTATATCTACCCCTAAGCAATCACACATCTATTGGCTGTATATCTACCCTTAAGCAATCACACATCTATTGGCTGTATATCTACCACTAAGCAATCACACATATATTGGCTGTATATCTACCACTAAGCAATCAAACATATATTGGCTGTATATCTACCACTAAGCAATCAAACATCTATTGGCTGTATATCTACCCCTAAGCAATCACACATATATTGGCTGTATATCTACCCCTAAGCAATCACACATCTATAGGCTGTATATCTACCACTAAGCAATCACACATCTATTGGCTGTATATCTACCACTAAGCAATCACACATCTATTGGCTGTATATCTACCCCAAAGCATCAAACATCTATTGGCTGTATATCTACCCGTAAGCATCAAACATCTATTGGCTGTATATCTACCACTAAGCATCAAACATCTATTGGCTGTATATCTACCACTAAGCATCAAACATCTATTGGCTGTATATCTACCGCTAAGCAATCACACATCTATTGGCTGTATATCTACCACTAAGCATCAAACATCTATTGGCTGTATATCTACCGCTAAGCAATCACACATCTATTGGCTGTATATCTACCACTAAGCATCAAATATTTTATTGGCTGTATATCTACCACTATAGTGCTTTCCCCATTTGTTTCTGTTGACATTTTTTTGCGAGGGTAATGAGTGAGGTTAGGGGATGCGAGGTTAGAGGATGCGACTATTAGCGACTAAAACATTCTGGAAGCCCGCTGGAAGTGCTTGACAACATAAATGTTCACCAGCATTTCTCTGTGCCCTCACACTGATTGCTTAGCAACAGAGCAGAGCGAATTGAGACTGTGATTTCCATCTCAATCCCAGATAAAGAGCTCTTCCACAGTGAGTCGGGATCAACGCAAATGCCTTAGTAAGGCCATTCTTCCCCACAATGCAACACCACCACCCATGGTGCTGATGACATCATATTTCCCAGAAGCAGCCTGACACTGTCGTGAACGAACATCCCCCCCCATCTGTCAAAACACAATACATTACATTAGAGCAGCCATCCCCCCCCATCTGTCAAAACACAATACATTACATTAGAGCAGCCATCCCCCCCCATCTGTCAAAACACAATACATTACATTAGAGCAGCCAGCCATATTTTGAGTTTTCTTAAAAAAGCTACTGTACCGATTTATACTGTACTATGTTCACTAGCCAAACCTTTAATCAAGTCTTACTTACAGCCCATGTCCTGTGTGTTTATACACCAAAATGTTATCAGTTGAATTATGTAGCCACGTTCAACACTCCCAAGTACAGTAAATCACATCGGGATTACTGTAATGTCTGTCCTCTACACACTGACTCCTGGAGGGACTTCAGATGAGCTCTGTCCTGGCTGTGTGTGTGGGACTTGATGGTGGGTAGAGACCAGCGGGTTGGGGCTGGAGTCAGAGGTTAATGAACACACACACAGCGTGTGAGCGTCGCGTGGTAATGAGGCGAGACGATGGTGGCCAGCAGGCTGGCCAGAGAGTCACACAGGCAGAAGGGAACACTTGTACTTTGGCCTGTATCACTCTTCCATAATGAGACTGAGCCAGATTATGGTTTGGCTACAGATGGTAGTATTTGGGTGTCATCTTGGTATCCCGTGACTGTTCACTATGTCGGATATGATTATTGAGGTGTGTTTTTGACACAGCTGCTTTGCACCACGGTATGCAGACGGCTGACTGGCACTGTGATGGATTCAGTGGATTTGAACATGAAGGACTTTGTCGTCACTCTGTATTGAAGCGTCTGGACTTGACAGTTCTGGAGTGACACTGAATGATACTGTCTTCTCTCCCTGCTCGCTCCTCATTCCTTGCTGATAACTGAGCCAGTATTTGTCTAAATGAGCCGAGCTGGAGTGAAAGAGGAAGTCAGTCCTCCGCTCTTCACCAGTGTTTACTCTTCCCCCTTGTACTCTGTGATGGGCTGGGAGAGGGGAGGAGAGAGAAAGGAGGAGCTATGGAGGGACAGAGGAGAGGGAAGGTAAAGACAGAGAAACGACAGTGGAAGAGTGAGAAAAGAGAGGCAGAGTAAAACAAAAAGGGAGAAAAGGTTCTTGTTCCGAGTCGGTGAAGGGATGAGGTGTACTGTACTCTCCAGGGTCCTGATCTGTATCGTCATGAAGTATCCGTGCCCTGACAGAACACACCGTGACCGGGACCCTGATGGCTTTCTTTCTCACATTCCTGCTCTCTCTCGCTCTCTCTCACACACTCACGCGCACACACACCAAACCTGACCCAAACAACCTCCCCAGCAGAGATACAAAGGCTAGGGGCCCGATTCTGACTCGAGTTAAGCGTGAGTAAATGTACCGTAATTCCATTTTTATCCACTACTCTATGCATATTCTGACCTTGAACGTAAGCATGAGAATAGCGTGCTATTCGTTTTGGGTGGAGATGGACTAAATGACGGTGTGGCTGAGGTATCTGTCTACAGATACGCCGTTTTCTGACCTTGATTTAACACAACCTTTACGAGCGAGGAAACCAAGAATATCGTCTAGCGAACCTACCAGTTCCAAGTGGAAACCTACTTCATTTTCCCCCAGATAGAAATCGCACCATTCTCCATGCACTGTAATGTACAACTATAAGAGCTATTGATACGAGCTAGGTAAATGAGTAATCCATTTGGATAAGGGAAGTGTAAATATATATATAAATGACACTTGTTTTAGTTATATTTGAACTTGTAATCACCGGAGACAAATGTGAAACCAGTCGTATGGCAGAAAACTGAAATTCTGAAATGCTGTGCCAATATGCAGAATTTAAATTGTATGGCCTTTTAACTTTCAGGAATGGGCACTCTCGAATATCTTATTTATAGGCTACCCCGACTTTCTCTGTTGACCATTTCTGTCATGTTAAATATTACCCACTATCAGTATCGGCCGTCAGTAGGCCTAATAACCGCACATATCCAACTGCCAATTTACTGTTAGTTCCATTCAGTTGGTATAGCCTACATTATCATTCCATTTAATTCCATTGTTTAGTTTACCTTCATTTGCTTCCTCCGCAAAATGACGGCCAAGTGGTTGACTTGGGGTCAGTTCCACAGACACAGATTAAGACTAGTCTTGGACTAAAAAGCAAGCTCAATGGAAAATGCTTTTTATTTCAGTATTAGGATTCATCTGTGTCTGGGAAACCACACCTTGGTGTTCTAGAGGTGTTGGATCAGAGCCTTTGTGACTATTAGGATTATGTGTGATTATTAGGATTAGTATTGAACAAGGTCATGCATCATGTGTGTTCACCATGTGTGGCATTGGATCTAGACGTGCTAATATGGCTAGGTTTACACAGGCAGCCCAATTCTGATATTTTTCCCACTAATGAGTCTTTTGACCAATCACATCAGATCTTTTTCAGTGCTGATCTGATTAGTCTTTTTTTTTAAGTTCAGAATTGGGCAGCCTGTGTTAAACCAGCCTGTGTTAAATGTGGTGTTGGTGATATGTGGTGTTAGCTTTTCGCATAGTTGCGTGCAGCGAAGGAATGTGTACTCCCAGCCCGTTCAGAAACACACATCCCTAGAGAAGCACAGCCTAACACAGCCTTGCCTAGCAGGGGGAAATGCCAGCCAGAGGCCATTGTTACTCTACTGATACTCAAGGGACTGTCTCCAGTCCAGTCCAGTACAGTACAGGTGAGGTTGAAACATTAGCTGAGAAGTTACATGCTCACTGTCCAATCCTCAACAGGACCAGCTAGTTCGAGTTTTAGTACCGTCTTGTGAAGACGATAACCAATGTCTTTCTCTATAATAAAGTTCTTAGAACAGTCCCAGTTTATAGTAATGTGTGACCCGTAATGTATGCATGTGGTCCTACACAACCGTGTTTAAGACACAAAGAAATCATTGGGACACTGACTGTCTCTATACAGAACCATGGGACTCTGAGTGAGTACAGTAACCTATATGGTGCACTATGGAGTGGAATATCATCCCTACGAACACCAGTGAAGGGGTTAAAGTAACCGAAAACACAGAAGAGCCATACCACTTCTACTGCTCACCGCCCAAAGCCTTTTACCTGATTGGTGGGTAAAGGGTTCGGCCCACTGATGATACAGTACAGGCTCAGTTAAATGGGGGTGGCGACATGGCTGCCATACCCGGCCATTATGGCTTAAAGGCACAGCGTCTAGTTTCACAGCGCAGACTGTGTGTGCATGCTTCACTCTTCACACGATTTAAAATGGGCCATGGCACAAAACCCTTATTACAGACCCGCCGCCACGTTAGTAGCCAAACAAAAACCTAACCCTTGTAGTCCTACAATTACAGGTTAAATGGAAGCTCTAACGTTGGTTACAGGGAGGCCCTTACTCTCTTTATCACCTTGCTTAACTCACACAGAGCTCTCTCAGAACCCATATATAGGGTCAAATGTGCTCGGTCCCTGGTGAGGAGGATGGAAGTTTCCCAGCTCCCAAGGCCAGGCCAGGCAGTTTCCCTGCCACCCTTACCTCCCAATGCCGGGGTGTTCCAGTTGCCTCACGGGGAGGGAGGGAATGTCTGGGTTGTGTTTTTAGAACACGTCTTAAAGGGGAACTGCACCTGCTGATTTGGCCTCTTTTTCTTTCCCCCTCTTGTTCCTCAAGAAATGCTGGCGGCCATGATGGAAGCCAAACACGGTGTGGTTTGATGTGGCTCCTTGCCACCACCAAGACACACCATAGAGTACCACAGTATGAGTCATAATACCCTTAAAACCTAAGCGGTCAAAATAGGGAAATAGGTTCCAATCGTTTTTCCACGGGAGATTTTAGAAGCACTTAAAAATAAGGGCTGTGTTTTGTGTAGGCTTACCCCCCCAAAAAACTAATTAGCTGCTCAAAGAACTACAAATGCCTGATGATTTGGACACGACTGCTGGATTGTGGCAAAGGTAAGAATCTCTGGATTAACTATCTAATGTTAGCTAAATGTAGTCATTAATAAATTGGCAACATTTCTTTAAATGAACAATTCTTTGAACTGTCTTGTGCAAGTTTTAAAAGGACCCAATACATGTTAGCAAAGGTGTCAGCTAGAGATGACGTGCAGGAGCTTGCAGGGATTTGTAGTTTTGCATGCATACTTTGATGCTAATTAGCATTTTCGAATCTGAGAGTAAATAAAGCCAAATATACTGATAAAAGTCACCTTGTCCTAGAGAGATTTACACGGTCATCAAAACGTCACGACAGGGTAAACCTACACGAAACACAGACCCCTTATTTTAAGTGTTTCTAAAAATCCCCTATGGGAAAAATGAATGGTGGAAAAATTATTGGAACCCTTTCCCCGTTTGACCATGAGGTTTCCAGGGCTTCTGAATCAAGTGCACCTTCCCGCCAACAGCGCAACACAAGAAAATTAAAAAGGAGCGCAAACCTTGTTGTTGGCTTTCATACAGAAATGTTGTAAGATCGACGAGTCGATTGCAATCGACCGGTTTGTAACCACTGATGTAGAATAAAACAACCCTTTACATAATTACCATAGAAGTAGCGTTCTGCTAATATAACAATGTGGCACCTTTCATTGTCATTCCCAGCCGATACAGATACTGGTGGTGGTAATGGGGCTACCTTGGCAAATATTTCAGAGTGGTCATACCTTCCTGTGTGGTGCCCAGTATACAACAGGAGTTCCCTGATCCTGGTGTAGAACACATAGGTTTTCTCCCTCCCCATATTGACTGATTCAATTCAATCATTGAAAAAAAAGACGAGACATCAGTATCAAGCCCGTCATCACGTCATCTTGCAAGTTTCCATGTGCTGGCTCCATACATGTTTCTGTGAAACACATACACACATAGTCACTGTTCAGTTACATTTACATTTAAGTCATTTAGCAGACGCTCTTATCCAGAGCGACTTACAAATTGGTGCATTCACCTTATGACATCCAGTGGAACAGTAGTGCATCTAAATCTTTTAAGGGGAGGGGGGTGAGAGGGATTACTTTATCCTATCCTAGGTATTCCTTAAAGAGGTGGGGTTTCAGGTGTCTCCGGAAGGTGGTGATTGACTCCGCTGTCCTGGCGTCGTGAGGGAGTTTGTTCCACCATTGGGGGGCCAGAGCAGCGAACAGTTTTGACTGGGCTGAGCGGGAACTGTACTTCCTCAGTGGTAGGGAGGCGAGCAGGCCAGAGGTGGATGAACGCAGTGCCCTTGTTTGGGTGTAGGGCCTGATCAGAGCCTGGAGGTACTGAGGTGCCGTTCCCCTCACAGCTCCGTAGGCAAGCACCATGGTCTTGTAGCGGATGCGAGCTTCAACTGGAAGCCAGTGGAGAGAGCGGAGGAGCGGGGTGACGTGAGAGAACTTGGGAAGGTTGAACACCAGACGGGCTGCGGCGTTCTGGATGAGTTGTAGGGGTTTAATGGCACAGGCAGGGAGCCCAGCCAACAGCGAGTTGCAGTAATCCAGACGGGAGATGACAAGTGCCTGGATTAGCGGGAACTGTAGGTTCATGTAGAGCATGAACCTACAGGAACGGGCCACCGCCTTGATGTTAGTTGAGAACGACAGGGTGTTGTCCAGGATCACGCCAAGGTTCTTAGCGCTCTGGGAGGAGGACACAATGGAGTTGTCAACCGTGATGGCGAGATCATGGAACGGGCAGTCCTTCCCCGGGAGGAAGAGCAGCTCCGTCTTGCCGAGGTTCAGCTTGAGGTGGTGATCCGTCATCCACACTGATATGTCTGCCAGACATGCAGAGATGCGATTCGCCACCTGGTCATCAGAAGGGGGAAAGGAGAAGATTAATTGTGTGTCGTCTGCATAGCAATGATAGGAGAGACCATGTGAGGTTATGACAGAGCCAAGTGACTTGGTGTATAGCGAGACTGACAGTTATGCCTCAGGATGGCATGTCCTTTTCATTGGAGTCGAGGGAGACTGGCAAGGGTACTTGTGTCGCATTACACACTTTCATTCGGAGGTCTTGCCCGACAAGCTTTAAAAATAGCAAGTGAACAGTGAATAAAATGATTTTTGGAGGTCGTTAAACCATTGCAATCACATTGCTGGACATGTAATGAAATCCAACTTTGCTCCTTCTGGTAGGTCCCGGAATCCATTCATGACCAGGAGATCAGTCTGGCCCCCAACTGTGCACTTTGTCTATCAGAAAAAACACGGTCAACAACTATCATCATACCTCAAATATAAACATAGCTCGAGGAAGAACGTAATCTTGTTTGGAAGCGAATTCTATGCTTTATAGATGTAGACTGACTGACTCCAGATTGGATTAGATTCAGGCCGGTGACGCCCTTACACTCTGCAACCAACTGTGACATGTTTTGCTATTGACCTCGGTTGGTTTGAGTTTGTTGCTGCTAGTTAGTACACTATTGTAGTCATGCATGAGTTAGCTAGTTAATACCACCATAGCTGCATCCAATATTAATTTGTGCCCTAGACATTGGTTGCACATCAGAGGCTAATGTGACTGTAGTCTAAATTACACTAATTTAGAGTGGCATGGAAATACGATGGTTTTACTAAAGTAGGCAAATAATTGGTAGGAAACCATTTTGCCAGAAGATGTTGTCAAATTTACTTTAGAGAGATGGCAATGTTGCCATTACTGTTTGTCAAAAATAGCTAGCTAGCAATGTTAACGTTAGCATGTTAAAATATGGCGGTCCCCTCAATCTTAGTTAAGCTGGCTAAAGTTACAGTATTTAGCATCTAAAGTCAATCTGGCAACATCACAATCATGATGATCGCAATCATGATGTTATCGTGTTTCCAAGCCAAATCTGAATTGTATTAGGTAGGCTAACGTTAGCTAGCTAGCAAGCTATGCTAGCGATAATGGTGATAATGATTATCAAAATATACATAACCAGAAGTCTATTGTCTAGCTACCAGTATACTCACCATCACTGGGGACCAACGAACTTCCACCTTTTCTGCATGATATAGGGTCCTTCGGCAGGGCATGCAAACCATAGTTGTTGGCTGTGCATCCTGCTGGTAGCATGCATTCCATGGTCAATCTGTATAGGGCTTTTCAGTATCAAAAGGGCGTGATCCTTTGAACGCATTGGTTGGGGGCGATGAAACGACCAAGCCCCGTTCAATAAAGGGAAGCGAAGTGGCCGGTGGGGAAATTTTAACGTCCTATGGGACTCCCGGCCACGGCCAGTTGTGGCACAGCCCGGGAATGAACCCAGGTCCTGCACTGCAATGTAGTGCCTTTGACCACTACGCTACTCGGGAGGCCCGAGGTGTGTGTTCTTACTGTAACCGACTAACATCCCCGTCTTCTCTCCTCAGGCTATGGTGGCCTGTTACCCAGGTAACGGCACAGGGTACATCCGTCACGTGGACAACCCTAACGGTGACGGCCGCTGCATCACCTGCATTTACTATCTCAACAAGAACTGGGATGTCAAGGTACAATGGAACATTGAGTCTCATATATCTAATCTACTGTATTTTACAGTCCCACCAGATTTCCCCTGTCTGCTATGGGTTTTGAACCGGCAACCCTCTGGCTACTCACCTGCCTCTCTAACCTCAAGGCTATGGATAAGGCACTGTGCATCTAACATGACACCTATTTGTGTGTGTGGTCAGGTTCAAGGAGGTTTGCTGCAGATCTATCCAGAGGGGAAGAGTGTGGTGGCCAACATAGAACCGCTGTTTGACCGTCTGCTCATCTTCTGGTCCGACCGCAGGAACCCACACGAGGTTAAGCCGGCCTACGCTACACGGTGAGTGACCACACACACACGGGAAAGGATATACGGACACGCTTGGTGCACAAATTGATGATGTATGTCGCGCAGCTGAGAGTCGAGTGTAGACAAACAGATTTAAACATTCGTCCTGATGAGCCCTTCCCAGCTAGCTAATTTATGCTTGTGGCTAGAAAGTTCTGTGAGAATTTGAAACTTGTCTGCCGAATTTGGGACTTGGGAGAGTGTTCAGAATCATTAAGTTTTTAAATTAGTATTTTTTTTTTTTTTTTTTTTTTTACTATAATGCCGTAGTTGTAATTTCTTGCTGTAGCTGTCATCCTGGCCTGATACTTAGCTACACTATCTAGATACTTCCCCTGCTCGCCAAGAGGGCCCCTTGGTGTTGTTGTGTTGCCGGCATGCTGCACAAACTCTCCCCGTTGAGCAGTAACGTTAGACTGTATCATGTTGACACCTTACTACCACATGCAGTATTGCGTATTTGTTTCTTGTGTAGGCTGCTATCCTTCTCAAAATAAAGTGGGATGGAACAAATTGGCGACATTAACCCCTCGCCAGCGACATGTGATACGGCTGCCCCGGGGGAAGCAACGACGTAGCACCTCCATACAATACCGTTGCACCCGCTTGTCGTCGCGTTAGCTAATTGGCATGTCACGGTGACATCCAGATGGTGACCAGTACTACAAAGTTATTTCTCCCTCGCATATCTAAATAAACATCTCTTTCTTTTACCTGTTTCAACTAGCACAGTGCTGCTTTTGTTGCCAGCATAACCTACCTAGCTAGCTGAGAAGGACTCACCAGGATAACTGACTGAACCAAATCTACTCAACTCTCAGCTGCGGGACATACGTCATCTATTTGGGCACCAGGCGTACCCGTATGGCCCCTCCCCGAGCGCGCACACACACACACAAATGCATGCTGACATGGACTCGCACTAGGGTCAGAGAGGTGACACAGAATGTACACTTACAAAGCCACTGCATGCTCGCTGAGACGCAACGTATCCCATCTCCCACACACTCACAAATGTCCCATAGGTATTGTATACTCAAACAGAGATTTACTATGTACTAAGGCACACAAAGTCATTCCCAGAGAGGGTTTTTGGATGACTCCCACTGCTTTCAGTTCCCTGAAAGTGTGCCACATCTTTTGACCATAACCACATCCACTCAACCCTCCCTACCCCCCACCCCCACCACACTTCCTCTCTGCCGAGCCGTTACAACCTCTAACCCACTTTTTTGCCTTCACACACAGTATCTGTTCACTAAAGGCTCTTAATGGTGTTGGGGAAGCCTGCTCTGTTAAAGGGATACTTCAGAGTCAGATGAACTCATGGATACCATTTGTATGTCTCTGCATCCGGCATGAAGGAAGTTAGAGGTAGTTTCGCGAGTCAACGATAACTAGTGTTAGTGCAGTGACTGGAAGTCTATGGTATCTACTAGCATGCGCTAACACTCATTAGCAAATTCCTTCAAACTGCACGCAAGACAACATCAAAATGGTATCCGGGAGTTCATCTGACTCTGGGGAAGTAGATAAAGGGCTTCATTGCCAAAATCCCGACGTATCCCTTTAGCAGATTATAGATCCACTCTCATGCTGATGATCCACTGTTGAGAGAAGTATGAACTCAGCCAGAGCCTATTCATGATGTTGTGATCATGCAGATTATTTTTTTCATATACATACTGAATGCTGGAACGCAGTAGTCAGAAGTACGCCACAAACATTTGACACGTGATTCTAGTTCATTAGTTAGTCCTCTCCTCTCTGTCTGACAGCTGGGGGGTGAGGTGGGGCTCAGGACAGGAAGAACGTATTTCCTGACTGGGACTGGGGTCAGGGGTGGAGGGAGAGAGGGAGGGCGGTTGGTTCAGTTGCAACTCTCGTGCTTGAGGGAGAGAGACAGGAATAAACAACACAACCCCACTGAGAAGCCCCACAGGAGAGGCAATGACCCTGACTTAACCCTCCCCGGACCAAAACCAGCTCAGGCTTAACCCTCCACGGACCAAAACCAGCTCAGACTTAACCCTCCACGGACCAAAACCAGCTCAGACTTAACCCTCCACGGACCCAAACCAGCTCAGACTTAACCCTCCACGGACCAAAACCAGCTCAGACTTAACCCTCCACTGACCGTATATAGCACAGACTTAACCTTCTCCTATGCTTTCCTATGCTGTACTATACTGTGCTGAATTAGTCTGTACTTGCTTGTGAGCTGAGAATCTCTGTTGTCAGTCTGATCAGATCATCGTGTGTTACAGCTATGCCATCACTGTCTGGTACTTTGATGCCAAGGAGAGGGCCGAGGCCAGAGAGAAGTACAAACTGGGTGAGTTACAGTTCTGAATGTCTGACTTACATGTACCGTAATAGCGTGAAACGGTTTATGCACTTTGTACAGTACATTTTTCCAAAAGTGTTTTTGACTCTTGGCTCCACTGCCATTTCTTGTGTCCATAGCAACCGGACAGAAAGGTGTTCAAGTGCCCGTCACTCAAAACAACAAAACCTAAATCTTGTTCAATCCCCCCCAGCTCTTTATTGGTTGAGAGGAGATACGGCAGCATCTGATTGGGCAGTTGAGGGAAAGAGGGCGGAGATGGAACACAGTGGACTCAGTTGGCGAATGGAGCGAGGCAGGGTCAGACTGACTCAGGTGGCATAAGGGCCAAAGAGGATGAAAATGACTCCTCTTCATCAGATAATTCAAAAATGATTTAAAGACAACAAACTGAATTGACAGACTCTTGTTTTTGCCTTATCAATAATCAGCGCTATTATAATATAATCAGAAAGCAATCTTCTCTGCTCTCGCAAACTTTTCAGCTCGGTCAAAAGATAAGGGGTAACATACAATAGACATTTCTCCAATCAAAAAGCAGGCCTAAGGAGACAGGAGCACCATCTGCGGCGTCGGAGGAATAAGATTGCATCTGTTTTTCAGGGGAAACTGAAAAAGAGCTTTTGGACATTAACAAGACGATACTCCATCTTAACTCCACCTTCACATTTACTAGATTGGTTCAACAGTGCAGAAGAGAACCTCGCCATGTAGTTCTCTCATCAGGTTAAGACAGTTAGGGAAATGTGATTGGAGGTCCTGACTTTCACACACATCGTGACACATCCAGTGTGTTGCCTCAGCTTACACCCAGCCATCAGTCAACAACGCACCATTAAAGAGGAAGTGACCTCACAGGAAATGGTCCTTTACATATCACACAGTAGTGTGACATTCAGCTATCCCAGCATTCATGTTGTTGGAGACCCTGTTAGGGTATCCACCTGCCACCAGTGTACAGAGAAGACTGAAGACTCTCTTTATCGCAGAGAAACACGAAGACTCTCTAACTCAACTAGTCAACAGAAGAAAAAAAAATCAATAATGTTTGTTCATGTGACAGTCAGTGAGAAAGGAGTGTGTAATGTCAGAAAGCAATGTAATACAATTCCAAGAGCGTGTTTTTGACACCTAAACAAAGGTGGGTTGAAGGCAGGTCGAAACAGGGTTTGCTGAATGTTATAGTGTGTGTGTGTGTGTGTGTGTGTGTGTGTGTGTGTGTGTGTGTGTGTGTGTGTGTGTGTGAAAATGTACTGTACAAGCAACCCTGTTACTAGTACCTTGGTGGTCCCAGTTGCACCTGTAAGACCCACCCCTCCCTATACGGAGACTAGAGGCTGCATCAGCACTATCATCACCTACAGTGCATTCTGGTCAACTCAAACATACAATAGATTGGACACGGTTCACCACAACATCTGAATCTAACCTGACCCCAGACCCTCAGTCAACCTTGTTATACTCCACAGAAGCAAATGTTAATGCACAGAAGGGTCTGTGTGAAACTACTGCAGTGTCTGTCTGTCTGTCTAACTATACTTGTGGGGACTAGAAGTCTCCACAAGAATGGTAAGTAAACACAAATTTAACTGTGGACATTTTAGTTTGTCTCCACAAGGAAAAAGTATATTTCTATGGGGTTTAGGGTTAAGGAAAATATGATTTTGAATGGGAATCAATTGTACCCCCCAACAAGGTTAGTTAAATGTGTGTGTGTGTGTGTCTGGCCTTGAATGGGGGTGGGGATGCGCTTGTGTGTGTGTGTGTGAGACAGACTGGGTAAGAGAGAAGTAAAAATATGACTTTTCAGAAATGCTATCTGAATGATCAGTGTAAATTTAGAAACAAACTGCTTTTATGCTGTGGATAATATGGTTGAGATGCAATAGTGACTAAAACAATGAGAACAAAAAAATGTTGCCTCAGTTTTTTCAGAAATTTTGCATTATTGAATTAAAACGTGTTTTTGTACAAGAAGACTTGTTTATTTTTTTGCCTTCTTGAACATGGAGTACTCCTTTCTGATTCTGGACAGAGTCACTGATACAACACAGAGCAGGGACCCTGACACTGTCTGGACATTCAGGGGAATTATGAACGATACATACACACACAGTAAGAAGTCCACTCTCTTACCACAATCATGCAGCCATTTCCTCTCCCAGACCTGTCTCAGCAGTGGTGAGGGAAGAATAGGGAGGTATAAAGATAGACTGAATGGCAAGAGACAAACAGAGAGTAATATTGAACTGTGGTGGGTGGGCAGCTTGCATGTCACTACAGATTTGAGATCACAGCGTGGTCACATGGTGTTCTGAAGACCAGAATGAACTCCATGGCTCCAATTTTTGACCAGTAGTGCACAAGGGAATAAGGGTGCTATTTGGGACTTAAGTCTATGATATCCCTGAATCTGCCCCTACTAACCCCATTCCTGTTCCTCCTCTCTCTACCACCTCTTTTTATAACCCAAATGCTCATAGCCTCAGCCCCCTTTATGTAACCATATCAATATCAAGTATCTACCAACACGGCTGCTACAGTATAACAACATAAATCCACTCACTCACACGAAGAGACACACACATAATTGGAAAGATAAACCCAGCCACACAAACACACACCAAGACAATGGTCCTAGTGCCTCTCACTTCTCGTCTGCACTCTCCTGGAGCCTATAGTCACCACACAAGCACAACCTCAACCTCTCAGTGTTCAGGGCCCATCTCCACAAAGCGTCTCAAGAGTAGGAGTGCTGATCTAGGATCAGTGTGCCTTTTAGATCACATTCACGAGATTATATGAACTGATCCTAGATCAGCACTCCTACTCGGAGGCACTTTGTGGATACGGGCCCAAACATCCAGACAATCAGGCTGCAATGATGAATGGACTGTTCCTATTGGAATAATACCGTGGGGTGTTGTCACAGTATAAAAGCAATGTACTGCTTGCACTTCATTTTAAAAGTGTGATCACCATAAAGAGAAGCCCTGGTGTGTGGCAGGGCCTACAGACAATCACAGACTACGAAAGGAAAACCCGCCACGTCACGGACACCAACGTCTTGCTTCCAGACAAACTAAAACACCGTCTTTGCCCGCTTTGAGGATAACACAGTGCCACCAACGCGGCCCGCTACCAAGGAATGTGGGCTCTCCTTCTCCATGGCTGACGTGAGGAAGACATTTAAACATGTTAACCCTCGCAAGGCTGCCGGCCCAGGCGGCATCCCTAGCCACGCCCTCAGAGCATGCGTAACCAGCTGGCTGTGTGTTCACCGACATATTCAATCTCTCCCTATCACAGTCTGCTGTCCCCACATGCCTCAAGATGGCCACCATTGTTCATGTACCCAATAATGCAAAGGTAAATGAACTAAATTACTATCGCCCAGGAGCACTCATCATGAAGCGCCTTGAGAGACTAGTCAATGATCCTATCACCTCCACCTTACCTGTCACCCTAGACCCACCTCAATTTGCTTACTGCCCAGATAGGTCCACAGACGATGCAATCACCATCACACTGCCCTGTCCCATCTGGACCAGAGGAATACCTATGTAAGAATGCTATTCATTGACTATAGCTCAGCATTCAAAACTATAGTACCCTCCAAGCTCAACATTAAGCTTGAGGCCCGAGTCTCAACCCCGCCCTGTGCGATTGGGTCCTGGACTTCATGAAGGGCCGACCCCAGGTGGTGAAGGTAGGAAACAGCATCTCCACTTTGCTGATCCTCAACACTGGGGCCCCACAAGCGTGTGCTCAGCCCCCTCTTGTTCTCTCTATTCACCCATGACTGCATGGACATTTAAAAAATATATATATTTCACCTTTATTTAACCAGGTAAGCTAGTTGAGAAGTTCTCATTTACAACTGCGACCTGGCCAAGATAAAGCAAAGCAGTGCGACACAAACAACAACACAGAGTTACACATGGAATAAACAAGCGTACAATCAATAACACAATAGAAAAAAAGGAAGTCTATATATTGTGTGTGCAAATGGCGTGAGGAGGTGAGGCAATAAATAGGCCAGAGTAGTGAAGTAATTACAGTTTAGCAAATTAACACTGGAGTGATAGATGAGCAGATGATGATGTGCACGTAGAAATACTGGTGTGCAAAAGAGCAGAAAAGTCAATAAAAACTGTATGGGGATGCGGAGGTAGATTGGGTGGGCTATTTACAGATGGGCTATGCACAGCTGCAGTGATCGATTAGCTGCTCAGATAGCTGATGTTTAAAGTTAGAGAGGGAAATACAAGTCTCCAGCTTCAGCGATTTTTGCAATTTGTTCCAGTCATTTGGCTTTGGGGATGACCAGTGAAATATGCCTGCTGGAGCGCGTGCTACGGTGTTGTTATCGTGACCAGTGAGCTGAGATAAGGCGGAGCTTTACCTAGCATAGACTTATAGATGACCTGGAGCCAGAGGGTCTGGCGACGAATATGTAGCGAGGGCCAGCTGACTAGAGCTTACAGGTCGTGGTGGTGACAAAATGGATGGCACTGTGATAGACTGCATCCAGTTTTCTGAGTAGAGTATTGGAAGCTATTTTGTAAATGACGTCGCCGAAGTCAAGGATCGGTAGGATAGTCAGTTTTACGAGGGTATGTTTGGCCGCGTGAGTGAAGGAGGCTTTGTTGCGAAATAGGAAGCTGATTCTAGATTTAATTTTGGATTTGAGATGTTTAATATGAGTCTGGAAGGAGAGTTTACAGTCTAGCCAGACACCAAGGTATTTGTAGTTGTCCACATATTCTAAGTCAGAACCGTCCAGCAAATGGTTGAAAAGCATGCATTTGGTTTTACTAGCGTTTAAGGGCAGTTGGAGGCCAAGGAAAGGAGTGTTGTATGGCATTGAAGCTCGTTTGGAGGTTAGTTAATACAGCGTCCAAAGAAGGGCCAGAAGTATACAGAATGGTGTCATCTGCGTAGAGGTGGATTAGGGAATCACCAGCAGCAAGAGCGACATCATTGATATATACAGAGAAAATAGTCAGCCCGAGAATTGAACCCTGTGGTACCCCCATAGAGATTGCCAGAGGTCCGGACAACAGGCCCTCCGATTTGACACATTGAATTCTATCTGAGAAGTAGTTGGTGAACCAGGCGAGGCAATCATTTGAGAAACCAAGGCTGTTGAGTCTGCCTATTAAGAATATGGTGAATGACTGAGTCGAAAGCCTTGGCCAGGTCAATGAAGATGGCTGCACAGTACTGTCTTTTATCGATGGAGGTTATGATGTCGTTTAGTACCTTGAGCGTGGCTGAGTTGCACCTGTAACCAGCTCGGAAACCGGATTGCACAGCGGAGAAGGTACGGTGGGATTCAAAGTGGTCAGTGATCTGTTTATTAACTTGGCTTTTGAAGATGTTAGAAAGACAGGGCAGGATGGAAATAGGTCTATCACAGTTTGGGTCTAGAGTGTCTCCCCCTTTGAAGAGGGGGATGACCGCGGCAGCTTTCCAATCTTTAGGGATCTCAGACAATACGCAATAGGTTGAACAGACAGACTGGTAATAGGGGTTGCAACAATGGCGGCAGATCATTTCAGAAAGAGAGGGTCCAGATTGTCTAGCCCAGCTGATTTGTACGGGTCCAGGTTTTGCAGCTCTTTCAGAACATCTGCTATCTGGATTTGGGTGAAGGAGAAGCTGGGGAGGCTTGGGCAAGCAGCTGCAGGGGTTGCGGAGCAGTTGGCCAGGGTTGGAGTAGCCAGGAGGAAAGCATGGCCAGCCGTAGAGAAATGCTTATTGAAATTCTCGATTTATCGGTGGGGACAGTGTTACCTAGCCTCACTGCAGTGGCTTGAGTTAGAGCTACAGGATGCAAATTTCTGTTTGAAAAAGCTAGCCTTGGCTTTCCTAACTGACTGCGTGTATTGGTTCCTGACTTCCCTGAAAAGTTGCATATCGCAGTGACTATTCGATGCTAGTGCCGTCCACCACAGAATGTTTTTGTGCTGGTCGAGGGGAGTCAAGTCTGGAGTTATACATTTTTTGAAAGGGGCATGCTTATTTAAGGTGAGGGTGAGGAAATTACTTTTAAAGAACGACCAGGCATCCTCTACTGACGGGATGAGGTCAATATCCTTCCAGGATACCCGGGCCAGGTCGATTAGAAAGGCCTGCTCGCAGAAGTGTTTTAGGGAGCGTTTGACAGTGATGAGGGGTGGTCGTTTGACCGGACCCATCGCGGATGCAGGCAATGAGGCAGTGATCGCTGAGATCCTGATTGAAAACAGCAGAGGTGTATTTGGAGGGCAAGTTGGTCAGGATGATATCTATGAGGGTGCCCGTGTTTACGGATTTAAGTTTGTACCTGGTGGGTTCCTTGATCATTTTTCTGAGATTGAGGGCATCTAGCTTAGATTGTAGGACTGCCGGGGTGTTAAGCATATCCCAGTTTAGGAGTTGGGGCTGACAGATAAACAAAAAATAAACTAAACGGAGTACCGGGATTAATGAACAGCAGGCATCAGCTATGTAGCCAAGTGATCATAGGGTCCAGTGAACAGCAATAGATGGAACAGGGAAGCCGCGGGGTAGTCGTTACTATGCTAGCACGCGGGATACACAGCGCTTAAAGTTAGTAGGCCGGGGTAAGTAGAAGCGTCTTCTCCGACGTCCAGCAAAGGCCGGTTGAGGGCACAGCGGATGGAGTTAAGTCAGCGGACCAGTCGTGGTGGTACGGTGAGAAGCCATGTCGACAAAGGGTCCAGACCAGATGGCGAAAGAGGTAATTGTAGTTGTAGTTATTTATTTTGCTAGCCTGGAGATGCGCCTGGCTCGTGGCTAACTGGTGCTAGCTTCTGGGCAGGGGCGTTAGCCACTATAGCAACTCGGTAGCAGCGATGATCCAATGCACAGGTCCAGAGCTTACGGCAAGGATCCGGTGGAGTGGTGGATTCTAGCGGTGTTGGGGTAGAATCCGGAAGGCATCGGCTGAGTAGCCGGGTGATCACAGAGTAGGCCGGGAGGTGGGCCTGGCTCAAGGCTAGCTTTGGGGCTGGGTCACTCGGTGGCAGCTAGCTAGCTGTGATGATCAGGAGTAATGGTCCAGGGTTTATGGCAGGAATACGGCGTTGTAGTGGAGAAAACAGTCCGATGCTGGCAAGTATTATCCAGGCTAAAAGAAACAGCTGGTGTCTGTGCAGAAGGAAAGGCAGCTATCAGTGGCTAACAATGGGTAAATAGCTAGTAGCTAATTAGCTGGTTATCTTCTGATGGCTAGCTCTGATGGAGGTTCTGGGTATAAGGTCTAAAACAAATAGCGGATCTGTGTCACATTGGGTGAGGCGGGTTACCGGAAGGTATATTTAATTTAATAATAGAAAAGAGATTGAAAATAAATTGAAATATATACAAAAGAAAGACGAAAAATACAAAAGTACACGAGAGGACGACAAACCACATCTGCACTGCTACGCCATCTTGGGGAAGAAAATGCATGCAGCGCCTCCAACTCAATCATCAAGTTTGCAGACAATACAACAGTAGTAGGCTTGATTACCAACAACGACGAGATAGACTACAGGGAGGAGGTGAGGGCTCTTGGAGTGTGGTGTCAGGAAAATAACCTCTCACTCAATGTCAAGAAAACAAAGGAGATGATTGTGGACTTCAAGAAACAGCAGAGGGAGCACCCCTCATCCACATCGATTGGACAGCAGTGGAGAAGGTGGAAAGTTTTAAGTTCCTCAGCGTACACATCACGGACAAACTGAAATGTTCCACCCACATAGACAGTGTAGTGAAGAAGGTGCAACAGCGCCTCTTCATCCTCAGGAGGCTGAAGAAATTTGGCTTGTTACCTAAAACCCTCACAAAGCTTTACAGACGAACAATAGAGAGCATCCTGTCGGGCTGTATCACCGCCTGGTACGGCATCTGCACCGCCCACAACCGCAAGGCTCTCCAGAGGGTGGTACGGTCTGCACAACGCATCACCGGGGGCAAACTACCTACCCTCCAGGACACCTACGGCACCCAATGTCACAGGAAGGCCAAAAAAGATCACCCAAGGACAACAACCACCCGAGCCACTGCCTGTTCTCCCGCTACCATCCAGAAGGCCAGGTCAGCACAGGTGCATAAAAGCTGGGACCGAGAGACTGAAAAACAGCTTCTATCTCAAGGCCATCAGACTGTTAAGCAGCCATCACTAGCACAGAGAGGCTGCTGCCTACATACAGACTTGAAATCATTGGCCACTTTAAATAATGGAACACCAGTCACTTTAATAATGTTTACATGTCTTGCATTGCTTATCTCATATGTATATTCTGTATTCTATTGCATCTTAGCCTATGCCGCTCTGTCATTGCTCATCCATATATTTATATATTCTTATTATATTCCTTTACTTAGATTTGTGTATATTAGGTATTGGTTAGATATTACTCGTTAGATGTTGCTGCACTGTCGGGACTAGAAGCACAAGCATTTCGCTACACCCGCAATAACATCTGCTCACCATGTGTACGTGACCGATAAAATGTGATGTCTTCTCATGTTTAGTCTAACCCAGGATATTGACAGCTGAGAGGTCTAGGAGGGATGTCCTGTACTGTAGCACACTTCTGCCATTGACTTCAACTAATTAGGTTCTCCAACCTAAAGCTTTCTCCAACATAATATACTCATTCCATTACCTCAGTTTCTGATCAAATTTCCTTCAGTCCCTAGCCCTGAGCATGATTCAAGTAAACACAGAAACAGATCTTAAAACTGGTGTGTGTGTTTAATTATACTTGTGGGGACCAGAAGTCTACACAAGAATAGTAAACAAACAAAAATTTGACCAACTGGGGACATTCCTTTAGTCCCCACGAGGTCAAATGCTATTTCTAGGGAGTTTAGGATTAAGGTTAGAATTTGAGTTAGGATAAGAATTAGGTTTAAGAGCTAGGGTTAGGTTTTTGATTTAAGGTTAGGGTTAGGGTTTTGAATGGGACTGAATTGTGTCCCCCCACAAGGTTAGTTGTACAAGTGTGTGTGTGTGTGTGTGTCCAGCATGGTCAGAAGTAGGGTGGTGTGACCGAGACCAGTGTCAGCTGCTCATCACATCAAAGGGTTGTTGGCCTTCCTGAAAGAACCCTGTCAACACACACAAACACCTTGTTCCTGAGACCCCCCCGTGCTCCTCATGCTAAACAATCGTCAGGTAGGGCAGACGTGGTCTGTGTCCCCAAGGACTGCAGGGAGACAAAGGGCCCACCGCACAGAGAGACAGACAGGAAGAGGTCCCCCACTTATCCTACAGTGACCAGTCACACATGCACGCACATACATCCGACAGCAGCACTTAAACATTTTCCACAGTTTGTTGTGTTACAAATTGGGATTCAAATGGATTTAAACCTTTTTTTTTAACAATCTACACAAAATAGTGTGGGAGGGTATTTGTTTTATTTTGTCAAGCAAAGTATAAGGGAGTTTTACTCCAGTCTAGTAGGTAGCGGTAATGCAAAATATATTGGATGCCAACCGCCGTTAAACCTCATCAAAGAAGAAGGTCAACAACCAACTTGACAGAGATTGAAGCATTTTTTAAATAATAATGTGCAAATACTATACAATCCAGGTGTGCAAAGATCTTAGAGACTCACCCAGAAAGACTCTTGGGTTGAATACTTATCTAGTCAAGATATACTAGTGTTTATTTCTGAAAAATTAAACACTAATAAACTCCAGAAAATAAATGTCCCTTTTTCAGGACCCTGTCTTTCAAAAACAATTTGTAAAAATCCAAAGACGCCTAAGACAGCGCTACAGGGAGACAGGACTGACAGCTGATCGTCCTCGCAGTGGCAGACCATGTGTAACAACAGGACAGGTACAGGATGACAACAACAACTGCCCGAGTTACACCAAGAATGCACAATCCCTCCATCAGTGTTCAGACTGTCCGCAATAGACCGAGAGAGGCTTGACTGAGGGCTTGTCCTCACCAGACATCACCGGCAACAACGTTGCCTATGGGCACAAATCCACAGTAGCTGGACCAAACAGGACTGGCAAAAAGTGCTCTTAACTGACAAGTCGCAGTTTTGTCTCACCAGGGGTGATGGTTGGATTCATGTTTATCGTAGAAGAAATTAGCATTACACCAAGGTCTATACTCTGGAGCGGGATCGATTTGGAGGTGGAGGGTCCGTCATGGTCTGGTGTGTCGCAGCATCATCGGACTGAGCTTGTTGTCATTGTAGGCAATCTCAACGCTGTGCGTTACAGGGAAGACATCCTCCTCCCTCATGTGGTACCCTTCCTGCAGGTTCATCTTGACATGACCCTCCAGCATGACAATGCCACCAGCCATTCTGCTCATTCTGTGCATGATTTCCTGCAAGACAGGAATGTCAGTGTTCTGCCATGGCCAGCGAAGAGCCCGGATCTGAATCCCATTGAGCATGTCTGGGACCTGTTGGATCGGAGGGTAAAGGCTAGGGCCATTCCCTCCCAGAAATGTCCAGGAACTTGTAGGTGCCTTGGTGGAAGAGTGGGGTATCATCTCACAGCAAGAACTGGCTAATCTGGTGCAGTCCATGAAGAGGAGATGCACCGCAGTACTTAATGCAGCTGGTGGCCACACCAGATACCAACTGTTACTTTTGATTTTGATCCCCCCCCCTTTGTTCAGGGACACATTATTCAATTTCTGTGGAACTTGTTTAGTTTATGTCTCAGTTGTTGAATCTTATGTTCATACAAATATTACACATGTTAAGATTGCTGAAAATAAATGCAGTTGACAGTGAGAGGATGTTTATTTTTTTGCTGAGTTCGTATCTTGAATAGAAAAGTATTCAATCCAAGTCTTCACGTTAGAATCACTTTTGGCAGCGATTACAGCTGTGAGTCTTTCTGGGTAAATCTCTAAGATCTTTGCACACTTTGTACATTGGATTGTACAATATTTGCACATTATTATTTTAAAAATGCTTCAATCTCTGTCAAGTTGGTTGTTGACCTTCTTCTTTGATGAGGTTTAACGGCAGTTGGCATCCAATATATGTTGCATTACCGCCACCTACTAGACTGGAGTAAAACTCCCTTTATACTTTGCTTGAAAAAAATAAACAAATACCCTACCGTGTAACACTACACTCACAAAAAAACACAAAAAAACACCACCCTACTCCACTATTTAAATCAATTTAGTCCTACCTCATGCCAATAACCTGAAAAGATGGGACACCACCACTTAACCCCTACGGGATGGTTGAGCTAAAGTAGGCTAATGTAATTAGCATGAGGTTGTAAGTGACATGACAATTTACCAGGACATAGCCATATCTGATATGGGCAGAAAGTGCAAATAGATTAATAAGAATTTAAGCTGTCTAATTTACAGTAGCTATTACAGTGAAATAATACCATGCTATTGTTTGAGGAGAGTGCAAATTATGAACAAGAAATGTATTAATAAACCAATTAGGCACATTTGGGGAGTCTTGATACAACATTTTGAGCAGATATGCAATGGTTCATTTGATCAGTCTAAAACTTTGCACACACACACTGCTGCCATCTAGTGGCCAAAATCTCAATTGTGCCTGGGCTGGAATAACACATTATGGCATTTCTCTTGCATTTCACAGATAACGGTACAAAAAAACTAAAACTAAAAAGAAATGATTTGTATTATCTTTTACCAGACCTAATGATGTCAAGTCTCGCACACCCAAATACCTCTGTGCTGCTGCCACCACAACCTCAATTTTTCTGCGACTTCTGTTCCATCCCTGCAGTACAGTTGATAACCATTGCTATAAATGCTAAAAATTCAATCTTATTGAAACATAAATCACTTGTTAGCCACAAGTGATATATGTTTCAGTAAGATTGGATTTTTAGCATTTCTAAAAAAAACTTTAGCCTAAAATGACATCCAAATCTAACTGCCTGTAGCTCAGGCCCTGAAGCAAGGATATGCATATTATTGATACCATTTGAAAGGAAACACTTTGAAGTTTGTGGAAATGTGAAATTAATGTAGGAGATTATAACACATTAGATCTGGTAAAAGATGATACAAAGAAAAAAAACATGTTTTTTTGTATCCCTCTGTGTTGGTACAGATCTGCTACTTACACCACTCCTCTCAGGATCCCTCCCCCTAAACCCATCTTCCTCGACTTTCTTCACTGCCTCAGCATATGACTTCTGCACTACTCTGACCCTGGAAACCTCAACCTGCCTCTCTCTCGCACGGGACATTTCTGATCCCCAGCCCCATGGGCACCCCTACAATTAACACATTCCACTACTTTCCCCCCCAATGCTACACATTCCTTTGTCTCATGCCCTTCTGCACACTGCTCACACCTAGGAACCTCCCTCCGACACACTGCTGCCACATGCCCATATGCTTGACACATGTAACAACTTAGTGCATTTGGCACAAAAGCTTGTACAGGATAACATATATCCTAACATCAAATCAAACTTTATTTGCCACACGCGCCAGTGCAGTTCTTAGGAGAAGACAATATTTACCAAGTAGGCTAAAATAAAAAGCAACACAATAAGAATAACAAAGCTATATACAGGGGCACTGGTACCGATTCGGTGCCAGGGGTACAGGCTAGTTGAGGTAATCTGTAAATGTAGGTGGGGGCGAAGTGACTATGCATAGGTAACAAACAAACAGCGAGTAGCCGCAGTGTACAAGAGGGGGGGTCAATGTAAATTGTCTGGTGGCGATTTTTATGAGTTGTTCAGCAGTCTAATGGCTTGGGGGTAGAAGCTGTTGAGGAGCCTTTTGGTCCTAGACTTGGTGCTCTGGTACCGCTTGCCGTGCGGTAGCAGAGAAAACAGTCTATAACTTGGGTGACTGGAGTCTCTGACAATTTTCTGGGCTTTCCTCTGACATCACCTATTATATAGGTCCTGCATGGCAGGAAGCTTGTCCCCAGTTATGTACTGGGCTGTCCGCACTACCCTCAGTAGCGCCTTACAGTCAGATGCCGAGCAGTTGCCATACCAGGCGGTGATGCAAGTGGTCAGGATGCTCTCGATGGTGCAGCTGTAGAATCTTTTGAGGATCTGGGTGGCCATTTCATATCTTTTAAGTCTCAGGAGGGGGAAAAGGTTTTGTCGTGCCCTCTTCACGACTGTCTTGGTATGTTTGGACCATGATAGTTCATTGGTGATGTGGACACCAAGGAACTTAAAACTCTCGACCCTCTCCACTACAGCCCCGTCAATGTTAATGGAGGCCTGTTCGGCCCGCCTTTTCCTGTAGTCCATGATCAGATCCTTTGTCTTGCTCACATTGAGGGAGAAGTTGTTGTCCTGGCACCACACTGCCAGTTCTCTGTCAGGCCTACCACTGTTGTGTCGTCAGCAAACTTAATGATAGTGTTGGAGTCGTGTTTAGCCACACAGTCATGGGTGAACAGAGAATACAGGAGGGAACTAAGTACACACCCCTGAGGGGCCCCAATGTTAAGGATCAGCGTGGCAGACGTGTTCTTGCCTACTCTTACCACTTGGGGCGGCCTGTCACGAAGTCCAGGATCCAGTTGCAGAGGGAGGTGTTTGGTCCCAGAGTCCTTAGCTTAGTGATGAGCTTCGTGGGCACTATGGTGTTGAACGCTGAGCTGTAGTCAGTGAACAGCATTCTCACATAGGTGTTCCTTTTGTCCAGGTGAGAAAGGGCGGTGTGGAGTGCGATTGAGATTGCGTCATTTGTGGATCTGTTTGGGCGGTATGCAAATTAGAGTGGGTCTAGGGTGTCCAGGAGGATGCTGTTGATGTAAGCCATGACCAGCCTTTCAAAGCACTTCATGGCTTCTGATGTGAGTGCTATGGGGCAGTAATCATTTAGGCAGGTTACCTTCGCTTCCTTGGGCACAGGGACTATGGTGGTCTGCTTGAAACATGTAAGTATTACAGACTCGGTCATGGAGAGGTTGAAAATGTCAGTGAAGACACTTGACAGTTGGTAACCGTTTAAAGGTTTTGTTCACATCGGCTACCGAGAGCGTTATCACACAGTAATCCAGAACAGCTGGTGCTCTCGTGCATGCTTCAGTGTTGCTTGCCTCGAAGCGAGCATAAAAATAAATGTTGCTCATCTGGTAGGCTCGCATCACTGGGCAGCTCGTGTCTGGGTTTCTCTTTGTAGTCCGTAATAGTTTTCAAGCCCTGCCACATTTGATGAGCATCAGAGCCGGTGTAGTAGGATTCAATCTTAATCCTGTATTGATGCTCTGCTTGTTTGATGGTTCGTTTGAGGGCATAGCGGGATTTCTTATAAGCGTCCGGGTTAGTCTCCCACTCCTTGAAAGCGGTAGCTCTAGCTCAATGCGGATGTTGCCTGAAATCCATGGCTTCTGGTTGGGATGTGTACGTACAGTCACTGTGGGGATGACATCATTGTTGCACTTATTGATGAAGCTGATGACTGAAGTGGTGTATTCCTCAATGCCATTGGATGAATCCCAGAACATATTCCAGTCTGTGTTAGCAAAACAGTCCTGTAGTGTAGCATCCGCGTCATCTGACCACTTCCATGTTGAGCGAGTGACTGGTACTTCCTGCTTCAGTTTTTGTTTGTTAGCAGGAATCAGGAGGATAGATTTGTGGTCAGATTTGCCAAATGGAGGGCTGGGGAGAGCTTTGTATGCTTCTCTGTGTGTGGAGTAAAGGTGGTCTAGGATTATTTTCCCCCTGGTTGCACATGTGACATTCTGGTAAAAATTAGGTAAAATGGATTTAAGTTTGCCTGCATTAAAGTCCCCGGCCACTAGGAGCACCGCTTCTGGGTGAGCATTTTCTTCTTTACGGCCTTATAGAGTTAGTTCAGAGCGGTCTTAGTGCCAGCTTAGCTTTGTGGTGGTAAATAGACGGGTATGAATAATATAGATGAGAACTCTCTTGTTAGAGTGTGGTCGACAGCTTCTCATAAGGTACTCTACCTCAGGCGAGCAATACCTCGACACTTCTTTAATATTAAACATCGCGCACCAGCTGTTATTGACAAAAAGACACACACCCCCACCCCTCGTCTTACCAGAGGTAGCGTCTCTGTTCTGCCGGTGCATGGAAGATCCCGCCAGTTCTATATTGTCCGTTTCTTCGTTCAGCCACGTCTTGGTGAAACTTAAGATGTTACAGTTTTTAATGTGCCGTTGGTAGGATAATCTTAATAGTAGGTCATAAATTTTAGTTTCTAACGATTGCACGTTAGCAAGGAGAATGGAAGGCATTGGGAGTTTACTCGCTGGCCTCCGGATTCTCAGAAGGATCCCCTTTTCCGACATCTTATCTTCAGGCAAAGGCGTGGATCTGGGCCTGTTCCAGTGAAAGCAGGATATCCTTCTTGTCAGACTCATTAAAAGGAAAAAAATGACACTTTTCTGATGTCCAGAAGTTAGTTTCGGTCATAAGAGACGGTAGCAGCAACATTATGTACACAATAAGTAAAAGAATAAAAATATATAAATTACACAAAAAATATAAATTGCGCATTTGTTTGAGAGAATGTAAAACGTCAGCCATGTTCGTCGGCGCCATTTTCGCAGTTCACTTTTTCAGAAACAGATTCAACCTCTAAACTCAAAAGAACAGACAATGGCTTCTGTTTCACCACTCACGCCACCCTGTCTACTTGGCACCAAATGACAGGCATCACAAACACCGGGAAGCTTCCCCTTCAGTTGGTCAACTTTTACATTTACTACCAATAGTTGCCCTTGGCGAGGCATTGGAAAACCTCCCTGTTCTTTGTGGTTGAAAAATCACTGCTCGATTTCGGGACCTTACAGACAACTGAATGTGAGCAGTGCAGACAGTAGATGAGATAGTAATTCAAAAATCATGTTAAACACTATTATGGCCACTAACTGTGGATAAGAGCATCTGCTAAATTACTCAAATGTCACATGTAAAGTCACAGAGCTAGTCCATGCAATTTATGTGACTTAAGCAAATTATTACCCCTGAACTTTAGGCTTGCCAATAAAAGGGACTGAATACTTATTGACGCAAGACATTTCAGCATTTCATTTTTAATTATTTTGTAAAAGTGTTTTAAAAAACAATTCCACTGACATTATGGGGTACTGTGTGTAGGCCAGTGACAACAAATCCAAACCGTAACACAACAAAACATGAAAAATGTTAAGGGATGTGAATACTTCCTGAAAGCAGTGTACATGGCCTTGCATAGGCTCAAATGCAGAACATTCACACCCCTAACATCAATACAACGAACATATTCTAAGTCAGAGATTCTAGGCACATTTATAAAGCCTATCCGAACACAAACCAGCTGGAAACTTAAAGGGCATTGGAGGCATAACTTTACAAAAACACTTGGAATGTTGTCAAACAAATAACACAGAAGTGTTGTGTTGCATTTGGTTCTCACGTCAAACATTTCTTCTCAATCAGACTACATGGTTGGCCACATGAGCATAACATTCAGGCACAGCAATAAAGCCCAGCACAGCAATTAAAGCCAAGCACACATTCTACACAGGACCATGTAGAAAAAGTTGAAAGCGTCACCAGGTGCAAAGGTGGCTTCATACCTTTTACATGTTCCCTTGTAATCCTTACAGGGTCGTTGGTTCCTTCCCTGTCACACAAACAATTTGAAACACTAAAACTGTTTCATTGGCCTTGTGTGATAATGGACTCCATTTTGAGGTCTATCGGCGCCATCTGGTGGCTGAATAAGCTAAACACAAGGTGCAGGAAAAGTATATAAAGAGATTAACCAGATGTACCGAGAGACTCCTTTTACCAGTGGTAAAGGAGGAACAGACTACGTTAAACGTTTACAAAACAAAATACACATGTAATAAGGGAAGAATATGGCACGGTTTATTGTACATAACAAACGCAGGACGGCGCTACAAATAATACATTTCCCAACATTGTGCACGGGAGCACCACCTCCTTCCGTGTGACGTTTGCAGTGTGAAAGTTCACAGGGCATGCTAAGGTCGTGTTTTTAGCGAGCTATGGCTGCCTTGAGTTGGTTTACTTGCAGACAGCTGCCGCGGATTGCATCTCACTTCGCCCGGGTTGTGAAACACGTCCGGCCGCAGTACTTTGGAGGACTGCCGGCGAGGAGAGTCCACGGGTCTTCGCGGAAATGGGTGGTTGAGAAGGAGCAATGGGGCAAGGCTCGCGTTCCCGAGTATCATCAGCTGACAGAACTCGATAAGGCGGATGCTTTGGTAAATTACAATGAATAGACTCCTTCCTGCATTATGGAAATGATCTGTGTGTGCTGACATCACGCACCTTTCTAAATCACTGGGATTTGTCTTATTGTTTGCTCTGCAGATGCTGAGAAAGTCCCACGAAACCGGTAACTGCACATTTACAGAGCATTCGGAATGTATTCAGACCCCTTGACTTTTTCCCCATTTTGTTACGTTACAGCCTTATTCTAAAATGGATGAAATTACCCCCCCCCCTCCTCCTCAAATCTACACACAATACCCAATAATGACAAAGCAAAAACAGGTTTAGATTTTTTTGCAAATTTATAAAATTAAAATAAACTGATTACATTTATATAAGTATTTTGACCATTTACGCACTACTTTGTTGAAGTACCTTTGGCAGCGATTGCAGCCTTGAGTGTGACACTACAAGCTTCTCCCATTCTTCAAGCTCTGACAGGATGGATGAGGAATGTCTCTTCACAGCTATTTTCAGGTCTCTCCAGAGATGTTCAATCGAGTTCAAGTCTGGGCTCTGGCTGGGCCACTCAAGGACGTTCAGAGACTTGTCACGAAGCCACTTCTACGTTGTATTGGCTGTGTGCTTACGGTTGTTGTCCTGTTGAAAGGTGAACCTTCGCCCCAGTCTAAGGTCCTGAGCGCTCTGGAGCAGGTTTTCATCAAGGATCTCTCTGTACTTTGCTCAGCTTTCCCTCAATCCTGACTAGTCTCCCAGTCTCTGCCACTGAAAAACATCTTCACAGCATGATGCTGCCACCACCAGGCTTCACCGTAGGGATGGTGCCAGGTTTCCTCCAGGCGTGACATTTGGCATTCAGACCAAAGAGTTCAGCATTGGTTTCATCAGACCAGAGAATCTTGTTTCTCATGGTCTGAGAGTCCTTTAGGTGCCTTTTAGCAAACTGCATTGCAGGCTGTCATGTACCTTTTACAGAGGAGTGGCTTCCGTCTGGCAACTCTACCATAAAGGCATGATTGGTGGAGAGCTGCAGAGATGGTTGTCCTTCTGGAAGGTTCTCCCATCTCCACAGAGTGACCAACGGGTTCTTCGTCACCTCCCTGACCAAGGCCGTTCTCTCCCGATTGGTCAGTTTGTCCGGGCGACCAGCTCTAGGAAGAGTCTTGGTGGTTCCAAACTTCTTCCATTTAAAAATGATGGAGGCCACTGTGTTCTTGGGGACCTTCAATGCTGCAGAAATGTTTTGGTACCCTTCCCCAGATCTGTGCCTCGACACAATCCTGTCTCGGAACTCTACAGACAATGCCTTCGACCTCATGGCTTGGTTTTTGCTCTTACATGCACTGTCAACTGTGGGACCTTATATAGACAGGTGTGTGCCTTTCCAAATCATGTCCAATCTGTTTAATTTACCACAGGTGGACTCCAATCAAGTTGTAGAAACATCTCAAGGATGATCAATAGAAACAGGTTGCACCTGAGCTCAATTTCGAGTCTCATAGCAAAGGGTCTGAATACTTATGTAAATAAGGTATTTCAGTTTTTTTATTTGTAATAAATGTGCAAACATTTCTTAAAACCTGTTTTCACTTTGTCATTATGGGGTATAGTGTGTAGATTGATGGGGGGGAAACATATTTTTGTACATTTTAGAATAAGGCCGTAACGTAACGATGTGGAAAAAGTCAAGGGGTCTGAATACTTTCCGAAGGCACTGTAGATTAGGAAGAGGTTTAAAGACAGGCTATTTATTTAATTACTATGCTATGCATTTTTGTTAGAATTCCTGTTGGCACAGTTAGATTTGTAGTGTTAAGAAGTTCTGCATGCGTCTCTAGGCTATGTTTACACATCTGAATCCAGGAACCTCCGCAACATGGGAGAAGCTCCTGACTGCAAACACTGATAGGTTTAGAGGAAGGGATGAGGGGGTTGTTTTCAGACTGGGCTGTAATCTCTGTGTTGTTCTGTTCTAGGTTTCCTGTCTTGGTTCCGTAACGGACTCCTGGCCACCGGTATCGGGGTCATCGCTTTCGTCCAGAGTGACGTAGGACGAGAAGCAGGCTATGGTAAGGAGGCTAGGAAGGGCCAGGGGCAAGGCTCTCTTCTGTCGCAGCGAAGCATAATTATCAGGAAAGTCCTTAACGTTGCTGAAACACACCCACACCCATTATAAATATACTGCTATCGGTAATCAATCTTTCCGCCTCTCTCTCTCTCTCTCTCTCTCTCTCTCTCTCTCTCTCTCTCTCTCTCTCTCTCTCTCTCTCCCCCAGCCTTCTTCATCCTGGGTGGTGTGTGTGTATCGTTCGGCGGGGCGTCCTACGTGGGCAGCCTGTTTTCCCTGAGGAGGATCATGCTTCTCTCCCTGCCTGCCGTGCTGCTGAATGTTGCTGTGGTGAGCAGCATCGCCCTCTTCTGGCTGTGTGCGGTATCGCTCTACATCGGACGCCTGGAGGTGGAGATTATTCACGAGGATGACGATGACGGAGGGGAGTGCCCAGACTGTCGCGACGGCTGCAAACACTCCCATGGCGACAGGCACCACGGCAAAGGCCAAGACAAGTAGAGCGCTTGAGTGGCAAAGGTGACGAAGTGTGTGTTTGTTTCTTTGTGTGTGAGTGAGACAGAGAGAGTGTATGACACTCAAAGACACGTGGGTACAAAGGGGATCAGTGAAAGGCATGATTTGGTTATGTCCTCTGTGAGAGTAGTTTGTGTGGGTGGGTGGGTGGGTGATTGTCTTAAATTGCTGTGATGGGTATCAGATGGGGTGCCAGGTAGCCTAGTGGTTGCACTTGAGAGCGTTGCACTTGTAACCAAAAGGTTGCAAGTTCGAATCCCCGAGCTGTCCTGGACAAGGCAGTTTAACCCACTGTTTCTAGGCCGTCATTGAAAATAAGGATTTGTTCTTAACTGACTTGCCTAATTAAATAAAGATGGGGAAAAAAAGATAATATCAGATGTTAGATTTTTTTCAATTTAGTTTTATTTAACACACACACACACACACTGTGAGAGTGCCTCATTTGAGTTTATTTACTCCTGATCATGTTAACTTTATGAATCAAAGAGCCCTGTACAATTCCTAAACCATACTCTGAGCCAGCTCATGCTGTGTTCACCTAAATATGGTTTTGATTGATGCTATTTTTTATATCAGTTGACTCTATATCCATACAAAGGACTACTTGGATTCTGTGTAGTAATCCTTGCTGGTGACGTAGAATGAGGAGATGTAGCCCATGGCGACGCGTTGAGTTGGATGAACTAGGCCTATGCGAATTGAACGATATAGGGTATAAATAGGTCATCAACACAACGGTCTGTCTTTCTGGAATTCGATGTCTCTGTGTAAGTCTGGGTTTTTCTTTTAATGTGTTTGTTCTAAAAACTCTTTAGGCTTCGGCTTACATTTTTCCAAAGGGTTTTGTAATCCGTATAGCAAATAGCACTTTGCCCCTTTTTGTTTTTGTCATGAGTTGTGATTGCTTTATTAAACATGTTCAATGCAATCTTGAATTCCCATAGAGTCGTTGAACTGCAAAGTAACGATATTTCATACCTTTAGTCAATCGAGGGCTGATAGTTGGGAGCTACAACTTAATCGAAATATACCAACCTTAAGAAACTATACCATTTTGTATAACCTGTATGTTTTGTGTGAGATGATAAGAGTACTTTTAGGTATTGTTAGCCTGTAGCCTGTAGCCACCATCCTGACCTGGCCGCTGAGCTTACAAAACATGAGCTTGCGAGACCTGGATGGTGGAACGAGGCGAGTTGGTCTCCGGGTTAGAGATCGTCTGTATGGAGTTGCAGTGTGTTTTGATTTCTGCATGGCCTTCAGTACAACTTATTGTACATCATTATGTATGTATGAATGTGTACATAAACACAGTTACAAAATCAAACTGGTGTTATTGCTGTGTGTTTGACCCCTACGCGAAAAGACTACATACTGTATGTTTGTGGTCAATACTTAAAGGTGCTACACAGGATAAAACGAAATGATAATTGCATTGTAATTTCAGAAAATGTCCATAATATATTTGGCGCTAATAGTGGAATGATAGTGTTTCACTTAATACTTACCCACCATTGCTGTTCTGACTTTGTGGCTGTGTTACGTTGTGGAAATCGCTATGTCATGGTTAAAATGCTACACTGTTTGCTCAATTTCAGTTCATGTGAGCAAATAAGCGCAAGTCATTGTCTCATCTAAATCGCAGTGAAATATATTTCCAATAACAAATATAGTTTTTACAACTGTTGGAACAAAACCGGAAGTAAAAGGCTCAACTTGCATATTCTAATTTCTGAAATTACAATGCAAAAAATGTAAAAGTACCCTATGTGTAGCACCTATTTAAAGAGATCAGAATGTTGCATACACACACGTAGGGTTATCGATCAGATTTGACACCGTAGAAATGGAATAAGAATATGGAATCAAAATGGCTGACATTCCCTTTCATTCGTCTTGTGTCGTTCCTGTCACTCAACCAAGCATTGATGCCATGTATTCATCCACCCTCCTCTCTGGGTACACGACACACAGAGCAGCACCTCCCGTGCTGTCTGGATAACACCGCAGGAGGGCGATTATAGGGATCACTGAGTAGGTTACAGGCCCAGGTGCGGGTTATCTCTCATCCATCGATTCACTGGAGAGATGAGAAGGTTCGGGTCGAGGCACGAGCTGCTGAGACTCACCCCTCTGTCCTGAGGTCGGAAGCCCATCCAGTGCTTCTTTACCATCCCTCTCTGTCCTTCTCTTTCTCTCCACCCCAGGCGTTTTGGCGCAGTTAGTTTCTCATGCAGGGTGTGTCTGGGTGCTGCATTGTGTGCCCCCCCCCCCCCCCCCCCCCCTACCCCACCACCACCTCCCTTCTCCTCGGCTGCGTCTGACTGCGCAGGCAGCTCTGTTTGGCATGCAGGCGGCTCCTGGGGCCCGGCGCGTCTAAAGGGCATGGCGCCAAGCAGCACGCACCCACACTGACAAACACCCGGACCGTGGACTGACTCAACCCACCTCACGGCACCATGGCAGGTTATAGATGAGCGTATTACCCTCCCCTCACGACCTGGACAGAATAGAGGAGGGATGGGGCTGTGGCAGTGAAAGAATGAGTGGAACAGGTGGCGTGGGTGGGGATGGAGAGGCTGAAGGAGAAGGGTTGATAGTGTAAAATGAGTGGTAAGATTGAGGGAAGTTAAGAGGTGGAGAAGAGAGGGGGTTGGGGCACGTTGAAAGGTGGTGTAGTTGGGGATAGGATGGATGGGGGGAGGGATGAGAGGGGTGTAAAGGAAGGAGGGGGGGGGTCTACCTTCAGTTCTCACTCAAATATTTCCTCTCGTGTTTTCCGTTTCAGTGTCAAGCCCATGTGGCCAAGGTACTATTTCCCTAGAGACTGCAGCTCCGTTCAGGGGCTGAGATAAGCCTTCAAAGTCACTGACAGACAGACAGCCAGGGCGTAGGGTTGAGGAGAGACGCCCATGTCCCCCACAAACCCACAGTCCCTATCTGAGATGTAGAGGCACACCTTCACACCCACCATGGAAAAGGCTATCAGCTGAAGAACTCACTCCTGAGAAAGCAAGAGATAAAGGAGGAACCTGAGGTCATTTCTTAACTCTCTTTACACACACACACACACACACACACACACACACACACACACACACAGCAGACGTGCGCGCACACACACACACACAGCAGACGTGCGCGCACACACACACTCAGCAGACGTGCGTGCACACACACACTCAGCAGACGTGCGCGCACACACACACACACACTCAGCAGATGCGCGCACACACACACACACGTACACTCACATTTTCTCCCCAACAACTGCTCTTGTTTAGTATGCGCTTCCTTTGGTCTTGAGAAGGAATGATCCTCCCTCTAATGAACTGGGGCCTGCCACTTGAATGTAAAACAGGATTTAACCCGTCTTCAATGTCAGAGCCCCTCCCTAGGGCTGCCTGGAACAACACAACACCCGCTCTGAAACATACACACGTACAGCCCCTCGGTAACACACACACACATGCTCGCATTCGCACACACAGATAGACCGGCCATTCGCACAACCCACTGTATGCAAACACACAGCCTCAGGCAGACAGACACCCGGCCTGACACACACACAGGCATACACACACAAACACTGCCACAGTCACACACGCGCGCACACGCACACACTTTGTCTAAATCTTCAGAGCCATTACTTAGAGAGCTTTGGCTCATAAACCTGGATATACAGTATACTGTCTAACGGGCATGTTTTCTCTGCACCACATCAGGCCCGGGTCACTCAAACCGGGTCTACAGGGACCAATATGGATGATGGTTTTTAACATCCGGTACTTTTTCACGAACATTGTTATGCACCCTTGTGCGGGGCAGGTATAGACATACTCAGCCATCACCTTCATCTTCCAATGTCTCGAGACGTAACGTCGAGATGACTTGAGACACCGAGAAGACTTCTCGAGGTACATTCTGAAGGCATGTTTTCGAGACAGGCAGTCACCCGGACAACTCTTACCGACAGCCAGTCAGACACTAGAGGGAAATAAGAAAACTTTCTTGTACTCCTCAAATGTAATATTTTATTATCGTCATCAGTATCATAGTATTTATACATGGGTTTGTTTTCATTTGAAGATCAGAAGGGGGTGGTGTATTCAGAAATATTTGAACAGAACGGGGTTAGTGTTTTGTTGTTGCCGAGCCAGTGGAATTACAACCGACGCAGAGGCGAACAGACATACAGACGGACAGACATCCCCTCGTATGACACACATGGTCCTATACAGCTGACATCCGACCCCTGTCCATCAGTAATTCTTCATTTATAACCAGGACAGCGATTTAAGATATGGGGACATTTTAATCTCTAGAATATTCCGTTTGGGATGATGGTCTTTCTCTCATGACCTCATAATGTTTGGGATGGGATTTCTGGAGATGTGTATAAAAATGAATATCTTTGATATGATTTGATATATGTTTTCCACCCCGCCTCTAATGACCTTATATGGATGTTTCAGGACAACCACTTTGAGAACAAAAAGCTGCAGTTCTTATTTTATTGACCACAACTGTACTAAATCCCCATGGTCATATTTTGAATGACCACACGTTTAATGACCGCGTTTTTAAACTCCTGTGGTCTTTCTTTCATGTGGTCCGTTTGTGGTATTCATCATGACCACTCTGTAATTTAACCCTTAATGCACACAAGGAAATTCAAAAGTGCTATGTGTTCATAACAAATTTCAGGAAGTGCTCGGACAAATGTGAATAATTCAAAATAAACCCCCCCCCCCCCCCCCCCCAAACCCTTTATTTTGAATACATTTGTAGAGTGCTTCTGAATTCAACTGTGGCATTTCCCAAAGTATGTTCTCTAGTAAGACAATAGTTCTTACACCTCTCCCACTTCACCCTATGGCAACAACATGACAATATAACAGGACTATGGCTTTCATCTCAAACCCAGCACAAGCCCAGCATCTCTAACTTTCACAACACTTCATTCTGTAGGATCATTTTTCAGCTTTTACAAGACTGAAAACATTACATAGTGACCAGACAGTAGAGGTGTTGTACTTTCCCGCCTCCCATGCCTTTCTTTCCTAGACGACATCATGATTCAGGGGGGGAGACAAAAATGTCATCCATTTTCTTTTTCTCTTTTTTTCATTCACACTTAAGTCAGTCTGACAGGCTCAGGAGCAGTTGTTATAATACTGAGGAAGGAGTAGTGAAGGTATGTAATGGCCCTGTCTCTATGTACAATATGGCTTTAGACATGGAACACTGCACAGTCATTTAACAGCAGCGGAGAGAGGATGTGGTAGACCAGAGAGGGGGACAAAGCTTGGACAGCTAGTGGGGTAACGTCAAGTGTCAAAGTCCACTTTGAGTGTCACCCATCCTGTCACCTGCGTCAGACACCATCTGACTCCCCCACGGAAGCTGTGCAAATGGTCCTTTGTTCAGTTTCCCAACCCCATATGTCCCAATGTCCTGCCCCCCATGTCTCTCTCTCTAGCCCCTACTCTCTTTCAGTCCTCCTCGGACCCCGCGGCCCCCCTCAGTCCGTTCACACAGAAGGGGTTGAAGGGATTGTCCGAGGCGGAGAACCCACTGAAGGAGGGCAGGCCGGCCAGCCTCTGGAGGTGGGGGAAGAAGGCTGGGGGGCCCTTGTGGTGGTCGGAGCGCAGCCCCTCAGCACCGAGGTGGGAGTGGGGCAGCTCTGGGGGTGCATAGCGGATGGTACTGGGGGCGTACAGGCTCTGTGGCCCCTGGGGGCCGAGGGCCAGGGGGTGAAACAACACCCGTCCTGCAGCACCCCCCGCTGCCAGTCTATGCAACAGCTCGAAGTCCGGCCCGCCCCCCCTGCCTCCAGACAACATTCCCCGCTCCTCACAGGGTAGAGGGGAGGAGCCGGATATCGGAGGGGACATGGAGGGGGAGGGCGGGGTGAAAATACCATTGGGTGGGGCTTCACTGCTGGAGGAGGAATCCGGGATAGGGGTGAGGGGACTGTCGCCGTTCAGGCTGCCGCAGGGTGTGTGTGTGTGTGAGGGTAGGGGTTGTATGTGTGAGGAGGTGTGTGTGTGTGTCCAGCGACCCCCTGCGATCAGTGCCTCATGTTCAGTCTTGATGTTGGGGCGGCCAGAGAGAGGCGAGGACACTACACTCTTCAGGTGCTGGATTACCGCACGGCCGTTGTGCGCCCCGCCGCCCCTCATGGGGGTCTCCTCGCCTCGTTTCGAAGGCCCCTCCTCTCGTTTGACACTCGCGTTGTCTCCCCCATGCTCCCACTCTCTCTCCTCTCCCCCGCTCTCGCTGCCCAGGTCTGAGGAGGCTGACACACTCCGCTCTCTCTGGCGGAACTCTTCCAGGCGACGTCGCGTTTCCGCGGGAGCACCCTCAGAGTCAGACCGCAGCGGACGTTTCCTCCTGTCCCCTGATTGGACACCGGGATTATAGATCTCTCTCAGTTTCGAGTCAGGGTCACCTTTACACACAGAGCTTTTCATTGGCTGTGGGCCTGGGGAGGGAAAATAGTTCATGTATCATTACATTTTAGTCATTTAGCAGGCACTCTTATCCAGAGTGACTTACAGGAGCAATAATAGTTAAGTGCCTTGCTCAAGGGCACATCGACAGATTGTTCACCTAGTGGTCTGGGGATTCGACCCAGCGACCTTTTATTTACTGGTCTATTGCTCTTAGCCGGTAGGCTACCTGCTGCCCCATCATGTGTGTTTGTGTATGTGTGAGTGTGCGAGTCTGTTTTGACTGTGTGGTTCCCTACCCCGGGTTTGTGGTGAGTGTTCCGAAGGGGAGGAGCTGGCTTTCAGACGCTCCGCCCTCAGACTCTCTGGGAGCTGCAGCAGATCCAGGGGAGTGTCTGGGAGCTCTGTCCGACTGAGAGGGAGAGAGGAAGAGAGGAGAGAGAGAGAGAGAGAGAGAGAGAGAGAGAGAGAGGGAAAGAGAGAGAAAGAGAGAGAGGGAACGAGAGAGAAAGAGAGAGAGAGAGAGAGAGGGAAAGAGAGAGAGGGAGGGAGGGAGAGAGAGGGGAAAGAGAGATAGGGAGAGAGAGGGAAAGAGAGAGGGAGAGAGATATTGAGAGAGATATTGACAGAGAGAGAGAGAGAGAGTGAGAGTGAGGGTGAGATAGTAAATATAAGATAATAAATGCACCTTTTACAGCTCTTGAGTGCTGCAGCAAACCACTGTTTATGTCTCCTGATTTAGCGAGATGGGTGCAAGGAGTACTTTACAGAGAGCTTTATATGGTCTTAACTTCCTCCACACCATTACCCTCATCTATCAACAATCCCAGCCTCTCCAACTAATACCTCCCATCAACTTCCTTCACACCATTACCCTCATATATCAACAAAACCAGCCTCTCCAACTAATACCTCCCATCAACTTCCTCCACACCATTACCCTCATCTATCAACAACAACCAGCCTCTTCAACTAATACCTCCCATCAACTTCCTCCACACCATTACCCTCATCTATCAACAACAACCAGCCTCTTCAACTAATACCTCCCATCAACTTCCTCCACACCATTACCCTCATCTATCAACAACAACCAGCCTCTTCAACTAATACCTCACATCAACTTCCTCCACACCATTACCCTCATCTATCAACAACAACCAGCCTCTTCAACTAATACCTCCCATCAACTTCCTCCACACCATTACCCTCATCTATCAACAACAACCAGCCTCTTCAACTAATACCTCACATCAACTTCCTCCACACCATTACCCTCATCTATCAACAACACCAGCCTCTCCAACTAATACCTCCCATCAACTTCCTCCACACCATTACCCTCATCTATCAACAATACCAGCCTCTCCAACTAATACCTCCCATCAACTTCCTCCACACCATTACCCTCATCTATCAACAAAACC